>NC_090929.1:481259528-481566346 GCF_040938575.1 Ambystoma mexicanum
TGAAAACAACAAACTGTCAGCTGTTGTCACTGCCCCCACAGGTTTAGCTGCCTACAACATAGGTGGTGTCACTTTACACAGTTTACTACTCCTGCCAGTAGAACACCAAAACAAATTAGACTATTACAAACTTTCTACAGAAGCTGCAATGAAACTACGCAGAGTATTAAAACAAATGACGATAAAACCGAAATCCTGCTCCTTGGATCAGACTATAACCTAACTAAACTCACCCCGGACTACGCCTCATTTAACATCGACAACAATACTATTAAGGTTATGCGAGGGGTTAAAATTCTAGGTTTTTACCTCGACTCAGCCCTCACTCTTAAAAAGCAAGTGAACTCCCTCGCCTTTACAACCACTTACACTTGTAAACTCATCCGTGCTGCCAGACCTTTCCTGTCCAGTGCCAGTTGCCTCACCTTGGCTAATGCCCTTGTCATGTCCAGACTTGACTATTGTAACGCCTTATACTCAGGCGCAAATAAATTGGTCAATGACAAACTCCAGAGACTACAAAATAATGCCCTAAGAGCGGCGCTGAATATCCCACGTAGAGAGCACATCTCCAAATACCGGACTGAGGCCCACTGGCTAAAGATAAAGGACAGAATCCTCCTTAAAACTATTTCTCTCACATCTAAATGCCTCAACAATCAAGCACCCCCCTACCTAGCTGAAAGAATCAACTGGAGACCCTCAAACCGACTGACGAGATCGGCCAACACATTCTTACTAGAAGTCCTGAGATTCAAACTCACCACCGCGGGTGGCTCTAGCTTCCCTGTTAAAGCTGCACAATCATGGAACTCACTCCCACCTGACCATCTCCCTACACCAGATTTAGATGTAACGCTCTCAGATGGCTGCACAACAATGACTTGTAACGATATTCTCCCTATCTTGCTGATCATGTTACACACCTGTTAAGTCGGCATTCTTCTACGCTTACCCAACTTGATCTTATAGGTACTGTATCATTTGTATCACTTATTGTAAATTACCACTGTATGTAATTGCCTATGTCAGGCACTGTAACTAAGCCTCAAACCTACTTGTATTGTTTGCGCCCAGCTGCCCAAGGGCTCGGAGAGCATTATCAAATAAATAAACCAAACCAAACTAAAATGCTACTAATAGATGAAGTGAGCATGGTCTCCAACCTAATGTTGGCCTTGATTCACCTCAGATTACAAGAAGTACTCAAAACAAACTACAAAGAGCTCTTTGGAGGAAAACACATTATGGTTTTCGGAGATCTTCTTCAATTGACACTAGTGAAAGGTGAGCCTATTTTTAAAACCTTAGGGCACAAACTCTGCCGTAAAACTGTTGGCAGCATTGGAAATGTCAAGCATTGACAACATTTCCAATACAGAGAATTAACAGAAAACATGTGACAATCTGCAGATCTCACTTATGCCAACATCTTAAAATGTATTAGAGTTGGTATATTATCTCAAGAAGCACAAGCAATATTGAAAACCCGGCACATTCATGCACTTTATGGCGATAATGCATGTGCTACGGATGTTATGGAACAATTAGCCCACAAAAATATCAATTGTATGGCATTAATGCCAACTCTTTCAAGCTGTTTCAAATTCAATGAAACAATGTTAAAAAAAGAAATGCAACCAATAATTGAAATTAGCGCCACAGACAAACTAGATATACATAGTATGACACTACCCATGTGTGAACAAGCCACAACGAGACTAAATATTTTAGAAAATTCAATCTCCAACACAGCTGGATTGGAAAAAATATTAAAATTATCCTTAAATTGCAGAGTAATGCTTAAACGTAACCTTGACGTGGATCAAGGACTAGTTAATGGAGTACTGGGTACAGTTGTTGGCTTTCAAACATACCCACGTGACAACAACATTCAGTTTGTCAATATTCTCTTTGACAAACTTTCAGAAGTGAAAAGGATAGGACGCTCAACAGCTCGATTCCTTCTCTTCAAAGACATGTATGTACGCAGAGAACAATTTTCTCTAACTCTTGCATACGTAGTCACCATTCATAAATCACAAGGTCTTACCCTAGACAAAGCATTGATAGACATTGGTAACACAGTCTTTAAAGAAGGCATGAGCTACGTAGCACTATCACGCTTACGTACACTTGGCGGTCTATTTCTAATCAACTTTGATGCAAGTAAAGTAAACGCTGATATTCCTTGCATTTCAGAATACAATAGACTTTGTTCACTATACACCCCCATCTGAAAACATATCCTATTCCACAAAAAGTCAAATGTTCTAAAAGAAAACTAAATCAAACAGAAATGCAACATGATGTCACTCCAAATCCTCCAAAGAGATTAAAAGAAATTAATACTTCATCAAGTACCATAATAAAAAAGAACCTATTAGGGAAAGTAAACCAGGTACTTCTTCAAAGAAGGAAGACAAACTCCAAAAAAAGCACTCAGATACAGAACTACCTGGTCCATTTAAACTTTCAAATGTAATTGGTGTAAGTTGCTACGCAAATGTAGCAATGAACATTCTATTTCAATTACCACCAATAGTTGACAACATTTACTTACACAGTACAGACCAATTGTTTTTGCAAATGTTAGTACTTCATAGAAACGCAACAAACAATCCTGACAACACGTATAGTGGTTATGGAATAAGACAACAATTGGACTACTGTGCTGGAATGGTGAAATTCACTATAAACTCACAGGAAGATCCACACAAATTTCTAATGCACTTACTACAAGTACTGGAAAACAAAAACATACCTATAAATGAAATCTTCCAGATTTCATACATGTGGAAACATACATGCACTCTGTGCAACAATGTGACACAAGAACAAATCCCCAATGAGCGCTTTGTGTAGGTATCAATACCTAATTGTGAATCTGTTCCATTTCAGCAACTTGTACAAAATGCAAACCATGGTAGATTATGTACTACCTGCAATTCGGATAATCGCTCCACCTTACTAATACAAACACATAGTAAATACGTAATACTAATGCTTCTATGTTACAATGAGGATGGTACCAAAAACAATTGCAAGCTGACTGGATTCACACATGGTCAAGTATTACTTGGTAACAAAACCTTCACAACAATAGGTATAATCTACCACACAGGAGCCACAACCAATGCAGGTCACTATACTGCATATATAAAAATAAAATGTGGATGGTTCGAATGTAATGATAGTACCATTACTCTAACGCAGATATTACCTGCAAATCTTACAAACGCTTACTTAATGTTCTTAAAACCAAAATGTATTAACTAAACTGTACTTAAACATGAACTAAACTTCTATTGAAAAACTATAAACTATTACAATATGCAAACAGCTATATATCTGCCCCAAGATTCTACAACAACTAAACAGATAAATGAATTCCACTAAATTATATCAAACAATAAACAGCTAGAATACGCCAACTGGTATCTAACTACCCCAAGATTTTACAATATCCAAACAGATAAATCAATACCACTTAATTGTAACAAAATTTAGACTGTTAGAATATGTAACAGGTATGTAACTGCTCCAGAAATCAGCAACAAGCCAATATATAGAGCATTAGCCAGAAACAACAAGTGAACACTGAAAACAAACAAACAAATAGACTGTAGCATAACATTGGGTCTGTCTCCCACAGGCCCAATGATTTTAGCAACAAACACAGAAACTGAGCAAATTGCACAGTACACTGGTTTGTAATCTACTAAATATGAGGGTCAAAACATTTTTTTGGGGGATTATTCAATGTTATAAGTCATTACAAAATATGAATACTAACATGATCTTTTCTTTTATCACAGAAATAAACAAGAAATACATGTACTCCAGTTACTAAACCAAACAGTAAGTATATTATATTAAGTACAACCATCACAGCAAATCACACCCATAGTGACTTATAACTTTGGTGCTTATAAGTTTGGTCTTGTCCATGCACCCAAGACTATAGGCCCTGCCCACAACCACCACAGCGTATCACACCCATAGTGGCTTATAACTTTGTTGCTTATAAATTTGTTCTTGGATCCCAAAGTTATAAGCCACTATGGGTGTGATATGCTGCCATGGTTGTGGCCAGGGCATAGAGTCTTGGGTGCATGGCCATATGGCCATGCACCCAAGACTCTATGCCCTGGCCACAACCACCACAGCATATCATGTCAAACTAGATATTAAATTATGCCTCCTAGTGTAAACGATTGTATGTATATTGGCCTACGCCAAGTCGCATAAAGCTATACGCGAATAACTCTCTACGGCAAGGTGTCTTGACCTTAAAAAAATGGATTTAAGTCGCCATCTTGAATCAAACCGCCATTTTAGGTTCTCTTGCTCTGTAAAAGTCACCCTGAACATCAAAATGGTGGACGATGCCATTCCGAACAGAACCTGGTCGGCATGACCTCTGTATAGCTAAATGTATAACTTGCCTGGAGGCCACTTGTTAGGGTCGTGAACTGAGACCTTGTCCTTCTGTTGACCTGCATGTAAATGGATTACCTGTATCAACGGAAACTGATCTATGCGCATACTAATTAATAAATTAGAGTTGACCTGGCAGAGACCCTAGACCTGTTATACATTCATGGAATGGTTAACCCGCGAAGGGGTTGGACAACAGGCTGGAGAAATGTATAAAAGCCTGAATGTCCCAATGTACACTCTCTCACTGAATACATCGAACCCTGTTGAAGTTCGTTGTGTTGCACTGAGGGCCGATAGCTATCTGACCTGTCATTTGACTTTGTCATTGGTTGACCTTAAAATAAAGTACTTTGTATGTTCCTTGGTAACCGGTGTTTGGTGTGTTTCCTTTGGGTTCCCCGGCCTCATATTATTTTCCTCTTTTCACAGTTGGCGACCGAATAGGGACCCTCAAGATTGATGCCGGAACATTGAAGGTTGACGCATGCTATCGGACCGGGATCGGACGGTGTGATACTACGGGCCCGACTGAACGAGACGCAACACCTCTACAGCGCTGCACGATCCGATCCTTGGATGATAGCCGTGCGGTCTGAGACGGCATCTTGACGAGGGTCCACTTTTGAGGCGGGCAGATTTGCCAAAATCACCAAACACAAGGTAAAATTCGTTAGGTAAGTTCTTTGATAAACTGTACCGTCCTCCTTAGGTTTGGTAAGGTGAGTCGTGACCCGACTCTTAATTTAACCCTGACAATTTGAATTTGGCGCATTGTATCTGCAGACATAATTATTGACCAGGTAACACCAAGTTTTTGAGAAATGCCTGGGAAATCTAGCTGCTTCAGGGCATTATTCCACAGCGATCGACAATCTTTGGAATTTAGCCGGAGGGGTCGCCGACGTTTACTATGTATTGTAAACATGGCATTGGAAGTGTAGTATTTAATGATATTTGGCACAGACAAACCAGACATGCCTCCGAACGTCAGTGGCCAATCAATGGTAGTTTTGAGATCCCTCGTATTGAATACTTAGAGTCGGTCTTATTAAAGAAAAAGGCCAGACCTGCAGCATTTGATGTTCTACAGAATTGGAAAAAAGAAGCGTTGCAGCAGCTTAAAACTAGGGAAAAACATGCACGCCGTCATAAAACGAACGCTGAAAAGGCGTTGTTATATGATCAGGACAAACAGTCTGAGTCAGTTAAGAATATGGATAGGGCTTTCTCACTCGGTAGTCAGAAAATCTATCCTTCTAAAGACCTTCATGTTTCTGACGAGTTTCTCGACAAATTGTTAAATGAGTGAAGGCCTGGTGCCTCTGCGCCACCTCCGTATGATCCTCTTCCTGTTGATTTGCCTCTTCCTGCTGTTATTCCTGCTCTCCCTGCTCAACCTGTTGCTCCTATTATTCCGGCTGTTGTTCCTCTCCCGAGTGGTTCTGTACTGACTATAGTTGACCTGGTTGCGGGGTCGAAGGTTGTTACTCATAATACTGTCCCTACAGATAAAAAGCAGGATTTGTTTGCATGGGCTAAGCATTGTATGGAGAGAGATGATCGAGCTAATGTTTTTGCCACACTGTCTAATATTTATAATTTTCCTGAGAAAAATGTTTTTATTGAAGGTTTAGGGATTCATTTATGCGTAATGTGGGGTAAATTAAATAATGTGGCTCTCCCACAAGGGCTGAGGGATCTGAATACTTTAGCACTATCCAGTGATACTGTGGAGAAAGTACATGAGCATGTCGAGAGGTTGTTTGAGTATAGGAGAGATTTGGAGAAGTTATGGAATGAGGATGATGAAGAAGAGAGTATGTATGTACAGAAACGATTTCTTCCGTGTCGTAAATGGGCATCTGAGGAAGCACAAATTTGTACAAGAGATGCGATTAGATGGATTTCGGATTTATCGATAACTCCGGTTGAGGTATATGACACATATAGTCAATATATGCTAGAAATGCAGAGGAAGGTGATTTAGGTAATGGTAGAGTACCTGCAGGATGAATGTGTGAGGAAAAAGGTTAGTTGTCCCACAGAGTTACTAGGTATTTATAAGAGAGCTTTTTCGCTTGACACTTCTTCGACTGCTTTAGCGCTCAACTTAGCTCTGTTGCTTAGTAAGCGTTCGGAGTTGCCTATATCTCAGTTGCCTATGAGAGAGGTACCTCTGACATTTGTCCCAAAAGTTGAGATTGCCGCTAATGCTGCAGCAGGTTTAGCTGCTGTGGACATTCCTGCACATTATGTATCACAGTTTGTTCACGTCCCATTTTCCCAACAGGAAGTGAACACTATTAGGCAATCTATTCCCGACATTAGGAAAAATCCGACAGGATTCTATAAAGAGATAGAGTCCGTCTTGCAGTCCTCAGTGTTCACCCTAGGGGATATTGACTTGTTATTCCCTGTACTCCTGCCCGTAGATTTGTGGAAGCAGGTTAGAACAATAGATGATGCACCTGGGTTGGGAGACACGTGGGCTAATATAACTAGGCTTGACGGGGAAAGGCCAGCTGGTGAGAGACCGCCTCAGGTGATACTCACTTTGCCTGACAGAATCATTGCGAAATTAAAAACTATAATTCCCGAAAAAAGAATTATTTGGGACAAGCTTACGGCCTGTGTCCAAGGAAAATCTGAGGGTGCCACTGAGTTCTTTAATCGGTTTGAACAAGTATTCTCGGACTTCAGTGGACAGGATTTAGGCACAGAATCTGGGAAAAGGTTATTTGTGGACAAATTTGTGCGTGGACTGCTGCCTGACATCCAGTCACAGATTATGTCTTCCGAGAGTGCTTGGCAGGCGAAATCCCAATCAGAAGTACTGCACATGGCTCAGTACTATGAGAACCGTGTCAATAATGAAAAAGATAGAGTAGAAAAGAGAAAAGGAGACTTAAAGACTAAAGTATTGTTACAACAAATTGTTAGAGGCCCCAGAGGGGGTAGTTCGCAGATTAGAGGTCAGTATGTTCCACAAGGGAATGTGCCCTTCGGTCCTGTGAACATTAACCAGTGTGCCTATTGTCGCCAGGAGGGTCATTGGAGTGCACAGTGCCCCGTCCTTCGTCAGAGGTCAAATAACACATTTGGGAGTATGGGTAGACGACCCAGAGGTCGCCCCGGGATGGGGGGCCCTGGTAGAGGTCAGTTTTCACAGGATTCTCAGCAACCTTTTTTATAGGACAATCAGACTTCGAGTGTGGATACTAGAAACATATTCGATCACCCTTCTGCTGCTTACCTCTCTGAGGAGCTTCCTTCTGATGATATTCTGTTTCGTTAGGATTGCCCGAAGCAGGGTTTGGAACCTACACCTATTCACGTTAGTCAGAAAGGTCCCTACGTTGAAATGGTAGTGGGAAATAGGAAACATCAGTTCTTGATAGACACTGGAGCACAGAAGTGCTCCATTGATCATTCTCGGGTCCCAAACATTCCACTGTCAGGGCAAACCAATGTCTCCGTAGGGTTTTCTGGCACACCAGTCATTTGTCCGGTTTCTTCGCCGGTACCTATTTCTTTGGGTCTCTTTACGGACCATTGTCCCTTTCTTTTGACTTCGAATTGTGGAGAGAATTTGTTGGGGTTGAATCTGTTGAAGGAATTAAATGCGGTCATTTATTGTTCACCTGATAGAGTGTGTTTGACGATTTCACCACAGCAGTTTTCTGTTTCACAATTCTTGACTAGACCTTTGCCACCAGAATTCAGTAATGTCCCGGAGTGTTTGTGGGCGTCTGACGACAATGATGTCGGTGTTCTACAGATTGAGCCTGTTAGAATAGTCTTGAAACTTGGTATTAAGCTGCCACGTATTCCGCAGTATAAGATCTCGGTTGAAGGTGAGCGAGCTTTGAAGAGCATTGTTTACGGTGTTGTGCATCGTGGGGTGATTGAGGAGATTACAGGAGGTTTGTGCAATAGTCCGATCCTACCCGTGTACAAAAAAGGCGATAATACTATTCCGTTTCGTTTTATAATTGATTTGCGTGCCATCAATAGAGTTGTCGCTCCACAATTTCCAATTGTGCCTGATGTGACAACGATATTAACTATGATTCCAGCTACGGCTACTTACTTTAGTGTTGTGGACCTGAAGAATGCTTTCTTCAGTACTCCTATACACAAGGACAGTATATATTGGTTCGCGTTCACCTTAGGGGACACTCATTCACATTTACTTGTGCACCTCCAGGTTACACCGAGAGTCCTAGCATTTACAGTAGGGACTTGAAAGAACAGCTTGATACTCTTGAATTACCCCCTACTTGTACGCTGCCTCAGTACGTTGACAACTTGCTTTTAGCAGCAGATTCTGAGAGCTCTTGTAAAGAGGGCACTGTATTGTTGCTCATCCATCTAGCTAAGCATGGTCACAAAGCTTTGCTTAAAAAGTTTCAATATTGTTGCCAGGAGGTCACCTATTTTTTTTTTTTTTAAATATTTTTTATTTTCAAAATAAAACAATACAAACCAAACTTGCAGCATTATACAATACAACCGTAAACATCAGTTAATCACATGTTACTGAACTTCAAACCCCCCCCCCCCCAAGAGCTTATCAATCTTACAGTTCTGTGTAAACTTGGTGTGGCTGGGCGTCGTTTCCTTCCGAAGCAGCAGGGTCCACTTCCATGCCAAACAGTCCCGTAATTAACATCCTCCAAGCCGCTAGGTTACCCACATCTTCTTCCCCGCAATTGCTACACGCTTCCTGCCATACCACTGTTTCAGCCTCCGCCCACTTCTGCAGGTCCCGCCACCATATCTATATTCTTGGCCCATGGCATTGCTTCCAACTCATGGCTATCCTTCTCTTAGCAAGTACATACGCCAGGTCTCTCAGTTTCCCGAGATGTTTGGTGTTCCGTGGTCTGGGGAACCCTCCCAGGAGGCAGGCCCAGGCCGTGTCAATGCGTAGCAGGACCCCCTTATCTGCTAATTTCTGTGCCACTTCCCCCCAAAAGTCTTCAATCACTGGGCAGGACCAGAACATATGTGTCATGTCTGCGTCTTCCTCATCGCATTTTGGGCATGCTTGTCTACCTGCGTTCGCAAACTTGGCTATTTTCTTCGGGGTCATATATGCTCTATGCGTAATGTATAGCTGTATTTGCTGCAATCTAGCATTCCTGGACACTTTCTTATGGTATCCCATGGCCCGTTCCCACATCCCATCAGTCAGCTGCGCCCCCACCTCCGCTTCCCAGTCCAGCCTCAAATCCATCAAGTCCTTCCCCACCCGGGTCATCACCACCTCATATAATCTAGAGATCTCATGTCCGCCCTCTGATATATCATATATCGTTCCGATCAGTGCGTCCGGATCTTCCGCCAGCACCGTCTCCGGCCAAGTCTTACAGATGATCTGTACCAACCTTAGGTACGTAACATATTGGCCCCCGTGCAGCCCTGTTTCTTCTCCCAGGTCTTCAAATTCCCTAATGGCCCCATCGTGCCATATGTCTCCCAATGTGGCCAGCCCAACCGATTCCCAGTATGTCCTGATTATTTTCCTAAGCTGGCTGTCCCCCATAGTTAAGGCGACCAGTGGCACCTGTGGGGAACACGGGCACGGGCTCTCTATCAATTGGCACGCTCTCCGCCAGATTCTCCACCCAGCAGCAACATACTTGGGCGTCCATTCAAGTCTGATCTAGTGACCCAGACGATCTCTTTTAGGTAAAACGGGGCGCAGTCCCGCCCAACCAGCCTAGACTCAGGAGTTTCATCATCAGAGAGCCATTTAGTCACGTATTGCAATTGGCTGGCCACATAATAGGCCTCGAAGTTCGGCAGCTTGATGCCTCTCCTATCGTGGAAATTTTGCAGTTTCCATAGGGCCACCCTGTTGCGGATGCCGTGCCACAGGAAGTCCCTGCATACACTGTCAAGTTTGACAAAGAACTTCCTGGGTATCAGGTATGGTATGTTACTGAAAAAGTGCAATAGCCTAGGCAGGACCACCATTTTGAGCATCGCCCCCCGGCCCATCATTGCCAGCGGCAGTTTCTCCCAAAACTGCATAGTCTCGCGGATTTTCTTCACAGCCACCTCGGTATTGTGCAAGTGTTCTTCCCTCACAGTATGATATACATCAATTCCGAGGTAGCGGAAAGACTCAGCTGCCCAGGGCACGGACAACACCGGCAATCGTTCCAGAGGGACTCCTGCGAAGCTCCCCAGTGGAAACATGCTCAATTTACCGGGATTAACCGCTATGCCGGACAGTTCCGCATACTTTTCCATGACCTCTAAAATGTACTGGAGGTTTTCCTCCGGATACTTCAGGTACAATAACAGATTATCAGCATATAGGGATATCAAATGGTTCTCTCCTCCCACCTCGATGCCAACCAAGTCATATTGTTGTCTGAGGTACACCGCTAGGGGCTCTAGGGCCAATATGTACAACATTGGAGACCAGGGGCATCCCTGTCTGGTGCCTCTACTGAGTCGCCACCTCTTGGATATCACTGATCCCGTGCGCACCCTGGCCAGTGGTTCGCTGTACAGCAGTTTCGCCCACCCCACGTAGCCAGGCCCAAACCCGTACCCCTCCAGGGCCGCCAGCAACCACGGCCACCTCACTGAATCAAATGCCTTAACTGCATCTAGGGACACTACCACCATCTCTTCATCACTTCTGTTCCCCTCTTCAATCACCCGGTGGAGTCGCCTGTGATTATGAGTTATATTTCTATTGGGGACATAGCCTGTCTGATCCGGGTGTATCAGTTTACTGATGACCCTTCGTAGCCTATTGGCCAGGACCGCCGTCAGGATCTTGCTGTCCTGGTTCAGCATCGACAGCGGCCTATATGAGCCACAGCATTGTCTCGGTTTGTTAGGCTTGGGGAGCGGCACTATTAGCGCTTCTCTGAGCGTTTCCGGTAACCGACCCTTCTCGAAAGATTCGTTGAACATCTCTAGCATCGGAGGGAGTATCTCTGCCCTATACACTTTATAAAACTCACTCGGGAGTCCGTCTGTGCCCGGGGTCTTGCAGGTGGGCAATCGTTTCACTACCTCCTCTAGTTCATCCAGTGTAATAGGTGTGTCCAGCTCCTCCCTCTCTTCATCACTAATCCTGGGTAGTTCTATGTCTTCCAATGTGTTTCTGATCTCTGCCTGATTCCCCCCCCCCTTTGTCCTCATACAGTGCTCTATAATAATCAAAGAAGGCTTCATTAACTCCTTCTTGGGTGTCTACCTCCTCCCCGTCCTCTCTAGCTATCATCCTGATCGGGGGCCTGGGGGTTTCTCTCTTATATAGCCATGCCAGTAGGCGGCCAGTTTTGTCTCCACCCGCATGCTGCCTCTCAACATATTTTCTGTAGTTAAGGTTACAGAGCCTCTCCCAAAGCTCCGAACACCGCTGCTGCAGCTCGAGTACTAAATCTGCGTCCCCTCCTGCCCTGCTGCATTCGCGCTCCAGTTGTCTCTCCGCCTTCTCTAGCTCTGTCAGGACCCCACCCTGCAGGCCCCTTGACTTGGAAATGGCGTCACCCCGCAACACAACCTTGAATGCCTCCCAAAGTGTACCAGCCGAATCTACACTGCCCGTGTTCACCTCAAAGTACCGCTTAATCGCTTCCCTGATGTCCTCCCTGAAGACCGAGTCCCTAAGCGCCTCCGTACGGAGGCGCCATGTAGGTATCCGCGCACGAGGGCGGCCATACTGCCAGGTCAACACCAAGGGCGAGTGGTCCGACAGGACCCTCGCTCTATATTCAATTTGAGTGGTCGCCATCACCACCTCTGACGTGGCAAAGAAGTAATCCAATCTCGTGTGTAAGTGCTGTGGGGCAGAGTAGTGAGAATACTGCGAGGCATTAGGGTGTTTCAGTCTCCAAACATCGCCCAGCCCAAAGTCGCCCAGCAATGTCTGTAATACTCTGGCCGCCGGGGTGGGCCGATCAATCTTACCGTCGGACCTGTCCGCCCTTGGGTCGAGAACACAGTTAAAGTCCCCTCCCCAAATAATCGCTCCCCCCACACACGTGCCCAGACGAGTGCATAGGGTTCTGAAGTATGCAGCAGCATTCTGGTTGGGAGCATATGTGTTAATAATGCAAACCTCTCTGTTCTCTACCAGGGCTCTGAGCATGACCAGCCTGCCCTCCGTGTCCACCACCTCCCGTGTAACTCTGAGCGGAACGTGCGGTGCCACCCAGATTAGCACTCCCCTGGCATAGGCAGAGTACGGGGAGCCCACCACCGTGCCACTCCACTTTTTCCCCACCAATTCCAACTTGTGTCGGGTCAGGTGTGTTTCTTGCAGCAGTGCAATGTCAATCCTCTGTCTTTTGAGGTACAACATGACTTTGTTCCTTTTTAAATAACTATTAAGTCCCCTGACATTCCAGGTGACAATCTTAAGGTCTCCCATGGCAAGTACGTATCTCCCTGCCTCCCATGTAGCGATTCCCAACTGCCCACGTGACACAGATGGCGTCCAGGTCCAGTAGCTCCTCATATAAGCTCAAACTCCCTTTAACTATACACACAACAAAACCCCTACTTCCCTCCCCTCCCCCCCGTACCTTCCCCAACATCACACACCCCAACTGCTGCCCAGCTCCAGCCTCAGAGCTCAGGCACCCCCACATCTAGCTCCGCAAGCACCGGTCGGTGCACGGAGCCCAGTAGGGTGAGGTCACCCTAGTGGCCACCCAACTAAAACTATCGTGGGGTAAAGAGTATCGCCCTGTAAGGCTCCGGGTCAAATAAACATTAATCACAGTGTCCTTGACAAATAGTGCAATCATCTGACCTTCTTTACCGAAGGTGTCGCACCGACTATATTCAAGTCCCACGAACCACGCCATCTTGCGACGCCATTTTACGCCTCCCGTATCTCTTCCGAGCCCTTTCTAGGCCGAACTTCTGATTCCTGGGGGCATCCTTGCGCATCGAGCCATCCCATGGCATCCTCCGGGGTCTCAAAAAACAAAGTTTTATGTGCATGAATGACCTTCAATTTTGCAGGATAAAGTAACATGTATTTGTGGCCCGCTTCTCTCAGCCTCCGCTTTACAGACCCAAAATTCATGCGACTACGCTGTACAGTCAAGGTATAATCTGGGTAAGCCGTGATGTTTGCCGCTCCTCTCGTGATCGTCCCTCCTTTACGGAAGTATTCCAGTATCCTCTCCCGGTCGCGGTAGTTGAGAATTTTGGCGATCATAGGCCTAGGCGGGTTGCCCGGAGGCGGCCTCCTCGTTAGGGCTCTATGTGCCCTTTCTACTGCAAATCCTTGAGATAGGGCCCCTCCAGGTATCTCCTGTAAGAACATGGATTCGATGAAATCCGTAGGGTCACGGCCCTCCATCCCCTCCGGTAGGCCCACGATGCGGATGTTGTTGCGACGGGCTCGTCCCTCTGCCTCCTCCGCTCTGCTCCCCAGGTTGCCCACCCTTTGTGTCAGGGCGTGCAGGTCGGCCTTATGGGTGGCACAATCTGCAGTATTCGGGCCAACTTCTTTTTCGAGGGACTCTGTGCGCTCCGCCAGGGCCCTGACATCCTGTCGTAGCAAATTAACGTCCTCTTGGACCTCTCCAACCTTGAGGTCCAGCGCCGTTTTTAGTTCAGTGACGGCCAGTTCCAGCTTTGATTCCCAGGCCGCCCTATGATCCGCAATCGCCGCCAGGATTTCTTGGTTGGTGCAGGAAGGCGTCGCGCTACTCGCAGCCAGCGCATCTTTGCTTTTGGTGGTGTCCTGGCTCGGGGACGTCCTAGTGAAGTCGTCTAAGGTGGGCTGTTTCACCTTCGGTCGCACTGGCCTGCTCGACATGACTCAGGGAATCAACAAGCTGCTCAAGTAGCAAGTGTGCGTACAGTGCACCTTCACAGCTGGGTCACCGTGCAGCTCGCTTCTATTCCTGTCCCGGACCCTGGTTGGCCATTTTGAATCGCCCTTTGTTCCCGGCGTCTTTTAACTCATCGTCACCGATCTCCGTCGCCGTTAATCCTGTGCCTTCCAGAAGTTCACAGTGCGTGGCCAACACCTTCACACACTAGTATCGTCGGTGGTCAGTGGTCCGTCGTACCGCACATATTTGCCCGGATCATTGTAGGATCTCGGGAGCTCCTCCAGAACGCGTCCTCCTACATGGCTCTCGTAGCCACGCCCCCCAGGAGGTCGCCTATTTAGGCTACCTCCTGTCAAAGGAGGGAAGAAGATTGACACCTGAAAGAATAAAGCACATTTCTGGCATGTCTGTTCCAAGTACACAGAAGGAAGTCAGAGCCTTAATAGGTATGGCTTCTTACTGTAGGTTATGGATCCCAAATTGTTCACTAGTGATAAAACCGATGTTGGCTTTGACAAAGAAGGGCATTTCATCGCCATTGCCATGGAAATCGGAACATCAACAATCATTTGAGCTTCTCAAGACTGCATTATGCTCTGCACCGGTTTTGGGTACACCAAATTATAACAAGGCCTTTGTGTTGTTTGTGCATGAATGTGATGGATGTGCTTTGGCTGTATTAACGCAGGAACATGGAGGGAAGAATAGGCCGTGCGGTTACTACTCTTCCGCCCTTGATCCTGTCGCATGCGCTTTGCCAAGATGTTTGCGAGCTGTCGCTGCTGCTGCCGCATCTGTAAAACAGAGTGAGGGAATGGTCCTAGGCCATGATCTAACCCTGATGGTGCCTCACTCTGTAGATGTTCTGTTGAACAAAACCCAAACGCAACACCTCACTTCCGCGCGATTGACGAGAAATTAGTTAATTTTATTTTCTCCCCACATACAAATTAGGAGGTGTTGTGTTCTTAATCCGGCTGAACTCCTACCTTTCCCGCAAAATACTGTTTGCGGTGATGATGAGTCACATGACTGCTTGTATACTACTGAACAAGAAACGAAGGGCAGAATTGATCTTAAGGACACGCCTTTGGATAATGCGCAAGGGGAGCTATTTTGTGATGGCTCCTGTTTCAAACTTTCGGATGGTACATCCACAGCTGCTTATGCAGTCACTACATTGAGCACGGTTGTAGAGACCAAGCGAATTACACATAACTCCGCGCAGGCCGCAGAGATTATAGGATTAACCCGAGCTTGTGAGCTTTCCGAAGGGCTAACAGTGAATATATATACTGACAGTCAGTATGCTTTTGGGGTGGCTCACAACTTTGGGAGACTCTGGTCAGAGAGAGGTTTTCTAACTTCACATGGGACCAAGATTCAACATAGCCCCCTGATAGCAGAATTGCTCTCGGTGCTCGCGCTCCCTAGTCAGTTAGCAATCATGAAATGCGCAGCGCATCGCAAGATCACAGACGATGTAGGAAAAGGGAATGCTTTCGCTGATCAGATATCCAGACAAACTGCCACAGATCTTCGCACAGAAATGTATGCTCTAAGAGAAACTAGGGATGTCTATGTAATGGACGAGGATATTGGGTCTGTGCGGGATATCCAAACTGATGCCACAATGGAAGAATCTAAGAAATGGGCTGAAGGCTTGGGGAAATTAGATGATGACGGGTGTTGGGTGGACACAGTTGAAGGGAAATGGTTACTTCCTAATGCCTACATAGTCATGATGGTTACTATGGCACACGGTCCCACACATGTGTGTGCTCAACAGATTACGAAAATGTTAGAGAAAGTCTGGGTAAATAATAAGATTTCGAAAATTGCTCAGCATTATGTCCAAAATTTCATGATTTGCCTACAGCACAATGTGGGGAAGGGGACGGTAACTCCAAGGGGTAGCTTTGGGCCTCCTTCTGTCATGTTTGAAGTGATACATTTTGATTTTATTGAGATGGAGCGGTGCGATAGTTTAAAATATGTCCTTGTAGTCATTTGGGCCTTCAGTAAATGGGTTGAGGCTTTCCCTGTCAAAGATGCTACAGCCATGACCACTGCAGAAATTATGATAAAGGAGTACTTCCCGCGGTTTGGGTTGCCAAGAGTCATCTGGTCGGACAATGGTCCACATTTTGTTTCTGCTGTAATTTTACAGATATGTACGGCACTACATATTGATAAGCGATTTCATTCAGCTAGGCATCCTCAAAGTGGCGGGTTGGTGGAGAGACATAACGGTATCCTAAAGAACAAACTCGCTAAGACGTGTGCCAGAACCAAACTAAAATGGCCGGACGCCTTACCGATCGTGTTACTAGCCATGCACACTACCCCTAAAACTAAGACTGGGCTCTCTCCATTTGAGGTGGTGATGGGGAGACCTGCCAATATTTGGGGTCTTCCGAAACCTAAAGCACTCAGAAATGTCGAGAATGTTTTGCTTTCAGACTACTGTAACCAGTTGACTAAAAATCTGTATTTCATTTATCATCAGGTACGATCAGCTTTACATGTACGATATGAGGGCCCAGGACACAACATTCGGCCTGGAAGCTGGGTCCTGGTGAGAGCATACGAACGGTCCTCTTGCCTCACGCCTCGCTGGCGGGGACCATTTCAGGTCTTGTTGGTCACCCAAACGGCAGTGCGGGTGGCTGGAAAGAAGAACTGGATACATGCGACGCATGTCAAGAAACTTCCTCACCCGACGCCGCACGTTACAGAAGAAACAGAACCCCTCGCTAACATTGCAATCGATGATCCTGAAGCAGCAAATAGCACTGTGAGTGAATCGGAGAATCTCGCTCAGCCCGTGGGGCTTGGGGAACCGTCCATTTTGTCTCCACACTCTTTGGAAAAGTAATTTCCGGAAACCATTGCTTCGAATTCTGCAACTTCCGTTGCCTCTGATACGTTGCTTCCCTCAGGGAGTGACGTTACCTTATTTCCAGATCAAACAGTACCGGGAACCACCAGATATAATCTTCGACGGAGAAAATAGACCTACAGCACGGTTCGACTGTGCATTCGAAAGAAGGAAAGAAAGAATCATCAAGGGCTTGCCTTTTTGCCTAAATTTGAGAAAGGGGGTTCTGACAGCTAGGGTTGGGGAAGGACTAAGAAGCCGCGCGACCGGGGGGTCGCCAGCAATGAACATTGGAGTTTCCATCTGAAGACTACGATGCCTGCCACCGCTACTGCCCGTATTGGACTTGTAAATAAGGGGGTGACCAACTTGGACAATGAACAATGTGCCTGGGCCACGAAAATGTATTGCTGTGTTTTGATGATAATAATTGGGGTTTTTATAGTAACTGCTTTAGGATTCTGGTACGTCGAGGAGATTTATCCTCTAGAGCCCTTTTTGCCAACTGAAATTGCACCTACTGTTTTTACTCCTTTTGTACACCTGCATAGTCTGTCACCTAGGGACTCTCAGCATAGACAGAAAAATCACAATAATACTATGATGCTAATTATGAATTCAATACATGCCATTTTTAACAAAACCAATTGTTGGGTCTGTTCACATTTACCGCAACATGGGGATAAGGGGCTAGGTTGGTATATTCATCCCTTACCTTTGACGACTGCTTGTTATGCCTCTCTTAGAGCACTGTTCTTTGGCCGAGGGAATGATAGCATCTCGGGGAACTTCGATGGAAGTAATTTGAATGATTTTGAGAAACGTGTTCTGACTCCCCTGGGACGCTCGCTTTTCGCAAATAGGAGCAAACTCAATGTTGCTTCAATTAGGCCTTCTGATAGACTATCTCGTCCTTTCCAATCTTTAGTTTCCTTTAAAATGGCTCCGATAAGCAATAAGGATGCCGTGCCTCCTTCTTACTCCGTTAACCATAGCCCCGATTCAGTTTCTTTCTGCATACAGAGGAATGGTACCCGGTCAATGAGAGATTTTAAAGGCTGTGCCAACGTTGCAAATTTGACTGGGGACGGCAGACCTTTGTATGTGGCCGAACCTGTCTATTTCGTTTGCGGTAATGTAGCATTTCCATGGTTACCGAGGGATTGGCAGGGAACCTGTTATTTAGGGATCCTGTTACCTGGGGTATTCATAGCAAGTACTTTGGAAGTTTCAAAGGCTCGTCCACTACGGGACGAGAATGGTGATACCCCCGCACAAGTGATGGGAGATATAGCTAAATCAGTTGTGCCATTTTGGGGGCAGATAGCAAATTCCGAAGACATCAGGAGACTAGCGAGAGTACTGGAGAGAACCATCAATCGGACCACAGATATACTCTATAACATGACGTTAGAGCAGAAAGCGATAAGATTAGTAGCACTCCAGAACCGGATGGCATTAGATGTCATTCTGGCTGAACGTGGTGGAGTATGTAAATTAGTGGGGTCCGCTTGCTGTGTTTTTGTACCAGACTCCTCCCCAACCATTTTCAAAGCAATTCAGAATCTGCACGTCCTTAGCTCAGAAGTGCATGTTCCCGAGGGGAACTGGAATCTTAGTGCTTGGTTTTGGGATTTCTTGCGATCTTGGGGTTGGAAGGTACTTTCAGTTTTGTTGATCATTTTTGGAGTTCTGCTATTCCTTTGTTGTTGTATCCAATGTCTGCCTAGTATATGTTCGATGCTAGGGGGATGTTGTGCTCAGGCGATAGGTACGATAGGACACAAAGTATATGCCCCGGATAAAACTTCCAAGGAGTATGTGTTAAAACAGATCTTAGTGAACGACCTGATGGCCGTAGATATCTCTGACAGCGATTCATGGTGTATGGACAATGACGTATGGAGTTACTTGCAAGGAGATCAGAAGTAGTCTTAGCACTTGGCATAGGCCAAAAGGAGGGTTTGTCAAACTAGATATTAAATTATGCCTCCTAGTGTAAATGATTGTATGTATATTGGCCTATGCCAAGTCGCATAAAACTGTACGCGAATAACTCTCTACGGCAAGGTCTTGACCTTAAAAAAATGGATGTAAGTCGCCATCTTGAATCAAACCGCCATTTTAGGTTCTCTTGCTCTGTAAAAGTCACCCTGAACATCAAAATGGTGGACGATGCCATTCCGCACAGAACCTGGTCGGCATGACCTCCGTACAGCTAAATGTATAACTTGCCTGCAGGCCACTTGTTAGGGTCGTGAACTGAGACCTTGTCCTTCTGTTGACCTGCATGTAAATGGATTACCTGTATCAACAGAAACTGATCTATGCGCATACTAATGAATAAATTAGAGTTGACCTGGCAGAGACCCTAGACCTGTTATACATTCATGGAATGGTTAACCCGCGAAGGGGTTGGACAACAGGCTGGAGAAATGTATAAAAGCCTGAATGTCCCAATGTACACTCTCTCACTGAATACTTCGAACCCCGTTGAAGTTCGTTGTGTTGCACTGAGGGCCGATAGCTATCTGACCTGTCATTTGACTTTGTCATTGCTTGACCTTAAAATAAAGTACTTTGTATGTTCCTTGGTAACCGGTGTTTGGTGTGTTTCCTTTGGGTTCCCCGGCCTCATATTATTTTCCTCTTTTCACAACCACACCCATAGAGTCAAACATTTTAACTATGCCATATTGGCACTTTTAAGGTCCGCGGACATGATGAGTGTTCTTAGAACAGTTTCAACTTGCCTACGAACAGTACGGACAGGCATAGCGTCCTCAGAACACCCCCATTTAGTTTATTTACAAACATCCCAGGACACTTCATGTGTTCTTAGAACAATTTGAACTTGCTTGCGAACATGTGTTCTTAGAACAATTTGAACTTGCTTGCGAACAGTACAGACAGGCATACCGTCCTCAGGACACCCCCATTTTGTTTATTGACGAACATCTCAGGACACATGATGTGTTCTTAGAACAGATTTAACTTGCCTGCGGACAAAACGGACAGGCTTACCGTCCTCAGAATACACCCATTTCGTTTATTTTTGAACATTTCAGGACACCGCAAGTGTTCTTAGAACACTTTCAGCTTGCTTGCGAACAATACGTACAGGCATAGTGTCCTCAGAACACCCCCATTTTGTTTATTTAGAACATTTCACAACATCTGCGTTGTCCGCGGACAAAGCGAACACAACAGAGGGGTCTACCGCCTAAATAAATACAACATTTAACCCATCTCTTACTCCCCCACCCTCCCCAAACACTTTTACACACCAACACACTCTACTAAATAGTATTTTTTCCACCAAGTTTCACCGCGCTGTCCGCGGACGTCTGCGAATCCAAGATGGTGGGCTCTTCACCGTCCAATCAGCGAACACATTGCATGTCCGCGGACATGACGCAAGCCGGTTGGCCAATCAGGACACTGTCCGCGGAGCGAACAGGGAAGTGTGTCCCCAGACCAAACATAGATATCACAAATTTTTTGTGACATACTTTTTGGTCATTTTTTTAAAAAACTACTGGACGTATTTTCACCAAATTTGCAAAAGCACACTTTCGGGACCAAGCCGCTGCTCCTGGTCCAAATTTGGTGAAAATCCATCCAGCGGTTTGGCCTGTAGGCGTGAGCAAAGTTTTTTTACCCCATTCAGTCTATGGGAAAAAAAGAGGTTTTGGGACCCACCCTATAACTTTGCCCTCCCTGGACCAAACTGCACCGAACTTTGCAAATAAATTCAGAGCGACCCATATACTTTTCTTGCAATGTTTGGTGAGGATTCGTCCAGGGGGAGCGGAGTTATAACCCGCCCAAAAAGTGCTCTTCCTATGGAAACAGCAACTTAACCATAACTACACAGCCACTACCGTGGCTGTGTAATATATATTGAATGAATATATGAATGAAATCTTGGCAATCAGAGGGCTCTCTCCATCGAACAAGTGCCGATTCTGCAAAGCACCAGCAGTAACAGAGTCAATCCGGCACCTGCTTTTGACATGTTCCAGTACTGCCAGGATCAGAACAGTTTACCTGACAAGGATCTTTTCGGATCACATATTAAGTGACCAAGACGTATGTTGGTCTAGACTGATGGCCGGTGATAGACCATTGTGGCAACTGGCAGCCTACAAAATGTTGGACTACATAAATACTGAACTTCTTAGCAGGCCAACGCCAGTCTAATGGTGCCCAAAATTACCCTCGACGCTCCCGGGTCTCTCTCATTCAACCTTCATCATCAGCTGTGTCTCCTACCTTCGTCCTGTTGCAGTCTTCTTTTGGCTTCTATCTTCATAGACTGAAAATCAAATGTCTTCTTTTTTGTAAAAATCTTATTGATTAAAACAAATTGTTTTACAAATATATATATATATATATATATATATATATATATATATATATATATATATATATATATATATATATATATTTATTTATTTTTTTAAATTGATGAGGATTCCCAGTCTATGAAAGATCCAATGCTGGGGAACTCACCAACCCTTCTGACTGAGGTGATAGCCATGAGGCAAGCCGTTTTCCAAGAAAGACAAGGGGGCCCGATGCATAGGTTCAAACAGTGGCACCATGAACTTGGAGAAAATCACATTAAGGTCCCATGTAGGAGCCTTCACTGGTGGAAAAGTCCTGAAGAGGCCCTTGAGGAACTCTTTGACAAGTCTGTGCAACCACAGGGAAAGCTTGCCCAGTGTCCGAGGGAACCTGGAGATGGCGTCCAGGTGTACCTTGATCTATGCATGTGCAAGGCCATCCTTGGCAAGCAAGTAAGGAAGCAGCAGTGGCACCGTAACATGCCATGGAGAGATCTTCTTTGACTGGCACCATACTGTAAAACGCGTCCACGTATGCTTGTAACAGGCAAGTGTAGATGCAGCCCTGGCCTTAGCCAGAATGGTCTTGCATTCTGAGGGCAATGAGTGGTGTCCAAAATCTAGGATTACAGCAGCCAGGCTGAGATTGTCAGGTTGGGGTATTGTCTTGGGTGGATGACTAGGCCTGGGCACACTTACACTAACATTTACATGTACATGTACTTTTATTTTATTATCAAATCTCTAATTTTCTGTTTGTTGGTTTGGGCCTTAACTGAGCTCCTTTTAGAAGGAGAAGCTCCCAAGCCATCATGGAGGACCTAGTTCTGAAAGCTGATTGGTGGAGATGTTGCTCTTGGAATGCAGGCAGACCTTCTAAACTGCCTTTCACTGTTCATTTTAAGCATAAATGTGCTGTTTAGGTGAAGCTCCTGTTCAAAGGCCTAAACTCAGGCGTTGCTGGAAGTTACATGAGCAAGCAACTGTTCTGCTGCAATCTACGTGGGACAAGACAACCTGATTTGCAGTGGGAGCAAAGTGTTCCCAAAATAATGCTTAAGACTGTTTTCAGAAGCTTAATTAGTTAATGTAGTTGTGGTGTCGTCACCGCCTCATGTCACATGGGGAGGGCCATAGGGCGGCGGGAAGGGGAGGAGCAAGGAGAGGAAAGGATCGTCAGTTACAGTCAAGTTGTAAAGCAATAAAGTTGTGTTGCACCCCAGCTCCGGTGTCCGATTCTTCATTAGCAAGTGTGAATAGTGGTGTGCAGTCCGGAGCGTGAGGCGGTCCACAAGGGACAGAACATTGCCGACGAGGCGCGTAAACGAAGTCCGCGCACTGCCAGCCGTGCCACCTGGAGAGACCGTGCTCGCGACGGAGTCGCTGGCCCCAGCTCAGTCACACAGGAAAATCACGGTGAGGGCCCAAGGCCCTGGAACAAGCACAACGCTGCGAGTGGTGGAGGCGCTGCCCTCCCGCTCAGCCCTGCAACCGAACAACGGGTAAGAGAGAGCACACGCTCCCCGTTGCTACACATCTGGGCAGTCGGAGAGTGCAGTCTCCCGCCCACGGACGTTCACGGAGGCCGTTGCAGGCCTGCGAACAAGGCGGGAAAACGCCTGCCCCCCAGCTCTGTCAACCCACACCAGCAGGTGGGAGCACAAACGCTCCCCGCTGGGAAACCCTCATAAAAGAGAACAGTCATCCACCCCACCTGGGCCCCATTATCTTTTAAGGGACACACACATGCTCGTGAAAACTGCACAGGGCCCCACCAGGCACAGACCTCTCCATCCGCATAGTGAGAGAAGGGCAAAAAAAAACACCATGGCCGCACCAAAGAAGGGATTTTGGCCTGAACCAAGACAAAACAAGCCATCCTCAAGGCCTAGGAGGTGGACCCCGGCCAGGAGGTTGCACCCACCTGGCATTTACCAAGAGAGCATGTCAGGGGAAGAGTCACTGACTGTTCCAGTAACCCTTGCAAGAGCACTTCCCCAGAAAATGTCTGACAGCATATTGTCTCAACTACCCTCAAACTTTAAGGTAATAAAAATATGCAAAAGCATCCAAAAAGATCCAGGACATTGCGCCTTTTAGAGTTTGAAAAAGATATATTTTATTATCATCTGTAATCATAAATTTGCCCTCATGATGACACTTGTTTCGGCCCCTGCCGGCCTTTCTCAAATCAGGGCTGGTGTAATCAAACTAGTGAGAAGGTACATTAGAATATATATGGTGCACGAAAGAATATCATGATTTAAAATGCCAATCAAACAAAGCAATTACATGAAGTCATGTATTACGCCCTACATTTCAAGAAGAAAAAGCATTCCCCATATGAAAATAAAGAACATCATATTGCAAACAGAAAACAGCATATACAAACATAAACATTATTTTGGTATCAGCAAAACCTACATTAATACATTTTGTAAAAAGGGGGAGGGGTTGGGAGAGAAGAAGAGGAGGAGAGGGACATACATAAAAACAGGAGACAAGAAACGGATAGTACATTAGTCACGGTTTACCTCATACTTAAATATAAAGCTGAAGCCACGGCTACAACATGTCATAACTTACCCACACCGAGGGTCAATAGCTCCTCAGTCAATCAGTAATGTATTGGGTCAAATCCCATTAGAATATAATCTGTTACCAAAAAACAGATATAAAGAAAGTTTTTGAGTCCGATGTCATTATCTCGTAAAGCGCTACGCTCCAGACTTCGCTTCATTCAAGTCTCATATGCATTAAGAGAGTAATCTCTGAATGCTTAAATATACCATCTAGTTTAAGTAAAGTCATGCATAAACTATTGTCCTAAAATTACCCTCAAACTTTGACCTCAGCGACACCAGCACTCTAGGATCAAGGTGGAAGAGGTGGCTGAGTGACCGAGGTGTGCCTCAAAGCTGTCGGACCCATATATGATGAACAAAAGCACAGTCTGCTCAACCATGCAGTGTGCTCGAATGTGCGAAACATACTGGACGAGATCCCAGAATACGACATAGACACTTACACCAACCTAAAAACAACCCTCCCTGACTATTTTACGCCCCACACAAACGTGGACTATGAAAGGCATATTTTTCACACCACAAAACAAAGGCGAGACCATGGACGCTTTTGTAATGAGGCCAAGACTAAGAATGAAACACTGTGACTTCAACAAATACTCAAATGAAGAAGCACTTCGTTCACAGATCATAGTAGGGTGCGAAAGCACGGATTTCAGGAAACGGCTACTACAGAAGCCACAAAACCTGGAAGAAATACTACGCCTGGCTCGTTTGGACGCTGCGCTGGCGGCGCAGGTAGAAGTTCTCGATGACATAAAGATCACACAAGGAAAAAATGAAAACATCAACAAACTAGAAGGTGCCGCGAGAAACAACGGCGACCCATTCTGCTACAGGTGCGGTCAAGAATACCCGCACGAAGGACAATGCCCTGCCATGGGACAAACATGCTCTGCCTGCGGAGGGGAGAATGACTACAAAGCAGTTTGCTTCATCTTTCGCAGCAAAATGCGGGGAGCAGGAAGAAACGGACGGCCAACGCCAGAACAGGAACCAGGTCAACCGACCCCGTTCCAAGCAGCACATCACCCCCACGACCCCACACGTCACCGTCACTGAGACGAGCAGCTAGACAGAAGCCAAGACAGAAACGAATGGAGAGACAATAAGACTCCAACATCCAAGCAAAGGAGGAGACCCCGACGGTATGTCAGGTACCTCATGGAACAATCACAATCCAACAGTGCATCAAGCGCATCCTCGGAGGGCAACGCCCGAAGAAGTGAGAGGCACAAGGAGGAACCACAGAAAAAGCTTACCTATATGCATTATGAAACCCGACTGCGAAAGAACACAGCCCAATACTCATGATCCAAGTCAACCAGACAGCAGCTGAATTTCTAATAGACACACGGGCCACCGTAAATGTGATCAGCGAGGAGGTATACAAGCGTATACCCCATGCCCTTCGCCTATAGCCATCCCAAGCGCTCATATTCCCCTATGGCTCCAGGACACCCTTAGCCTGCAAGGGATTTTTCATGGCATCATGCCGCTACAAAGATCATGCAAAGGACATCCCCATGCACTTCCTAGAAGCCGCCACCAACAGTGGGTGCATCCTTAGCTACAAGGTGACCATGGAAATGGGGCTAATCCACATTTTATATCAACTCATGGTGCACACATACCTGGACCTCACTGCGAGCATCGAGCAAGTCTTCTCCTCATTGTTCAAGGGCCTAGGGAAATTGAAGGACCGACAAATTGATTCACACATCGACACCAGCATCCCACCAGTGGCACAGCATTAGAGGGGAATCCCCATCAATATACAAAAGCAGGTAGAAAATGAACTAATGAAACTATCAGAGGCAGACATAATCAAACCAGCGGAAGGTCCTACACCGTGGGTTTCCCGCATAATACCAGTGCCCAAGAGGGATTCATCCGACATACGCATATGAGTCGACATGAGAAGGCCAAATGAAGCCGTCATGAGAGAACGTCACCAGGCCCCACGCATCACCGACATGGTGCACCTTCTAAATGGGGCCACAGTCTTCTCAAAGCTGGACCTTAACAAAGGTTATCTCCAACTGGAACTCAGCAAGAGGTCCAGATACATAATAACCTTCGTCACCCACCTTGGACTATATACATATAAACGACTGAGCTTTGATGTTTCGTCAGTGGCAGACATTTTTCAGTCAGAGATCCACAAAATAATCAAACATGTGCCAAATTGTCTGAATTATAGTGACAACATCCTGGTATTTGGTCAGACACAAGAACAGCACAACGACTCTCTCATGCGGGTATGCATGGCCCTAGAGGAAGCTCAACTCACACTAAACAAAGAAAAATGTGAATTTCAGAAAAGAACACTCCGCTTCTTTGGCCACATCTTCTCTGAGAAGGGTATGACACCTGACCCGGAGAAGGTCAGTGCGCTCACAGGCGCCGAACCACCGAACTTCACCTCCGACCTCAGGTCTTTTTTGGGACTAGCGAGCTATTGCACGAGTTACATCAGAGATTTCGTGTCTATCAGTGAGCCCCTCAGGGCACTCACCAAACTCAACACTGAATTCATTTGGTCTGCCAAGCTCCAGGAAGTGTTCCAGCTCATCAAAGACGCCAAAAACATGGCCTACTTTGATTCCAGAAAGACCTCGGAACTCATTGTAGACGCAAGTCCAGTAGGCATTGGGGCCATACTAACCCACTTGATTAAAAGGAAGGACATGACAAACACATAGTATGATACGAAAGCCGAAGCCTATCAAAGACCGAGCAGGCGTACTCCCAAGCTGAAAGGAGGGCCTAGCAGTGGTTTGGGCTTGCAAACATTTTCACTTGTTTCTCTACGGAAAGCCATTCACTGTCGTCACAGACCACGAGGCACTGACCTTCATCTACGGCAACCCACAAGCCAAAATGCCACCCAGGATAGCGAGGCGGGCACTGCGCCTCCAGGACTATCAGTTCAACATAACACACAGACCAGGAAAAGAGCAAAACCCAGCGGATTTTCTCTCGCGACTTGATATGGATCAAATCATTCCGAAATCTAACACTGACCAAGGTCTGCAAATTGTATTAAGATACCTGGAGGCAGGTCACTGGAAACAGGCAAAACAACTGAAAGAGACCGTAGGTGAAGAAGTAACGCAAGATAACCCGTGCTTCTTAGCTGTCAAAGATGAACTTGCAAAATCGGACGAGGGACTACTACTGAAGGGCACCAAACTAGTGATACCACGCGACCTGCGACAAAAGGTCCTCGAACTAGCACACGAAGGACACAGGGGCATAGTGTCCACAAAAAGAATGTTGAGACAAAAACTATGGTTTCCCCACCTTGATTCACTGGTAGAAGATCTGCTCAAGAACTGCCCCACCTGCGCAGTCATAAAACCTCACACCAGGCCTGACCCATTATGCATGACGGCCCTTCCTGAAGGAACATGGGAAGAAATAGCGGTAGACTACTTTGGACCACTGGAAGGGGGGGGGGAACATATTGTTGGCAATCGACGAGTAATCGCGACATCCGGACCAGCAAATAGTACCGTCCACATCAGCACACCATGCCATTCCCGCCCTTGGCAGAATGTTCGCCACATATGGTGTTCCCAAAATCGTGAAGACAGATAATGGGCCATCATTAACGGGGCAAGACTTTAAAAACTTTGCCGAATACATGGGATTTTGACATTGCAAAATAACACCTCTATGGCCCCAAGCCAATGGCACGGTAGAAAGGTTCATGAGCAACGTCAAGCCCACCACCCAAATAGCTCGGCTCACTGGAGAACCCGTAGAAAAGCTGCTGTGCCAATTGATGCGAGACTACAGCAACACACCACACAGCACCACTGGAAAAGCACCCTCAGAAGTGATGTTCGGAAGAACTATCAGAACGAGACTTCCACATCCTGCATCAGAAGAAGAAAGATACAAGGGCAACCCATTAGTCAATATGTCCAAAAAACTCACCCAC
This sequence comes from Ambystoma mexicanum, assembly GCF_040938575.1. Taxonomy (NCBI): domain Eukaryota; kingdom Metazoa; phylum Chordata; class Amphibia; order Caudata; family Ambystomatidae; genus Ambystoma; species Ambystoma mexicanum. Next base: position 481,287,563 of record NC_090929.1, read on the forward strand.
GTGAGTTTATGGCCCTTGGGGTTACAGGTCATTTGGTCGAAAAACAAAGGTCGACAGGAAGAATGGTCGAATTTTTCTTTTTTTGTATTTTCACATTTTTTTTGCTTAAAAACCCTTTTTTTTCCTAAACGAAAACCTGAAAAATATATATAAAAATTAAAAAAAAAATCGACCATTTGTCTTTCGACCAAATTGCATCGACCATTTGTCTGTCGACCAATTGTCTGTCAGCGGCCCTTGGAACGTGCTTCTGTTACTGGATGGGATTACACCAGAATAATTCTGAGTTTAAATAAATGGACAAACTCAAGAATATGGCAAGTCACTGTATTATTAGCAATTATCTAAAATAGGGAGATTACACCGAACATGAACGGACAGGCGCTCATTCTCTCAGCGATTTCTGCATTAAATACAATTATATACCTTTTTCATGCGTCAGAATGATGTCATGGTAGGTGGCAATAGTGAAAAAACCTATCAAGGGTTGTGATTGGTTAAGGGACACATGTAGATATGCAATTGTATAGGAGCTAAGTTTGTTTTTGGTCGCCTTATATCAGGTGGACAACTCATGACTACCTCTACAAACATGTCATATTAAGATAAATCAGTTACACAGTGTTTCATAGGTTTCTTAAGCTACAAGGTCCTTAGTTATATGGACTAATACAATTGGTTGGCATGCTTGTGCCATGCCTATAGCATTCAGTTCAATTAGCAGCACATTAGCCAAGACCGAGGTGCAAGTAGATAGGACATGAGACTGCCCTACCACCCAATTAGCCCATCATCTCCCATCAAACATGCCTTTGTCCATAAAATTCTCTTTGTAGTTGGCCTTGCAGGGTATTCTTGTCCTTGGAATGCAACAGGAGTGAGAGCACTCACTATCGTGTCTGGAACTCCAAGTTCAAGCCCTATTGTAATCCTCGAGGCCACGATTCTGTTCATTCTGCTTTGAAATGCTTTAAATCAATAAGACTTGGAATCCTTAACCTTGCACCTTAATGTGAGAAGATGCATCCTCCGCACACATGTTCCTCCTCATTATAGATAGCTGACCTCGACTTCTCAGTTCTTGACTTCAGGCCAGACAGCCTCCCAACACAGTTTACAGCATCCTGTTATTCTACTGTGACACAACCTTTCATTCATTCTTCATGATTTCTTGGCTTACTTATTTCATGATACCAATGTCCAGTTTCTGTACAATGGAGGTTCCGCCAGCATTCTATTCACTACTTGTTGCTAGCTTATGCAATGACTTCATCTACCTTGTGTTTCAGCATCTGTAAATTCATTAAACTTGATTTCTGCAGCATTTGTTAACTTGTATTCTTCTTTTACACTTGTAAGCTTCACTTGATTTTTTACTTTGTCATTTCTCCTCTAGGATCCAGACATTGTCTTCGTTCAGTATTTTAGGATGTTGTGCACACTTTCTTATGATGTCATCAGTTTGTTTTCTTAGCTCTTTACATATTCCTTCAAGGAATTCCTTCTGCAGGCTGTCATCAACTCGAGGTTACATTCAATATGGTTGTCTCAATGGATACCGTCTTCCACATGCTCGCTTCGATATTGCTACACTAGCTGATGTTATACAGGGCACAGTCCAATGGCTCCAATACAGTGAGGTAGGATCTCCAGCAGATATATAGGTTAACTCCTCTACACACGGGTAGTCTTTATCTAGTGTAGTGTATCATTGGGATTCTCCTTGTATGGTAGAATACCCTAAACAAAACAGAGTAAGTATACATAACAATTTGTACTTATTCTATTCAGGTTTCCCTGTTGTTTGTAATGTGTGAAGTTAGCAATTCCCTGGGCCCAAAGCCATGATGCATTCTCCAGTCTTACCTAAAGAAGAAGCTGGATTAAGATTTCTCCTGCTTTTACTCAAGTAGAATGCCGATCTTGGTGGATCCGGCGTTCTAAAATGGCCACCAAAATTAAATGTGCGCGTCTGACATCATCACGTATGTATCGCATACGCGATGACATCACCAGAGTTTCATGTGTGGCTCCCATTGTTAAGTGAGACCGAATAAATGGAAAATGAAAACATGCATTCTTGAGTACAATATCAATGTAAATTATGTGCATTACATCCATTGTAAGAAGTGATATATACCAAATTGTATAACTAGTAATATGATAAAGATGAGAGTTTTTTTGCCAGAATATATATTGCTAGAATTATCGAAAGTTCACACTATAAATTACCTTTCATATTCATATCGAATAATGCCAATACTAAATTGCAGAAACTCAATTTGTTACAGATTCAATCAAATTTTGAAAATTTAGAGAAAATTATAAAGCTTATTGTCCTGATTCAGACCGGAAAAGCATGTGTCCATAGAACATGTCCACTGTGCTTCTCTCTAGCAGAGAAGTTGTTCTTTATTTCCTCCCCTTGTTGATTTGTTGATTCTTTCCAGCCCTGTTCATTTTAGGAGTTCAGGTTTCCCTTCAGGATGTTCTATTGCATGGTGTGCTGTTGATGGATATCTCTTGTCTTTATTCCTTATACTTCTGAAGTGTTCCAGTATTCTGAGTTTCATTTTGCGTATGGTGGTTCCAATGTACCATTTTAGACATTGGCATTGTATTACATAGATTACATAGTTTGTGTTGCAGTTAATAAATTGTACAATGTTTTTTTGTGTTCCATTGGGTAAGTCTATATGCATTTGTCCATTCAGCATATGCTGACAAATCTTACAATGTCCACATTTATAGTTTTCCTTCGTCTCTGGTAGTTTGCATATTTGTTCCAATGTTTTTGATTTCCCTTCTGGTTTCATATAACTTGGGCTCACCTGGTTTTTAATAGTGTTGGCTTTTCAAAACGTTATTGATGGGTTTAGGTATCTGTACTTGACAGGGTGATCTTCCAGTTGTAAAATATTCCAATGTTTTTAAACATGTTTTTGATGGTTGAAGCGTTCGAGATGTAAGTGCTAATACATCTGTTTTCTAAAAGGTTTTCATTTTGGGGTCTTTGTTTTGGAGGAGCTCCGATCTTTGCTTTAGGGTGACTTTTGTTTCAGCTTTGTTCTAAATGTTATTCTTATATCTTCGCTCTATGAGTTCCATGCGTCTGCATGTTTTGTGTTACTCAAATTGAGTTTTTTCACAGCAGTTTCTCTTGATCCTAAGTAATTCAACATAGGGTATGTTGTGTAGAATATGTTTTGGGTGGTTACTTTGGCCATGCAGTGTGCTGTTTGCTGCTGTCATTTTATTTTTATATAAGGTGGTTTTAATCATGCTGTTATTAACAGACATCTCTAGATCTAAGGAGCAGATTGACTCAGTGCTCTCAGTCATGGAAAGGTTAATGTTATAGTCATTGATATTTAAGTAGTTGACATAGGGCTTCATCACGAGTTGGGCGGTAGCCCTTAAATCTGGCAGAAATTGTTTTATTGCCACCAATACCGCTCAGCTGGATCACAACTGTAAATCCTCCCAGCGCTATTATAGCCGGCTGTAACAGCGCCGACAACCAAACGCGCTATTACAGACCTATCACAAGTAAAGCTTTGGCGCTCCTAGCGCCGGAAAACTGGTGCTAATACCGCTGAAAATACCCCCGGCCAAATGCTGGAGGCAAAAGAACACATGTGACAGTAACAATGGCCCAGGTGGAACTAATGCACACAAAAGGCCTACATAAGACCCACTCATGCACCACACATCCTCCCCACACCATGGTGACATTAGGAGCAGGGGGAGACAGCAATAAAGGCCCAGGTGGAAACAATGCACACAAGAGGCCTACATAAGACCCACCCATGCACCACACACCCTTCCCAACCCCATGTTGCCATTTGGAGCCGGGATCCTTTATGTGGACCTGTACATGCTGTGCCAGGAGCTACAGAGCCCTGACAACCAGCCCAGGGCACAGGGAGCAGGTGGGGAGGAGTAGGAGGAGGAGACCAGCAAGGAGCCCAGCCATCCCCAGGGTCAGGCCAACACCCTGGGCCCTGACTGATGGGCAGTTGGTATCTGAGTACAGATTGGAAAGGGCAACCATCACCCAGTTGCTGGACACAATCTAAGGTGACATAGCCAGCAGGACAGCCATCAGCACCGCTGTGCCCCCAATCGTGAAGCTTGTGTCAGTCCTACAGTACCTCGGAACTGGCAGCTTCCAACAAACAGTTACCATGATGCATGGTACGGCCCAGTCCACATTCAGTGCCGAGCTGGGACAGGTGCTGAAGGCACTGCTGCGCCATGTGAATGAGCACATAGCATTGCCTGCCACCCAGGCACAGGTCAACAAAGTCAAGGCATAGTTCCATGCCATTGTCCAAGTCCCAAACATGATTGCATCCCTAGACTGCACACATGTTGCACTTGTTGCATCCCAGGACCATGAGACAGCCTACACGAATCGGAAGCATTTCCATTCGCTCAATATGCAGATGACCTGTAGCCCAGACCTGACTTTCACCCAATGCTGTGCCCACTACCCAGGATCTACTCACAACTCCATGGTGCTGCGCAACAGTACACTGCCAGCCTACATGGAGAGGCACAGAGGCCACCGCAAATAGTTAGTGGGCGAGTAGAAATCCTACATAAAATGCATGGCAAAGTACACCAGATGAGGGATGGGGTGGGGCGGTGGGGTGGGGGGTTGGCAGACACACAGGAATGCAAAGTGAGATCAATTGAAAACCCATCCACAAAACCATTGTAGATGAACAGGGAAATGCACGACCATGAACATCCCTGAGATAGTGACCCCTGAATTCCCATTCACATGCATGCCCAAATGTAAAATAAATGTGCCATGTAGCAAACGCCACACCAGCCATAGAGACATCCACAACCCATCACTAAAAGATATTGTCCGTGAACATGCAGATATGACGTGAGCCTCATCCTGATGTAAGGGATGCACCACTGTGGCAATATGACACAGGGATTGGTGCATGTAGTAAGTTGTCCACAAAGGAAATGGTGCACATTGCAGAGCAGACCTGATGCACATGAAGACACCATAATCAAAGGACAAATGGAAACATGACCGTACTTGTTTAGAATGAGTGTCACATACATATCCATACACATAGGCCTTGAAACACTGGTGCAAGTCCATTGACACCAAGTGCATTCAAATGTAACCTGTCAAAAAACACCTTTCGAGGGGATTGGGTCCTCTGACGTATTCCATATCTATGACAGGTAATGTCCACAGCTGTGCTGCTTCGGAAAATCTATGGCGTCTGCGTCCTGCGTCGATGACGTCGATGTGCCGTCCTCGAGGACCTCCTCCGACGGCCGACGTCACCCGATGTGATAAGTAGGACACATGACGCCCATAGTCTCAGTTCTGTTTTTTCCGCGAACGTGTTCGCTTCGTGAATCTCGATACGCCTCGACTTGTTGGAGTTTGCTGTTTTAAATTCTCGGTTCGTTGAACCTGTTCGGTTTGTTGTGAAGACCTGTTTGTGGCGATGTCTTTTTCATCTTCAACCCCGCGTCCGGGCTTCAAGAACTGCCGGGACTGTGGGTCCAAGATGTCGGTCACGGACTCGCACGACGCCTGCTTCTGGTGCCTCGGGGAGGCCCACGATACGGACGACTGTGTCGACTGCCAGTCGCTCACGGCAAAGGCCTTGCGGGAACGCAAAAAGAAGCTGTCGGTAGGCCGGGTGTCTAAGCCCCGGAAGTCGAGGTCTGCGGGGCTTTCGACGGATGACTCGAGGGGCGACTCTCTGCGTCATCGTCGGAAGTCCGGTGGGTCTCCTTCCAGGAGTCAGTCTCGCCACTCCTCCGCCTCTTCGAGGTGTTCCAGGAAGCGCCGGCATAGGTCGCCTTCCCCGTCCTCTTCCGAGGACTCTGCCCATCAGCGGGTCGCTTATCCCTCCATGCAAGTGACACCAGAGGAATGGGCTTCCTTCGGGAAGCAGATGCTAGCGATTCTGGAATCGCAGGGCACCGGTCCGTCCGCGCCTCTGAGTGGGGTAGGTCGGCACCGGTCGAGAGACACCGCTCGTACACCTTCGGGCTCGAGTGGTCGGCACGGCTCGCGGGAGAGGTCCCGCTCGGACAAGGGTAGCCGTTCTCGCCATGCCCGTGCCAGGTCCCGGTCCTCGACGCGCTCGAGACCGTGTGATCCTGTGTGGTCTTCGAAGAAGACGTCGACGCCTGTGGCGCCGAGGTCGTCGACGATATCTCTCGAGGCTCCGCCTCCGAGGGGGTCGTCGATGCCGTCCGCGCCTAGGTTGTCGAGAGACACGCTCGGAGCTCTGGCTTCGAGGACTGTGTCGATGCCGCCAATGCTGGTGGCGCTGCAGCCGATGTCGACTCGCTCGACATCGACGCCTTTTCTGTCGATGCCGGCGCCGACTTGTTCGGCGCCCTCAACACCTTTTCTGTCGACGCCGGCGCCGACTCGTTCGGCGCCCTCAACGCCTTTCGAGGCGGTGGTTTCGGAGGAGCCCCGTGGCACGGGGTTTGCCCCTAGAGAGGCTATGGCTAAGGTCCGGCACTGCTTTGGTCCACAGAGGTCTTCCTCTCCCTACCTGGAGTACATTTCAGAGGGTGATGAAGGCTCTGATGGCGGCCTGGTTCCCGTTACGGTTCCAGATGTGCTTATCTCGGGCCATAGCCAGTTTGATGACCTGAGGCAGTCACTGCATGATGAGAGTGGACTGGACACCTCTCCGGAGGTGGAGTTTTGTCGGCCGGAGCCTGGCACTCATGCCAATTCTTCATATCGGCACCTTATGTCTCGGGTTACCGAGTACTTGGGTTGGTCAGCTCCCCCAGGGGAGTACTTTCAGGATGATCTCACGGACATCCTGGATCTCGGTCCACCCGCTGACCCGGTTTTGCCTTTTCATATGGCTGCAGAGAAGGGTGGCGGCGGCTTGGACTGCTCCGGAGAGTTTCCCGGCAGTGGACAAGTCTTTGTCGCGAAAATACGGTCCAGCCAGTAGCGACCCCTGCTACTTGTCTAGGCACCCCACCCCGGAGAGTTTGGTGGTGCACGCGGCTACGGCCCCGGCAAAGCAGGCGTTGTATCCTACTATCCCTCCGGATAGGGACGACAAACGTTTTGACAGCTGGGCGAAGAAAGTGTTTTCTTCGGGGTGTATGGCGCTTCAGGCGGCCATCTACATATGTGCCTTGTCTCGTTTCACACACACTGTGGAACTGTGTTGCATTAGCGGCTGATCATATTCCCGAAGGGGACGAACGGGATGGTTTCCTTGCTATGGTTCAGGATGGCAGGGATGCCATGTGTGAGGCCGTTCAGTCGGGTTTGGACTTGGCGGATTGTGTCAGCCGGTCCATGTCGGCGAGCACCGTAATGCGCAGGTTTGCGTGGTTGCGGAAGTCTGGGTTCAATCCTGATGTGCAGTCCCGGCTCCTCAACATGCCCTTTGATGGTGAACACCTTTTTGGCAGCAAGGCTGACGAGAGCCTTGAGAGGTTGCAGACCTCCAAAGCTGCAGCGAAGTCGTTGGGTGCTGCAGTTCGCCAACCTCCGCCTTTTCGTCCTAGGGGACAGCAATGGAGGGAAGGTTCCTTTCGCTATTACTCGTCTTTCATTAAAGCAAGGGGAGCTAGCAGTCAAAGAGGCCATCGTAAGAGTGCCAGAGGTGGAAACAAAGGTACTCAAGGTGCCAAGGCTGCTCGGGCAGTTGCCTCTTTGCCCTCAGGCAACGCCGCAGCCGCTACCGCTCAGTCATGAGGCCAGGTCCCATGGTTTGCCGGTTGGGGGAAGGCTGACGCAGCATCTTGTAGAGTGGCAAGCCATTCCTTCGGATGTGTGGGTTCTGGAGATCATAACCCACGGATACTGTCTTCCTTTTCGGCAGAGGCCTCACGACAATCCACCAGGGAGTCTCTCTTTGAAGTGTCCGGATCCGCTCCTTGCGCAGGAAATTCAAGCCCTACTGGAGAAAGGCGCTATAGAACTGGTGCCTGTAGCGGAGAGGAACAAGGGATGGTATTCCCCTTATTTTTTGATTTCGAAGAAAGACGGGGGATTGAGACCCATCATGGACTTGCGCGGTTTGAACAAACTCCTCAGGAAGGACAAGTTCAAGATGGTGACTCTGTCTCAAGTCCTCCAGGCCCTTCAACTTCAGGACTGGTTGGTGGCTCTCGACCTCAAGGATGCTTACTTCCATGTGCCGATCCATCCCAAGCACGAGAAGTGCCTGAGGTTCGCGGTTGGCGACTCGCACTTTCAGTTTCGGGTCCTGCCGTTCGGATTGACCTCCGCCCCGAGGGTTTTCACCAAGCTCATGGTGGTGGTGGCAGCGCATCTCAGGAAAGGGGGGATTCACGTCTACCCCTACCTGGACGATTGATTGATTAGGGGGAGCTCTCCCGAGCATGTCCTGGATCATCTGTCCGTCACCTGCAACTCCCTTCACAGGCTGGGCTTCTCCCTCAATTTCAAGAAGTCCCATTTGACACCAACGCAGCGGCTCCAGTACATCGGAGCAGTGCTCGACACGTCCCTGGGGCAGTGTTTTCCTCCTCAGGTGAGGGCTCTTCACATTCAGAAGATGGTGCACAAGTTTCAGCTTGCCGAGAATCTCCCAGCATCCGAATTCTTGAGACTGCTCGGCCTCATAGCATCCTGCATTCTTCTGGTGCCAGAGGCTCGTCTGCGGATGAGATCTTTGCAGTGGGCACTCAAGCTCTAGTGGTCTCAGTCCTCCGGCAGGCTGTCGGACCCTGTTCAGGTGCCGCCCTCGGTAGCCCGGGATCTTCTGTGGTGGGCCGTCGAGGGCAATCTGATGAAGGGGGCCCCATTTTGGCTGCCCTGGCCGTAGGTGACGATCGTGACAGACGCATCCCTCACGGGATGGGGAGCTCATGCCAACGAGTTGACAGTCAGCGGTCGTTGGTCTCCGTCGGAGTCCAGACTCCATATCAATCTGTTGGAGCTGAGGGCCGTCAGGCTAGCCCTGAAGGCTTTTCTGCCGACTGTGCGCGGAAAGAGTGTCCTGATTCTAATGGACAACACGGTGGCCATGCACTATCTCAACAAAAAGAAGGGGGGCAGTTACTTTCTTACCTGGTAACGTTCTTTCGATGGAATGGTCCGACGATGTATTCCATATCGCTCCCTCCCTGCCTTCCCCGCTGCAGAATTTCTTTTGCAATTGCAGTTTGCGTTCCGCAAGGCCTTGTGTGTCTGACTGGCAGAAAACTGGTGGCACACGTTCTGGGAAAAAGCTATAACTGAGGCTATGGGCGTCGTGCGTCCTACTTATCACATCGGGTGACGTCGGCCGTCGGAGGAGGTCCTCGGGGACGGCGCATCGACGTCATCGACGCAGGACGCAGACGCCAAAGATTTTCCGAAGCAGCACAGCTGTGGACATCACCTGTCATAGATATGGAATACGTCGTCGGACCATCCCATCGAAAGAACATTAACAGGTAAGAAAGTAACTTGTTCTTCTCATTGGCACAGGCAGCATGTAAAGGTCAGATTATGCATGTCCCTAAAGATGATGGATATATACCAGTATGGCAATGACATAGCATGTACCTGTTGCACACATACATGACCATAGTGCTTGGTAAATTGATGTGTATCCCTTGCACACCCACTGAACCAACTTAGGCCTAATGTACACCTTTTGTCCCCTGCAGGTGATTCCGGATACACGCAGTTCACATGGCTGATAATCCCTGTGCGGAATCCACAAACTCCTGCAGAGATGGCATATAAAAATGCTCATGTCATTTACGCATATGTGTGGAAATGACATTTTTCTTGCTGAAGGCATGTTTCCAGTGTCTAGACCGTACCGGAGGGGCACAGATGTATGCACCAGAAAAAGTGGGGAAAATTGTACTCACCTGGGCCATGCCGTACAACATCTGCTGCCGTAGGCATGTGCCACTACCCCCTGATGCCCAACCGGCAAGGGATGGGAGTGACAATGACCATGTGCCCGTTGCTGGGGCCAATGCACACAGGGATAGGGTAAGGGAGGGGAGGTTGGCCAGGCAGGCGTTGATTGAAAATAATTTCTGATTTGGTGGATGGGTACATGTCACAAAGATCACTTGTCAAATAAAGAGCACTTGAACACAATCATGAATATCCAAGCTTTCTGTCCAGTATCAACGGGCTTTAATGTGCATGGAACAAACACCCTCCCCCCACCAACTCCCCAGCACACATTCGCCCTCCCCCCACCAACTCCCCAGCACACATTCCCCCTTCCCCTACCAACTCCCCAGCACAGATTCCCCCTCCAACACCCCAGCACACATTCCCCCCATGCCTCCACCAACCCTCCCCAACACAATGCATATGGGTCCGTGTGCCCGGCCCTCAGGCCAACAGTGCATTGGCCATCTAGGGAGGACGTTGGCGCTTCCCACGTCCTACACCCTTTGGTGAGCACTGTTGTGAATGGCGCAGGGAACGTCGCCTGGGTGAACCCTATAGGGATCGCTCAGCGGGGGGTTGTCGAGGTCGATGGCAGCGATGCCGCCAACTGCAGCTGTTGGCGGAGGAGGTTATTGGCCTCCCGCATCTGCTCTGCATGAGCTGATTGTACCACACAGAGTTCACAGACTCTGCCCAAACCCTGTGAGAGCCGCAGTATACCCCTCCACGACTTTACGGGTGCAGGCATTGGCGCGCGCCATGGTTTTGGCTGCACCCCTAATTTCACTGCTGATCGCCTTTATGTGGCGGTTGTGTGTGACTGCCAAGCCTTCAATTCGCTTCTGACGTACCTCGATCACGTCCAGGCGTGTCATTACTGCTGCTCCCAGAGCTGTGGGTCTGTCATGTGTCGGGCTGATTGCCCTGACAGGTCTACGCGGGGTAGTGCAGGTGCTGTTGGTAGACATGGTGGCCTGTCAGGTGGGGCTGCCGTGGAGGGTGGGGCTGCCGTGGATGGAGGGGGGGCCGGCAGGTGACCCATATGAGGGGGTGTCCTCATCTGGCACCGGTGTGTGCACAACGTCGGTGTACAGTGACATGGGGACTGTGGCTTTCACCATAGACTTGCTCCGGGGTCCCTTGGGTTATGGCCATTTGCTGACCTCAACTATGAATGGGTGACAACATCAGTGCACCATGCTGCTCCTCACAGGATGTGTTGCCGTCCTTTGTGGTGGTTGCAATGGTGGCTACCTCGACATCCTGGGACCGCTCTGGTGGCTTGGGGCCATTGAGGTGGTGACTGTAAAGACTGGTAAGGGGTGTCTGTACTTACGCTCTCTATATGGTAGAGGAGAGGCACAGAGGACCCCAGCCAAGATTCTCTATTGTGGTAGCAATGGACGAGCAATCAAGGCCTAGCTTCTCAGGAGGTGATGCGGGCTGGTTCTTAAGTACAGTGTAGTCCCCGAACCCCCACAAAGGAATGTCCACACACTGTATTACTGAAAACACAGTCTTTATATAATTAATATTCAAAGGTATGTACACAATCACAATAACGCACTTTGCACTCGGAAGTCAATAATGATAAATATATACAATTCTAAAGTGGTACCACCAATGTTATCGAATCTCATTAAAGTGCATCAACTGTACGGTTAAAATGTCACACACATCAATAACGAGGAAACCAGCAATAGAGATAGGAAGGAACGCAAGATGGTTGAAACAATAGGCAGAATGCTGGCCCCGTTACCTAGACACAGTTCTGTGTGGAGATCCCCCCACCTGGGCAACCTGTAAAATAAAGATATATAGCACAAGCCCAGTCCATATATTGTTTGTTAGTCTTACTTCCTCCTATTAAGGTTTTTACCCCCCCAATGTACCTGGTGGAGTAGAGTTCTCCGAAGATGCGTCGACCGATCCTTCTTGAGTGACTCCCTTTAAGGCAGGAGCCACGGATCGTCGAGAGGTGTCGAGGAACTCGCCGTTCGGTGTCGGGGAATCAACGGCCCTTCTTGAGTGCCCTCCCTTTAAGGCAGGAGTCATGGGTTGTCGAACGTCCGACGGTGAAAAGGTTGAACTACGGCAGTGAAGTGGCAGCTTCGTTCCTAGCGGTGCTCGTCGACGACAGAGCGTTGGCGTCCTGCAAGGAAGAGGCGTGCGGGCCACCTTCGTGACGATAGTTCTGGACCGCAAAGAGATGATGAAGAACTGTGGCCCAGCAAGGGCGTCGAGTCGTCGGTGTCTCTGTGGTCTTTAGGGGGTGGGACACCCACCGGCAGATGCTCCTCGGCGCGTCGACGGTCAGGCCTTTTCCAGCGGGAATAGAAACGTAAAAGGCAGACTGACTACCCCTCTCTCAAGGTCTGGCAACACAACAGGTACAGGTGCTGAGAAGCTGGCATATAAATCTACAGCTATTGTCTTTTAAGAGAGACAGTTGGTATACAGAAACCGTAATACAAATATCAATAAATCTCTTTAATAGTTAAAAATAAAATTTCATAGAAAAATATACACTTAATAGGCTTTATCATATCTCACTCATTCCATTCATACCAATTCACTCATTCTGTGACATCCGGGTTCGGCAATTGACATTTTCTTAGCACATATTAGTTATTATTAATATGTATGACAATTGGAAAACACACAATTGGATTTTCTATAGGTCGACATATGTTTCGGCCCCTTTTCCATAGTCCCATCGTTGTCTACGGTGGTCTAAATAGTCAGTGTTGGGCCATCTTCAGGACAATCATGATTTAGTAAAAGCTTAACGTCTTCACCCTGTTTCCATATGAAAGCCAAATCTATAAACATAAGTTAAAAACAAATTACAATGTATACTGGTCTGGTCTCTTGTAAGTGATCTCACGATGATGGCTAGATAGCTATGCCAGAGAATATGCACCTACCTGTGGCCGAGAACGTAGTTGTGGACCACGGAGAAGAAATAAGGAAATGGAGGGTATTTTCTGTATTACCCTAGTCTATAACCCTAATGAAAGGAGAAAAGACAACGCGGCAAATTACTCCCTTGTGAGTTTAATATATTGCTATATGGCTGCAGAGCATTTTGTTATAAATTGGCATTGCAGAGCAACCTAACAGATACCTTTTCGCAAGTGGGTGGAGCTTCAAATCTCTTTATCTCCATCTCATTTCATGGGCAAATTTCAAGAGGGACTTGCTGCCTTCGACACTTGAACACGTAGTGTCTGTAAAAGAGAGGTGTTAAATAAATTACCTTACTCAAGTCTAATTTCAACCACATTTCCTTGAAAAGAAATTCTCATTTAAATGTGGTGGAAAAGCATGGGCTAGTCACGGGGCTACACTCACTATCAGAGCTAAGATCTAAATCAGGAGAAAGACATGTTTGTGTTTGTGTCTGTCTATCACAAGGCAGCCTAGAGCATCAGTTGCCTGTTAAACAACGCGGATTTACTTAGACGCTACGTGTAATCTAACTGGTAGTGCTAACGCACATACCGGGCGGTTCTCTTTACTGCATAGCAGAGTCTGTGCATGGACTTCTAATCGCGACTCTGTAAGAGAGTACTGTTCCTCACTTTTATGGTTCATTGGAACGAACCAGCCGAGTAGCTCGGGTAGCGTCTGCTGACTTGTGAGTGAGTTGCATGGACTTCTGTTCGCAGCTTTATGAACGAGCGCTGTTCCTCACCTTGAAGTTAGTTAGAACGAAGCAGCGAGGTTGCTCGAGCGGCGTCTGCTGACTTGTAAGTGAGTCGCGTTAGAGAAGGGGAGGGGCTGAGGCTATTTAAAGATCACGTGTTGCCAAAGAAAACGTGCAACTACGCGGTGCTGACAAAGCGAGTTATTTGTAGGTTACGTTTCCCAGCAAGCCTGGAACGAACCATGGACGCTTATGGGGATTTCAATAAAACTTGTCATTCAACAGGTGTCTTAATTTTAAATAGCAAGAGCTACGCAGTGTCTTTGTGATAATGAATCGACTTCGCAATAATCTCACTTATGACAAATGAGTGCATCGTAGTTGTGTAAGATCACAGACAAGAGTGTTTTGTGGTTACAATTGTCAGAAGAACGACAGCACGGTACAATATAAAATAAGCCGTATAGGTTTATTTTATTTACTGATGTATCACCACATATTACGGAATGAAAACCAGGGTCCCAATGCCCTTTGGTGTAGTGTCATATTAATATGTTATAAGTATATCCCCTCGCGCTGCTGTGGAAATAGTGGACTCAAAATTGGAACTCTTCAGAGAAAGGCACTCCATTCAATGGCTATGTTTAGTCCATTTTGGACTGTTTTCAGATTGTAGATCCATTTTTGTTCCGCTTGGGTCAGAATTTTATCTTTGTCCCCATTGCGGCGAGAGATTTGTACAACTTGAATGACACACCAGAGAAAATCTGTGCATTTGTGTTGTTTTTTGGCAAAATGGGCCACTAGTGGTTTATTTTCAACTGCGTTACGAATGCAGGATTTGTGCTCATTTATCCGTTGGCGGACTGGTCGTTTGGTTTTGCCTATATATACCATATTGCATGGACATATAATGGCATATACCACCCATGGTGTGAGACAGTTAGTGAACTCTTTCAGGTGGATAGTATGGTGACATAAAGTGATTTGTTTCAGAGTGGTTGTCTGTGCACAAACGGAACAATGTCCGCACCGATGATGGCCAGTTAAAGGCGGTAGGCCCCACAATGTTGTTTGTGCAAATTTCTTGGATTTAACAGGTAGGTACGAATGTACCAAATTATCTTTAATGTTGGATTGCCTTTTAAATGCAAACCTTGGAGCTGAAGGGGTAAAGTCTTCTGTGTAGATCATCTTCCAATGTTTACGTATGATCTTTCTAAAGGTGTTACTAATCGGACTATAGGTACTTACACAGGTGATCTTATCTTCTTGGTGTTTTGGTGTAGGTTCTAACGTACTCGAGCGATTTGTGTGCAACACACGTTTGTATGCTCGTTGTATCGTTTTGTGGGGGTAGCCTCTTTCTTTGAGTCTCAACTTCAGACTTTTGGCATGTATTTTGTATTGTTGTACATCTGTACAGTTTCTGCGAATACGCAGGAACTGACCATAAGGTAAACCCTCTTTCAAGCTAAGCGGTTGAAAGCTAGTGTAGTTCAACAGAGTATTTTTGTCAGTGGGTTTTCTATAGAGAACTGTTTCAATAGAGCCTCCTGTGGTTTTTTGAATTTCCAAATCTAAAAACGGTATTTTGTTTGGATCAATGTGAATTGTAAATTGAATGTGAGAGTTTTGAAGGTTCAACCACTGATCAAACAAAGTTAGTTGCTCTAGGGTGCCACTCCAGATTAGGCAGATATCGTCAATGTATCGTAGCCAATTTTTAATGAGATTTTGAAAAGGATTGCGAGAGCTGTAGATGGATTGTTGTTCTAAATTATCCATGTACAGATTTGCCAAGTCTGGAGCAAAAGTGGCTCCCATACTTGCTCCTTTCAGCTGATTGAAAAACCGATCTTTGTATAGAAAAAAGTTTTCGGTGAGAGCTAACCTAATACATTCCAAGATGAATGCAGTCGGAACTTGGTGTAGGGTTTCAGTGCGTCTCTCTAGATATTCAGCCATCACCTTGAGACAATCATCTTGTGGGATGCTGGTATATAAGCTCACCACATCTAGAGTTACTAGAATATCTGTTGGATCTAGATGAATCGTTTCTAGTATTTTGATCATACTCGTAGTATCTTTCACGTACGATTTCATTTTAGAAACAAAAGGTCTCAGAAACCAGTCAGAGTACATTGATAGGGGTTCTAAGATGGAATTAATGGCTGCTACGATTGGTCTGCCGGGGGGTTGTGTCTCATGCTTATGGATTTTGGGGAGTAGATAGAACACCGGGATGGTGGGATGTTGATTCACCAGAAAGTCTCGTTCTTCGGGGTCTATCCAATTTTCTTCCAGGGCGTATTTCATAAGACTGTTAATTTCTTCTTGTAGTCGGGGGGTGGGGTCAGCTGGAAGCTCTCTATATGAAGATAAGTCATTAAGGTGTTTCATTATTTCAATCTCGTAGAGTTCTTTGGTCCACAGCACTATGCCTCCACCTTTGTCCGCTGGTTTAATTATGAGATTCTCATTTGTTTTTAAAGCTTTGAGTGCTTCTCTTTCTGCCTTTGATAGGTTGTTCTTTTAAGTGTTTTGGTTCTTAATCACTTGTTGGATTTCCCAGGAAATCTTATGTTCAAAAGCTATTATTGCCGGACTGACCATCGCATTGGTGGGTACAAATTTTGAGGGTTTTTCCAGCGGGAGACAAGCGGGTGACGATTGAAGGCATGCGTCCCCAACCAGCACGATCCTCCCCGCAATGAGAGACAATAAAGGACTCTCCCAAATTGGGAATAAAGTGCGGGTGAGCTTAAATGGGAGTTTATCGATTAGAATAGGGCATGCAAAGAACTCTGCAAAACTCCGAGAGCGCTCTGTCTGACAATAGCAAAGACAGGCGTATATATTTACAAAAAACGTCATAAGAACCTACACACTATAGGGGGCACAATTTCAATGGGATTGGGTGGCGACGACTAACTATAGGTGCTGCTGCGATGTGGTTGGCTTTGGCTGGAAGACGTCACTGGTCAGCCTCGCCGGTTGGGCTGGGCCTGGCAGGTTGGCTGGGTTCATCCGGGCGGTGTTGTTGTGCCATCATGGCCAGTGTCAGAGATGAATGTCCTTTCCTGACTTATTTGCCCTGGGCCATGCACACCGCAGTCATTCAGTCATTGCAATATTATCTTCTTTAGTAAATCTTCCAATAGGTTATTCTACAGGTTAATGCAACACAGGAGGAATGTACCTTGTGAGGGGTCTGGAGGTAATACGTCAGGACATGGTTACCAGTGTCCTGTTGACCGGGGCTATAGGTCGAGGGGCTAAGCTTCAGGGCCTGGGACGGGCGGTGCAGGTCTTTCTGCCTTGTTAGAAGTTGTTATGGATGTTCCGCTGTGTGTTGTCAAAGTGTTGAGTGTCCTGATTGCACAGGGCCATAAGTCTAAGATGATCCGGTGGGCTGTGGGGTTTACGAGGGGGCGTCGTTAGAAGTGTGTGTTCAGGCAGAGGTTTACTGCTGTGCTGTAAATAGTGCAGGTGGCGGGCCGTGGCCTTGGGTGCTGCAGAGGGGGCTACAAATCTTTGAAGCGGCTCCAGTCTGGTTGGAGGAGGCGGAGTAGCGCAGCGCCTGATGATCAATGGAAGTTCTTAGGCAAACGGGAGCACGGCCGCTCCGGTCGGCGACGGCGGTCGTCGACAGTGGCGGACACCAGTCCGAGTGCTTCTCTTTGAGATTCCGCGGCAGTCCCCGTCTCGGGTCGGCAGCCTGCGAAGGTCTTTCTACCAGGGAGCTTTGGCAAAGATTAGCTGTGCACCATGGTCCCTCGTAGCTCGGGAAGAGGGCGCCTTACCAGGTCCTCTCTGGGTCAGTTCTTGGAAACAAAGCAGCTTTCAGATTGCGAAGGAGAGCAACAGCACTCCTTCTTGTCCAGCGGGGTTGAAGGTCAAGCGTCAGTTACTCGAGTTACTCATCGTAGTGGACTTCAGCTTCTGAACATGATTCCTAGCAGTGAGAGGTCCCCAGATATACTGTTGATCTCCCATTCATTTCGCTGTGTCATAAGTCTAAGATGATCCGGTGGGCTGTGGGGTTTACGAGGGGGCGTCGTTAGAAGTGTGTGTTCAGGCAGAGGTTTACTGCTGTGCTGTAAATAGTGCAGGTGGCGGGCCGTGGCCTTGGGTGCTGCAGAGGGGGCTACAAATCTTTTAAGCGGCTCCAGTCTGGTTGGGGGAGGCGGAGTAGCGCAGCGCAGGCCTCTGCTCTCATGTCTTGGCAGCCTTCACAGGGTGGGAGGGGGAACGGCCTTGCATGCATTTCACAAAGGTATCTCCCTCGTGTGTTGCCGATTTTAGGTAAAAACATCACAAACATTTGAACACTCTATAATACTTATTCAAATCATTTTGAAACATGCATTTAAACTTTGCTGGATGTGTTTCGATTATACCCAGTCTGAGCACCTTATTCATACACTATGTCTTAACAACTTACAGTATTTAGTTATATGCATATACATTTGCAGTGAGTGAGGTAGTTTTAGGGTTGGTGGAGTACATGGAAAGTAACCCGCCACTGTACGTGGCGGAGATGGCACATGAGGGGCCTAGACATACATGTGTGACGAGTGCATTCTCGCATACTCTTCACATGTGTCATGGGTATGGTTACATTCGTTTTCTTGTGTACTCTAGCAGCATCAGTTCAGTTGTGGTGCGGGACCGCGGGGCGTGGGGCTTTCAGTGGTACTTATGAAGAATAATCCCCCGGAAATGCGTTTAACATTTGTACACCCCTGCAGGGGTGTGGGTCCTTCACGGCTGGTGTCATGTACGATAATTACACAATTTCACAGATTTCTTTAGTAAGAGTGGTTGTATGGAGAGGATACATGTGTTAAAAGTGGTTTCTTACATTCATATTTGGGTACCTGTCTGCTTTCAGCAGATGACCATTCTACAGATTTTCCCATCGCCCAGGCCTTGCTGACCGGGTCATTGTGGAAGCAGTGATACACTGCGGAAGGTGAACTGTTACAATGTTAATGTATTACGCTAGATCATGCCCGTCTTGTTCGTGGGAAGGTGCTTTCAGCGGATCTACCATGGTGCTGCGGAGACAGGGAGGACTGGAACTATCTGAAGGTGGGGGCCGCGCTGCAGCGCGCTGAGCTCACACCATCTTTAGCAGACAGAAAATGGTTTCTGAGGCCTAGCTAAATTTAATACGTGCGGGCAATGTCTTCAGCAGGTGAGCCATCCACCACCTGGGCCCTGGAGGTAGGAGGGAACGCCCGATGAGCCATGGCCCTCACCCGGGGTGGAGATGTAGGCAAGGGGGGGGGGTCTTTTAGACCACTCCTCCCCTACATTTCCCCCCTTTCGTTACTTAAGTAACGAATACTTTAACTCCTCCAACCTCCTACATTCTTCTTCCTCCATCACTGCCTCATCCCATGCAGGTGTGCCTTTTATGGGCATCCATGCTCTGCACACCCCCGGTAAGCTTTCCCCTCTTCTGGCATATTCATCTGGGGTACAAGTCAGGTATATACATCCGCCATCTCCCGCCAAATCTACCCACACCTCCTGGTACCATTGTAATACACGGGGCTCTCTAATGGTGGTGTGCCATGCTTTATCTATGATATCTTTGTCGTGATAGATAGGCACTAGCTGATATCTTGGTGTGTCATCTGTTCCTGTTTGGACCTGTACTTCCTGCATATTTTGTATTGTCCCACGGGTGTTGCCCATTGTCACCATCATCATTGCACCATTAGGTACTGCGTTAGCACAACATCGAAGGCCCACCTGGCACAGGCAAAAAATTAAAAGGAGGAGCACCACAGCTGGCATCAAAAACTTCACAGTTGTTCCAAGCCATGAGGGGACCCAGGAGAAGATGTTATCGAACCATGTACTCTCTTCTGCTCCGCCTTCCATTTTCATTTTTTCTCCCAGGTTGTGGACTGCTTCGATCACATGGGACAGGGAGCCATTTTCTGCGTCTTCGGAAGGTACGAAAGTGCAGCAGGCACTTCCGATTTTTCGGCAAACACCTCCATCCATCGCCGTCAACAGGTCCAGGACATACCTGTTTTGCATGGTCATCAGTCGCAAAGCCCTTAGTTCCACTTTGATCACGTTACACCCTTCTTCAGTGTCGTTCGCCAGCTGAATCAGTTCCCAGCGTGTTATCTGGAGCCATTTTGCATTTGCTCTTGCTTGGACACTTGAGACCAGTGAGGCAAAGAATGTTTCTGCTGAGCTGAATAATCGATATTTATCTGGGATCTGGGCCAATAGTTCTGAAGATTCCTTTGATATGTAGTTTGACGCACATTTGTTACGGTTCAGCATTTCTCCCTTGTTTCCAGAAGACAGGACATACATTTGTGACTCTGCAGTTGGCTGGGCTGCACTCTGTTGCCGGCGTCCCGGTGTCTTGTTGTTCCCGTCAATGTGGCTTTCTGGTATTACCATTAGGGCTGAGTGTAGAGTGGCCATTGAGCAGCTGCCACTCGATGATGGGGGGAGGTGTAGGTATGCCTGGTTGCCGCATACCCAGTACGTGTCCATAAGGGCCGCTGTCCCTTTTCTCAGATCTGGGATGGTGAGGGTCTTGTTACAGTTCTTGTTTGTTCCCATGGAGGTCTTCCCCTCCCCTTTAAAACACAGTTCATATTCTATTTCGCTCTGTGGTTTGAAACCACACAATGGCTGTTACCCAAGTTAGTTTTGAAATGTGTTCCTTCCATACTGGTGTGCATGTTTCTTCTATCCACTGCAATTTCTCTGGTGCCACACCTCTCAGTGCTTCCGCTTTGCACATTACTTCTTCATCCTTCCACTTGTTATCAGAAAAAAGTGTCCCTTGTATTACAAAAAATGGTTCTTTCAAACATACTACCCCTGCCGTTTTTGGGTAGCATGTTTTCTCGTTCTGCAGCATTTGAAAAGTAACTTCGTGTGCCTCGAAGGTGTTCTTAATTCTGCATAACGTGAGATGAAGGAGACATTGGGCATCTATAATTGGCAACTCTTTGGGTAACAATACTTTGGGTGTACCTGAAGCGTGAGGGATGAGGGTGCAGACATAACAGCTCTCGTTTGTTGTTTGTTTAGCTGTGGCACTCATATCTGCATACCACTTATTTGTTTGGTGAGGGTGTCGTGGGTCTTCCATCTTATCTAGGCCTAACCCATAGTACTCATCATACTTCCTCCTCCCTGCTTCCCTCCTTCGTCTGTTGTTCTTGTTCCTCATGTACTTCCCAACTTCCTGGGCGAAGGATAAAATAGACCCCCCTTTCTCATTCCCGCCCCCCGTGGCCCATTCATCGTATAAAATTTTGTGTGCTGCTATCATCTTTTCCTTTTCGTCCCTGAGTTTCTCTTGCAGGTTGTTTTTTAAGACGGGGGCAGGTTGACTGGTGGGGGTATCATACAACCACGATATTGCAGACGGATTTCGGTCATTTAAGCCGCGAGCATTATACCTATACATCACTGGTGGAGACACTGTGTTATTTTGCATTCCACCCTGTGGCTCTTTCTTTTCTGATACGACAGCATTGGATGGTGTGGTGTGATAACCCCATACAAGTTTAGTTCCATCCCATACCAGAAAATCACCTTCTCTCGTATTGACACTTGTAGTTACATTGGCCCCAGTGGTTCATCTCGATAGAGATGAACGCGACAAACCAATATGTGACCAGGCCAAACATTAGCATAAAAAACGTAATGCAAACAGATAATCCGCACTCATACGAATATCTACATCTCTCATTTAATAATTCCCTCATTCTGCTAATTCTATCCGTTGGAGGCTGCCTGTTAGATGCCATGGTAGTTCCTGTTTGAGATATAAAAGTGCATTAAGTGCATGCATGTAAACATTTTGTTGGCACCATTAGGGCCGTTATATGTTGACGGGTAATGGGAGCGGGTAGGGTTGTAGGGAGGGGAATTCACAGACAAGGGTGTTAACAAGTTATAAATTGATCATTTCATCAGTCACATGATAGGATAAAACACAAAAAAAAGACAAATAAACAAGAGAATGCAACAATACTTCATCAGTCACTTTCCCATTCGTGTTCATTGCTGACGCACACACACACAAGTCGATGTTCAGACATTTTGTTCAGTTAAATTGGTTGCTGTTGTCTGTGCCTCCTCATCTGCCTCCTCTTGCACATTATTGTAAGCTCTTCGCACATCTGTCAAGTGTATCCAGTACCGCAAGCCCTTCACTTTTACAGCTGTGAGCGTGCAGAACACTACCTCGTATGGGCCGTGGAACCGTGGTGCATTCCATCGACGCACAAAACTCCTGACATAGATTAGTTCGCCTGGCATTAGCTGTAGCTGCTGCTCAGGTTCTGTGACAGACCCTGTTATGTTTCCCTCCTCTCTAGTGAAGGGTGGGGAGAGCTGCCTTGATATTACGCGCGCTGCCCTTGTTAGTTTTTTCAAATAGTCCGTGAATTCTTCTCCTAATATCGCAGCGCTTCTATGTGCATCTGAGTGTTCGCGCATCGGGGAGTGTGCTGTGTGCATTCGTCTCCCAGTCACGATTTCGTGCGGGGACAAATGGTGATCTTTACTTGGCTGATTTCTCAATTCAAATAGCGCAAGGGGCAGACAGTAGATCCAGTTCTTTTTCAATGAAAAGCAGAGTTTTGATAGCCTGCCTTTTAGCAGTCCGTTCATCTTTTCCACTACGCCATTACTTTGAGGATGATAAATCGAACACAATTTGTGTTTTATTCCCAATAATGCAGTTACTTCCTTGAAAAGTTCATTTACAAAATGAGTGCCATTGTCTGAGCGAATCACGTCACAAATTCCCCAGCGCGGGAATATTTCCCTCACTAGGAACTTGGCGGCGCTTTTGGCATCAGGCCGTGCACATGGTCCAGGTTCCACCCACCTTGAGAATGGGCACACAACCACGATCATACACCGTGCGCCATTACATCTTTCCCCCATGTCTGTGTAATCTATATGCAGTTCTCTGAATGGGCCAGTGGGTTTAGGAATTGTTCCCCGGAGTGTGCGTAGTGTCATTCCTGAATTGTAGATCTGACATGTTGTACATTCCATTGCTAATCAAAATACGTGCTCCTGGAGACAGGGCACGAACCATTCTTCCTGTATTTCTGCTGCAATGTGCTGTTTGGTATTATGTGCGGGGAAGTGTAGTTGTTGAAACGCAATTTCTAGTAACTGGATGGGCATCATAACTTTCACTGAGTTATTTTGCCGCCATAGCAAGTCTGTTCCCGACCTGCTGCACCCTCGTTTAGTCCACATCAATTTTTCGTCTGCGCTAGCGACTTCCTGCAATTCTAGTATTTGTGATATGGGCATCATGTTGTACCCTTCTGGGGGCTCTTCGTTTCTTTTATGCTGTAGCATGTACTCACCTGCGTCAGATTTCTGAAAATAGGAAGCCTCCTTGGCGGCAGCGTCCGCTGCCGCGTTCCCCAAAGACACAACGTCTGTGTTGGATGTATGTGCTTGGCATTTTACTATTGCTACTGCAGTAGGGTTTTGTAGGGCCTCAATTAGCTCTTTCAACAATTCTGCATGCTGTACTGGTGTTCCGTCTGCCCGTCGAAATCCCCTCCGCCCCCATCTTGCTAGACCTCCATGTACTGTCGTCATCATGTAAGCTGAGTCTGTGTATATTGTCACTGTACAACCCTTTGCTGCATGTAGTGCTTCTATGAGCGCAATCAGTTCTGCTGCTTGTGCGGAGTAATGTGATGGGAGGCGGTATTGTACTAGTGTTTCATACTCACCGTCTTCTAACCTCACTACTGCCATGCCAACGTGTTTTTCTCCTGTGTCCACGTCAATTGATGCAGACCCGTCCACGAAGTACACTTCCCCCTCGCTCAGAGCGTTCTCACACACCACTGTGTCCTCCCCTCTTACTCCTGTGTAGGTTGCGCAATCGTGGTCCTGCATGTCCTCTGGTGTGCACGCTTCTGTAATGAATGTGGCGGGGTTCACTGTCTTGCATCTCACTACATGGATATTGGCGCTAGACAATATAATCTCGTAGGCTGTCGCCCGCTGTGTTGTCAGTGTGCTCTTTGACCTTTCAATTATTGCGAATAATGAATGTTCTACAAACAACGTCACAGGGCAACCCATTACTATTGTGGCACTCTTCTCAATCGCGAACGCGGCTGCAGCGAGTGATTGCTCGCACGCGAAATGGCCTTGCATTACGGCATCCAAAGTACCACTATAGTAAGCCAATGGCTTGTGTCCTAAAGACGTCTTTTGTGTCAGTACAGCTGTCATAAGTGTTCCCTTGCAGTGTGAGAATAGGTAAAATTCGCGTCCATAATCAGGGTTTGCTAGCACTGGAGCGCTTGAAATTAGCTCTTTTAATGATTGGAATGATGTGCTCATTTCTTCTGACCATTCTATTTTTTTATTCTCCTGTTGAGCTTCCTTGAGTGCTTGTAGGAGGGGCCTCGTGTATGCTGCATAATCTAATATCCATGCTCGGCAATAGTTGCACATCCCCAAGAATTTCTGCATGTCTTTCACTGTTGTGGGTTCTCCTACTGATCTTATTGCTTCTACCCTGTCGGGAATTATTCTTTTTCCATCTTTTGATATGAGCTGTCCCAGGTATAAGACCTCTGTCAGGCAGTACTGTAACTTTTCCTTGTCTACCTTGTGCCTCTTGTTTGCCAGTAGGGTCAGGAGCGTTGTTGAATCCTTTCTGCATGTTACCTCGTCATGTGCACACACTAATAAATCGTCTACGTACTGAATAATCGTACTCTCAACTGATAGGTTTCCCAAGTCTTCATGCAATATGCGGTTGAATATACTCGGGCTCTCACAATATCCTTGTGGTAGTCTGCAGTGTTCATATCTCTTACCCCCCAGTGTAAATGCTGTGAGGTATCTACTCTCTTCAGCCAGGGGTATTGAGAAAAATGCGTTTTTCAAGTCTACTACTGTGAAATGTGATGCCACTTTCGGGATGCTGCATAGTATTGATGCAGGGTTCGGGACTAGAGGGAACTCCTTCTGAATTACATCATTGAGGGGGCGTAAGTCCTGTATCATCCTCCAAGACCCTCCTTTTGCTTTTTTGATTGGATAAATACATGTGTTACATGGGGAGTTTGAAGGCACTATTATCCCTTGTGCTAGTAGTGCATTTATTGTTTCTTTTATCCCTTCTTCAGCTTCACGGGACAATGGATACTGTTTAACTCGGGGTAAGATTGCTCCTTGCTTTAGTTTTATTACCACAGGTTGCACTCCGTGCAACAGCCCTACATCATGGGGGCCTGTTGTCCATAAATTGTTTTATACGAGCCTCATGTCGTCATCAAAAAATGACGGCGGTGCTCCTACCACTGCCATCAATTGGACAGGGGATTCCCTGGCTTGAATCAAAATGTCACAGGGCATCGCTATTTCCATTACTATCTCACCATCCCCTTCTGTGTCTGAAAAGAGATCCTCATCTGTTAACTCTCGTAGGGCGATGTTGGCGTCTGTACACAGCACTGTGCGCCACTCACATCCTTCCCTGTCTACTCCAATCACAGCGATCCTTTTCGCTGATACTTGTACAGCGTGCAAGTCCAATGATACCACTGATACTGTCATTGTTTTGTGGGTGATTCTGTGTTCTATACTGGGGTCCCTGTTGCTGGCCAGCATTACCTTGGCCTGGGTTTCTTAGTTGCTGTTGTCCCATTGGGAGACCATATGGGCTTCCCGGATGGGGATGGCCATATTGTTCTACCTCGTGGAACCCGTTGTTGGGTCTGCTTCTGCACTCTCTAGAGTAATGCCCCCATCTCCCGCAGTTCCAGCAACTTCCTTGCGCTCCTCTAGGGCCTTGCCATCCATTTCCTCCCATTCCCCCGTACCCTGATCCACCTCCTCTTCGGCCCCTGTACCCACCTCGTCCCCCTCGAGGGGTCCACTCTTGCCACTGCGGACCTCCGCCTTGCTCCTGCTCATTCCACTGCCGCTGTCCCATTCCCGCCCAATTAGTTGCCATCCTTCCTTGTAGTGCTATCAGCCCCTCCTCCTCATCGTCTCCCTCCCTGCTGTGTGGGAGCGCGGCTACTGCCGCTGCAACCTTCACCAACTTTGTCTGTACTAACTTCGCCTCGTCTGCCAATCTTTTCTGCGCCACCTCCTTCTCCCTCTCCTTGATTCTTTTACAATGGTGTACTATTATGCTCTGAATCTCTGGCCATCCCTTTGCTTCAATACCTGCTATCTTGTCGAGCGCCTTCTGCACTTCCTTTGGGAGCCCTCTCTTTATAATGAAGTAAAATAAAGATGTCGATTGATACCAGGGCGTGCCGGTTTCTGCTCTCCACATCTCTTGGACCCGAAAAATGTAATCCATAGCCTCCTCCCCGTCATTCATTGTACACTGCATCACTGACTGTAAGTCCGGTGTATCTGGGAATGTTTCGCGTAAGGCATCCCACACCCTGGCACGCACTGTGTTAAAGGAGGCCCCATCATGGCGGTCACAGTCTAATGTTACTCCCGGGAAACCGGCTTTAACCCATACTCTTTCAGCCTGATCGCCCACTGCTGATACGAGCAAACTCTTCACATCTCCTATAGCTAGGGGTACCCCGGCAGTGTGTTTCTCAAAGGCGTATATCCACTTACTTGCCCCTCCTGATAGCGGGGGCAATAGCTTTAACAAATTGGCTTTATCCATCTGAGCCCATGCGATGTAGTTAGGCCTCCCTCCTCCCATATGTATCAATGGGAGCTGTAGCCTTCCTTTTGTCGTTGCCTCTGCACCCGTTCTTACTGCTGAGGTTCCCAGTGATGCCATTTTCCCCACTCTGTTCCTTAATCGCCCCGTCCACTCATCATCCAGTGTTCTCATTGAACACGTACCATCCCCCCCTTCGCTTCCCCCTCCCATTGCCATGCTCAACCTGTCGCTTTCTTCTAACTCGTCCCTTATGTCACACAGCAATTCCTCTCTGTCCCCCATAGGCCTTTCTTCATTGTCAGTATCTCCCTCTCGTGTCCCTATTTCAATTATTCGTGTCGGTTCTTCTTCAATTCTGAACAGTATCTCGCCTTTTTTCCACCCCTCTTCAGGCTTTCTATTCTCACCTGGCGCTCTAGACGTGCGCCCTGATCTAGCCGTATTAAGTGCTGTTTGTCCACACATGTCTTTTATCCTTGAGAGCTCATCTTTTGCTATTGAGAGTATTGACTGTAAATCATCTGTGAGTTTCTCTATGTCCACCCTTTGTGTACTCGTCTGGCCTCGCTCTCTCGTACTTTCATATGGTGGGGGTGCCGTGGGCCGGTGGGGTGTAGTAGTTGTCGGGGGAGGCACATATGTGGGGTCACTGTATCCTTCTGCGGGCACAGGCTTGTTTAATATCGGGTACAAACCTATTACCTCTACTGGTGGCGCTACACTTGACAATTCTTTGACATCTTTCTGTATCATTAGTGGATTGTCTGTGGTGGACGGGAGATCAGGATTTAATGCAGGTGTATTAGGCGGTGGTATTTCTTCAAATAACCTCCAAAGATCTAATACTTCCCTCCTATTTTGTAACTGCTTCCCCTTGTACTTCAAACAAATGCATGTCGCCACCATATCCAGAACACTTTTATCAAATGACCCTCCCTCGGGCCATATCTGGGGTAACCCCTCTCCCTTCAACTCGGTTATCCATTGGTCGTGATATTTTTTAATCCGCTCCGCGTACCCTGGGAGATTCTTACAAATATGTGATAGGGGTGTTTCAGCCCCCATCTCTGCGCCCCCCTAGTGCTTGTGTGTCTCTGTGTGTGTCTCTGTGTGTCTTCAACTACAATGTAAATCTATTATCAATATTATTTTTCGTTTTCTACTTCACATTCAATATTGGGCTCCTTTGGGCTCTCCCCCCCTGCCTGCACAATACAAAACTAGCTGTACACAGTTTCTACTCTATTCTCTTTGGGGGGCACATACAAGAGCAACCCATCATTTATTTTGACAATATCAACCCGGGAATCAAAAAGGTACCCACTCACTTCACTGTATCAACATTGTCTTCAAAAAGTTTTATCCGGTCACACTTACCATGACCATTTAACTACTATACATGTATAACCGTTTTACACGTTCACAACATCAAATTGTCTCCTGACACATACGAGGTGCACACACCTCTTGGTACCACTCAATTCACCATTCAAGCTGCCCTCCCTTTCCTCCCTAGCCGGCTGTCCCTGTCCGTCTTATTTGGATATATGGATGCGCATATATATATATATATATATATATATATATATATATATATATATATATATATATATATATATATATATTAGCCTGCTCTCCCCCCCCCTTCTAGTAGGACTCTTTTTCTCTTACTTTCCCCCTAAGTTTGTGCTACTCTCACTTTTTATTCTCCCCCTACCCCTAAAGAAAAGAAAAGAAAGAAGTAATAGCGGTCACTAATATATTCTCAGTGCCCCCTTTTGCTGAACACTTTTATCTTATATTCCACTTCCTCATATATTCCCAGTACTAGTCAATATAGCACTATGCGGCGCCGTCTTCCACCCACTTTCGGAGCTAGGTTCCCGTCACTTTTATCTCTTAATCACCTCGTAATCCTAATGGCCATATGCACAGAAAAAGTAAGGAAATTTTAAGATGATCCTTAGTAGATCTACGTACCCCCTCTTCGTTACCTGTCCTACACTTCTTTCCCCGCTCCCTTTACAATCGCTCGCACTCAACACTCACGTGCCCGTCTTGAACCGATAGTCTCCGAAACTGGGTCCGTCCAGGCAGTGTCGCCGTCAGCTCAACAGTCAGCCCCGGCTCCGGCGAGCGGTACTCAAAGGGGATTTTTCAACCGGGATCCCGTACCCTTTCTCTATTGAGTGCGCACTTCTTAGTGTACCGGTCGCCATTGGCGGGCAGCCTCCAGGAGTCGGCTCACCGTGCGTATCCCTTTTCGACCGGAGATTCTCGTGCCAAAAGGGGACGGTAATGTTAGGAAAATGATAATAATAATGATCACGCTTTCGGGGTCACCACTGAAGGCATGCGACCCCAACCAGCACGATCCTCCCCGCAATGAGAGACAATAAAGGACTGTCCCAAATTGGGAATAAAGCCAGGACAGAGTGCGGGTGAGCTTAAATGGGAGTTTATCGATTAGAATAGGGCATGCAAAGAACTCTGCAAAACTCTGAGAGCGCTCTGTCTGACAATAGCAAAGACAGGCGTATATATTTACAAAAAACGTCATAAGAACCTACACACTATAGGGGGCACAATTTCAATGGGATTGGGTGGCGACGACTAACTTTAGGTGCTGCTGCGATGTGGTTGGCTTTGGCTGGAAGACGTCACTGGTCAGCCTCGCGGGTTGGGCTGGGCCTGGCAGGTTGGCTGGGTTCATCCGGGCGGTGTTGTTGTGCCATCGTGGCCAGTGTCGGAGATGAATGTCCTTTCCTGACTTATTTGCCCTGGGCCATGCACACCGCAGTCATTCAGTCATTGCAATATTATCTTCTTTAGTAAATCTTCCAATAGGTTATTCTACAGGTTAATGCAACACAGGAAGAATGTACCTTGTGAGGGGTCTGGAGGTAATACGTCAGGACATGGTTACCAGTGTCCTGTTGACCGGGGCTATAGGTCGAGGGGCTAAGCTTCAAGGCCTGGGACGGGCGGTGCAGGTCTTTCTGCCTTGTTAGAAGTTGTTATGGATGTTCCGCTGTGTGTTGTCAAAGTGTTGAGTGTCCTGATTGCACAGGGCCATAAGTCTAAGATGATCCGGTGGGCTGTGGGGTTTACGAGGGGGCGTCGTTAGAAGTGTGTGTTCAGGCAGAGGTTTACTGCTGTGCTGTAAATAGTGCAGGTGGCGGGCCGTGGCCTTGGGTGCTGCAGAGGGGGCTACAAATCTTTGAAGCGGCTCCAGTCTGGTTGGGGGAGGCGGATTAGCGCAGCGCCTGATGATCAATGGAAGTTCTTAGGCAAACGGGAGCACGGCCGCTCCGGTCGGCGACGGCGGTCGTCGACAGTGGCGGACATCAGTCCGAGTGCTTCTCTTTGAGATTCCGCGGCAGTCCCCGTCTCGGGTCGGCAGCCTGTCGAAGGTCTTTCTACCAGGGAGCTTTGGCAAAGATCAGCTGTGCACCATGGTCCCACGTAGCTCGGGAAGAGGGCGCCTTACCAGGTCCTCTCTGGGTCAGTTCTTGGAAACAAAGCAGCTTTCAGATTGCGACGGAGAGCAACAGCACTCCTTCTCGTCCTGCGGGGTTAAAGGTCAAGCGTCAGTTACTCGAGTTACTCGTCGTAGTGGACTTCAGCTTCTGAACATGATTCCTAGCAGTGAGAGGTCCCCAGATATACTGTTGATCTCCCATTCATTTCGCTGTGTCACACTCAAGCATCCAATCACGACTAAAGGCATTCATGCAGGCAGGCAGCCAATCAGGCACACGAGGTATTCAGGCCATTCACTTCTCTCCAGACACTCACAACAAGTTATGTGCATTGGGACAATTACCGAGCCATTCAACACTCCAAGCTGCATTCATACTGGTTTCAGGCAGGGTTGTCTCAGTCATTGTGTCAACCACCAGATACTAGACACCCACAACACAGAATGCATATTCGTCACACACTCTATTCACCCAGGTCCCACCCACAGGAGGTACCCACAACATACATCACCGGGAAGGCTCCAGCTAGTCTGGCCGGGCCTTCACAACAACACCATATATGGCATTTCCACCCAATAGCCATCAGGGGGAAGGGACAGAGTCAGGGCTTCCCAGGACTTTGGTAAAACAAGGTAATGGCTAATAGAAAGCAAGAGGCCACAGGGGCCATCTTGTTTCCATCAGGAATCAACTGATCCCAATGGCAGGGCCGGGGTATCCCAAAATGGAGGATACTCCGCGCACCTGTCAACTTCAGCATGAAGCTGCCACCAGCCCATACCCTGCTCTGCGGGCCACCCACAGGTGCCCAAAAACATACACTAGGGGCACAGTGTTGTACCCCCACCCATTGGTGCCATAAGGGTATCCCACGGGTCCGTTCACCAAACCAAAAGAGAGAGAGCTGCACCGCCAGGAGTCCCACATGAACTCCTGCGCGGAAAACACGGCAGAACACACGATAAAAAGAAGTAAAGGACAAGGATACGGAGGCCCTGTCCCTCCAATGCATTTCCAGCATCACAGTCGCCCCCCCCCAGACTGAGGTGGAGGGTGCCCAATCTCCCACGGGATAGACACCCTCATCCAGACGGTCAACATACCTTCTGGAAAGGCCATCTGCATTATTGTGACTCTTCCCTGTTCTGGGCTCTATGGTGAAGTCTAGCCCTTGCAGGCTAATGGACCACCTGAGCAGTTTTGGGTTCTCACCCTTCATCTGCATAAGCCACTTCAGGGGGTAGCATTCGTCTTCAAATCTCTCTTCCGCGCCTCGATCATCGACAACCAACCCTCCATCCCTTCCTGCGAATCTCTCCTCGTTAAACTTTCCCTCTCCCCATCGCTCTCTCACAGTTTCTTAATAATCTACAGGCCCCCTGGTTACGATAGATAATTCGCAAACAACCTTTGCGACTCAATCGCCACCATGCAACTAAACCATTCCAACCTCACCCTCCTTGGTGACTTCAACATATGGCTCGACATCCCCACCAACCCTATGACACACTCCCTGGTTGATGGTTTAGATGCAATTAATCTCCAACCCCACATAAACGGCCCGACTCATTACAAAGGACACACTCTCGATGCCATCTTTAGCTCCAACACCCTGATTCATTTAAAGCCCCCCACCCCAATCATCTGGTCAGATCACTTCATTCTCTCGTTCGCCATCCACTCACCTGACCCCCTTCCCGTACTTGCATCCGAACCTCCGATTTTACGCAAATGCTGGAAAAAATTAACGATCACCCCGGACCTAGCCGAGGCACTCCTCCAATCTCCACCACCCACCTGCCCGCCCGACAACAAATTAACCCCTGAGGCCTTTGACTCATGGCTCAACGCACCCCTCTTACGACTCACCCCCCCATGCAAACCATCAACCCGCTGCGCCCCTTTCCCCAGATGGTTCACTCCTGAGTTGAAGACCACTAAACGACTTTACAAATACCTAGAACGCAAATTGCAGAAAGAGAAAACCAACGAAAACAGGACCACCTTGGCCCGTCACCTCTATCAATATAAGTCCGAAATCCGGAAAGCAAAAAAAGCCCACTACAACACCCGAATCCTAAACTGCAAAAACCCAAGCAAAGAACTCCACAAAATCATCTCAGAATTCACCAATCCTGCTTGCAATACAACCAGCCCGACCGCCACACAATCACTGTGCGACTCACTCTCCCTCCACTTTCACAACACGGCTATCGAAAGAACAAAAACTTTAAACACTAAGATGGCTCAACTTCAGCCACCGAGCAATCCTCCGCCCATACCGCCCAGCCCTGCAACCGTAACCTCCACGCAACCAACGTTTGAATCCTTTAGTCCAATATCGCCAGAACAGTTTCTCAAACTGCTATCTGCCCGCAAACCTTCTGGCTCACCACTGGACCCCTGCCCAGCCACAACCCTTAAAGAAATTTTTGCCTCAACCTGCGCAGGAGAATACGCAAGATCTATCATAAATTCCTCCCTCTCTTCCGGTATCTTTCCCGACGCATTCAAAACGGTGCACGTCAAACCTCTAATTAAAAAACCATTGCTCGATCCACTCGAGCCCAAAAACTACCGCCCAATCTCAAACACTAGGTTCCTTGCCAAACTCATTGACCGAACCGCCTACTCCCAACTAAACTCCTTTGTCGAAACCAACAACCTCCTAGACCCAGCCCAATCAGGCTTCAGATCACGCCACGGAACTGAAACCACCCTAACCTCGATCTGGGATGACCTTAAAATGACAGCAGACTCCGCCGGATGCGCCGCACTAATCCTCCTCGACCTATCGGCCGCCTTTGACACGATCAATCACTCAATCCTCCTAGACCGACTCCACTCCATAGGAATACGCGGAACCGCCCTTAAATGGATAGCTTCATTCCTCAAAGACCGGCACCAAATAACGACACTCTCCAGCTTTACCTCACAACCCCGACCTGTTGACACGGGAGTCCCTCAGGGAGCATGTCTATCCGCCCTCCTGTTCAATCTTTACCTGATCACCCTCCCACCAATAATTCGTTCACACAACATCCTGTGTTACAACTACGCCGACGACACTCAACTAATTCTAAAAATCCTGAACTCGAAACCCGACTCCCGACCCGACCTGGCATCCTGCCTCCTTAACATAGAACTCTGGATGACCCAAAGCCACCTCCTGTTAAACCCCTCCAAAACAGAAATCATGATTTGCGGCAAGCTCGATCTTCTTCCGCACCCACTACCCTGGCCACCCGCCATGGGCAACTCACCGACACCCTCCAACACAGTGAAAAATCTTGGATGCACCTTAGACTCCGACCTAACACTCTCGCGCCAAGTCAACAATGTCTCAAAATCCTGCCACTACCACCTCAAAAATCTTAGGCGCATCCTTCCATATCTCTCATTTCCCAACAGAGTCTCTGCGGTCCAATCAATTGTCATATCAAGACTGGACTACGGAAACTCCCTATACCTCGGAATTCATGCCTACCAACTAAACAAACTCCAAAGAGCACAAAACGCGGCAGCCAAAATGCTACTTGCGCTCGGTCCAAGAGACCACGTATCCCCAGCCCTTAAGACACTGCACTGGCTTCCAGTAGCCCGTAGGGTAGCTTTCAAAACCTTATGCCTCTCCCATCGAGCACTACATAAAACCGGACCGCAATATCTTCAAGACAAGCTAATACCTTATCACCCCACTCGCACCCTAAGATCAAGCTCAGCCGGCCTCCTAGTAATCCCTAAGACAAACTCAACCAGGTTAGGCGGATCATCATTCTCAACGCTAGCCCCAACCCTATGGAACTCGCTCCCACCCCACATCCGCCTAACTGAAGACTTAACGGCCTTCCGCAAACTACTGAAAACCTGGCTCTTCCCCTAAAACTAACCAACAATTTGACCGGAAGCAAGAAATGTACAACTAAAAAAAAAAAAAGAAAAAAAAAAAAAAAAAAAAAAAAAGAATAAATAAATAAAATCGAATGTAAACCATAAGACAAACAATACCAAACGAATAATATAGATCAAAACAGTGAAGTGGATAATACGAATAAATCATCAGAAAACTAGGAGATCTAGATGGACGCTTGACCAGACGAAAGTGTTAGAGTGAATGAGAATCTAGAAGGGACGAGCGAAGAGGTCGGATGAACGTCAAGAACGGACGAACATGGAGAACGGACGAGCGTGGAAATCGGATGAGTATGGAGAGCAGATGAGTGTGGAGCGTGGAGAGCGAATGAGCGTGGAGAGCGGATGAGTGTGGAGAGCGGATGAGTGTGGAGAACAAATGAGTGTGGAGAGCGGACGAATATTGAAGAGCGGAGGAGCATGAAGAGTGGAGGAGCGTGGAGAACGACTGAATGTCGAAAAGCACAGAGCGAATGCGGAAAACGACTGAGCGGAGAGCACAGAAGCGTAAGATACAGTTGAGCCGCGAGAGCGGATGAGTGTGAGAGCGGATGAGTATGAGAGCGGATGAGTGTAGAAAGCGGATGAGTGAGGAGAGCGGATGAGTGTGAAGAGCGGATGAGTGTGAGGAGCGCAGTAGCGTGGAGAGCGACTGAATGTAGAAAGCACAGAGCGAGTGTGGAGAACGACTGAGCAAAGAGCGCAGAAGCGTAGGATGCAGTTGAGCCTGAGAGCGGATGGCGGTGGAGAGCGGATGAGTGTGAGAGCGGATGAGTGTAGAGAGAGGATGAGTGTGGAAAGCACAGAGCGAGTGTGGAGAACGACTGAGTGAAGAACGCAGAAGCGTAGGATGCAGTGAGCCTGGAGAGCAGACGACAGTGGAGAGCGGATGAGTGCGAGAGCGGATGAATATAGAGAGCTGATGAGTGTGGAGAGCGGATGAGTGTAGAGAGCGGTTGAGTGTGGAGAACGGTTGAGTGTGGAGAGCGGATGAGTGTGGAAAGCGGATGAGTGCGGAGAGCGGATGAGTGTTCCGAAACAAACGAATACGTGGAGCAGACGTACGAGCGGCGCAGATGAGCTGATAGAGCGGACGAATGTGCGGAAAGATGAATGTGTGGTGTCGGGTGAGTGTGTGAAATGGATGTTGTGTGTGGAATGGATGAGCGTTTTGGTGCGGACGAATAGTGTGGAGCGGATGAGTGTGCTGAACGGACGAATGTGTGGAGCGGACGAGTGTGTGGAGCGGACGAGTGTGTGAAGTGGATGAAAGTGTGGCGCGGATGAAAGTTGTGAAACAGATGAATGTGTAGAGTGAACAAATACACAGTGCGGATGAGTGTCTGGAACGAATAGTCACGCAGAACTGACAAGTAATATTATCAGGCCAACAAGTAGTATGATTTGCCGATGTGTGGGTGGTCCGGGTAATCGAGTATCAAGACTGTACGAGTGTCTAGACGGCACGAGTGTGTACACGGGATGACTGTGTAAACGGGAGGAATGTATAGACGGGACGAGTGTGTAGACGGGACGAATGTGCGGACCGGACGAATGTGCGGAGCAGACGACGTTTAACCAGACGAAAGTATAAGAGTGAACGAGCATGTTGAAAAGACGAGCAAGGAGGGCGGATGAACGCCGAGAACGGATGAGCATGGAGAGTTGATGAACGTGGAAATCGGATGAGTATGGAAAACGGATGGGTGGGAAACGTGGAAAGCAGATAAGCGTGGAGAGCGGATGAGTGTGGAGAGCGGATGAGTGCGGAGAGCGGATGAGTGTGGAGAGCGGATGAGTGTGGAGAGCGGATGAGTGTGGAGAGCGGATGAGTGTGGAGAGCGGATGAGTGTGGAGAACGGATGAGTGTGGAGTGCGGATGAGCGTGGAGAGCGACTGAATGTGGAAAGCACAGAGCAAGTGTGGAGAGCGGATGAGTGTGGAGAGCGGATGAGTGTTGGGGAGCGGATGAGTGTTGGGGAGCAGATGAGTGTGGGGAGCGGATGAGTGCGGGAGCGGAGAAATGTGGAGGACCGATGAGTGCGGGGAGCGGATGAGTGTGAGGTGCGGATGAATGTGGAGGGCGAATGAGTGTATAGAAAGCGTTTGAGTATACAAAGCGGATGAGTGCGTAAGCAGACAGGAGTTCATGCGCTGGGTAGACTGGAATGCATGCACAAGAAAGACTGGAGTGCACACTTATGGAACACATGAGAGCATGCGTGAGGCACACTGGAGAAGAATAGGTCAAGCAAGCATGAATGTGTAGTAAAATCCCGAACGCCTGAAATGAACAAAATGAATAGAACGGACCTGCCCGCTCAGAACCGCGTGACATACATAATATGTTTTGGAATGCAGTGAACATTTGAAAGAGTACTTATCATAACACACCTCACGCCTACTCTCTCCCTTACATCACCACTCAACTAGAACACAGAGATACTATGACACCATTCGGTATAACTGTTCTCATATCTACATCTCCCGCTCACCCCACAACACTCTAAGTAAACACTGCTGGTTTCACACCCCCCAGCCAGGCGTTCTCCTCAGGCCTAACGCAGCCATTTTCGTCCTGGATAAAGCCAGCCAGAGCGAACACATACTCCTGATCTCTCAACCACCACACCTACCGCTAAGAAGCAGCCACCACCTGAATTCCGCACCAGCTGCACACATACCTGGTGCACACACGCACTTTTGACTCTCTCTTCTCTCTCCACTGACCCGAACTTCGGTTCCCGAGGGCGTTCAACCTACCAGCGCCTTCAGACCATACCAATGGTATATAAGGCGCTATATAAATGCAAATTAACATAACATAACATATGATCTGTTTGGACCTTGAAGGTAGACCCCGTAAGGTAGGGCCTAAAACACCTAAGGCTCCAAACTATACTAAAACACTCCTTTTCAATAGTAGCCCACCTAGGTTCTCTACCCTTGAGTTGTCTACTGATGAATATGATAGGATGTTCTCTCCCTTTGTCATCTAACTGGGACAAGACAGCTCCAATTCCGGTGTCGCAGGCATCCGTCTGGACGATAAAGGGTCGGCTGTAGTCAGGCGCACACAACACGGGTGCCCGACACAGACTTTCTTTCAAGCCATCAAAGGCCCTCTGACAGTCTTCAGTCCAATTATCCTTCCTAGGCTGTTTGGGTGAAGTCAGAGCTGTCAGTGGTGCAGCTATGGTTCCATAGTCCGCTATGAAATTGTGATAATACCCGATGAGGCCCAAAAAGGCTCTCACCTGGGTTTGAGTAGTGAGAGTCCCCCAGTCCTGTACATCCTGTACCTTACTGGGGAGAGGTTGGATTTGACCCCCTCCTACCTCATGACCAAGATACGTGACTTTCCCCTGAGCTATCTGGCACTTGGTGGCCTTGATAGTGAAGTTAGCCCTTTTTAAGGCCTGCAACACTCTACCCAAATGTGTCAAGTGCTCTTCCCAAGTGGAACTGTAGACGGCAATGTCGTCTAAATAAGCCACACAAAAGGCTTCCAACCGACTGAGAGCATGATTGACCAATCTCTGGAAGGTGGCAGGGGCATTCTTTAACCCAAAAGGCATGACCCTAAACTGGTAGAGTCCCTCTGGTGTTGAGAACGCC
The DNA here is from genome assembly GCF_040938575.1 of Ambystoma mexicanum. Taxonomy (NCBI): domain Eukaryota; kingdom Metazoa; phylum Chordata; class Amphibia; order Caudata; family Ambystomatidae; genus Ambystoma; species Ambystoma mexicanum. The sequence continues at coordinate 481,324,831 of NC_090929.1, forward strand.
GTCTTTTCCTTGGCATGGTCCGTCAGAGCTATTTGCCAATAGCCTGAGGTGAGGTCAAAGGTGCTCACAAATTTGGCAGCACCTATGGTGTCCACGAGCTCATCAGCCCTGAGCAATGGGCGTGCGTCAGTTTTGGTGACGGCATTGACTCCTCGGTAGTCCACACAGAACCTCCAATCCTTGGTACCGGCCTGGGAACTTGCCTTGGGGACAAGGACCACAGGACTGGACCAGGGACTGGTTGAGGGTTCAATAACACCCAGATCCAACATCTTGGCGACCTCAGCCTGGATGTGGTTCTTAACCGTATCTGACATTCGGTAGCTCCTGCTCTTGACAGGCACGCTGTCACCAGTGTCAATTTCGTGTTTACACCAGGGTGTAAGACCCGGCGTCAGCGAAAACAGAGAGGCATACTGCTGGAGCAAAGTCCTGCAGGCCCTCTGCTGCTCGGTTGTCAAATCTGGAGAGAGATGCACTCCCTCCACTGAGCCATCCTGAGGGTTGCTATGCAGCAAATCAGGAAGGGGCTCACTCTCATTCTCTTCTTGCTCTGAAGCCAGCAAGAGACATGAGACTTCGGCTTGCCTCTGGAAAGGCTTGAGCCTATTAACATGGAATACCTGAGGGGCTACACCTGGGGTTCCCATGTCAACCAGATAATTGACCTCGCCCATCTTGGAGATTATCCTGAAGAGTCCAGTCCACTTATCTGCCAATGCCCGAGGCTTGGTAGGCTCCATCACGAGGACCTCCTGTCCCGGAGTCCAATCCACTTGCGATGCTTTAAGGTCATGCCAGTATTTGTTCAAGTCGTGGCTGGCCTTGAGATTCACTGTTGCTTGACCCATCATCTGTGTCATCCTCCATCTGAGGTCTAACACATAGTCCCCCACTTGCTTGGCGGGACCTGGAGGGGTGGCTTCCAAACCTTCTCTGATCAAGGCAAGGGGCCCCCTCACGGGATGTCCAAAGAGTAACTCAAAGGGGCTGAAACCAACACCCTCTTGAGGTACCTCTCTGTAAGAAAACTGCAGGCATGGCAGGAGGAGAACCCATTTCCTCCTTAGGGGCTCTTCCAAAGCACCTAGCATGCCCTTGAGAGTTTTATTAAATCTCTCAACCAGACCATTGGTCTGCGGGTGGTAAGAGGTGGAGAACTTGTAGGTTACCCCGCACTCTTTCCACATGGTTTTCATGTAACTAGACATGAAGTTGGATCCTCTGTCAGAGACAACCTCCTTGGGGAATCCAACACGGATGAAAATGCCCAGGAGAGCCCTGGAAACCACCTTGGCAGTAACCGTCCGAAGGGGTATAGCCTCAGGGTACCTGATGGCATGATCTACCAAAACCAGGATGAACCGATGTCCACCTGACGTGGGAGGGTCATGGGGAAAGGGGACCGACAATGTCGATGCCCACCCTCTCAAATGGTGTGCCAACCACTGGCAATGGCTGCAGTGGGGCAATGACACTGCCTCCAGTCTTGCCAGACAACTGAGAAGTTGGGCAGGTCCTGCAGTGGGTCTCCACTTCTACTCCCATCCGAGGCCAGTAGAAATGGGCAGAGAGCCTCTGCTTAGTCTTCTTGGTACCAAGATGACCTGCTAAGGGCACCTCATGCGCCAACTGCAGTAGGAAGGGCCTGTAAACCTGGGGTACCACCAACCTCTTGAGGGCACCAGGTTCAGGCTTAGTGGGCTCACTTACAAGGAGCTCACCCTCCCAATAAATCCGGAATGTCCTAGGCACTTCTCTTTGTGCCTGGGACAGTGCCTGTTTCCTCAGACCCTCCAGAGAGGGACACTCTCTCTGTCCTTTACAGAAGTCTGCCTGGGAGGGTCCCCCTTCAGCTAACAAGCATTGAAGATCGGGATTGTCCTCCAGGTTGAGAACCTCTCCCACAGGACAGTCTTCTGACTCTTCTCCCACAGGAGTTGAGACGGGGTTTACCACTGGACCCAGCCCGTCCGGAGCATGGAACCCAATGGGTGCTGTAGGAACAGCAGGAAGAGAAGGAGCTCCCTCCACAGAGGTGGCCTTCTTGCTCTTCCTTCGTCTTGCCTTAGGCCGCGCCTTTGGCTCGGGTAGCTGACTCACAGCCAGACCCGGTGTCACCTGTGACCTAGTGACCGCAGCAGCAGTCATGGAAAGACCATCCGCGATCAATCCCAACTCCACAAGATCATTACCTAACAGAATGTTAGCAGAGACATTGTCCTGAACCAGGACAGGAAGCTTCGCTGTCTTGTCTCCAATTACAAGTGACTCGGGCTACAGGTGATAATTTGGGAGGCCCACCAGCTAACCTGGTGGTTCTCAGACGAGCACCTACATAGTCCTCTGGCTTGAGCAGGGTCCTGTTCACCACTGTCATGCTCGCCCCAGTGTCTCTCAAACCAGTAGAAGGCTGGCCATTCAAGAGGACACTTAACACTTCTCAAAAACCTACGGGTGTTCTGTGGGATAGTCGCCAGTACTTCTGCGTACTGGTCCCAGGCCCCAAGTGACACTAAGGAAATCTCTACGGGAGCACCAAAGGTGATTCCGGTAGAGGAGGGGAGGACAGTGGACTCCACCTCAGACATGGGGTAAGGGTAGGTCAGGCTGACAGCCTGTACTCCAAGTGCCTTACCTTTACACTTGTCCTTCCCACTGAAGTCCTTAGGGGACACCCGGTGGGAGACCCACTTGTCAGCCAACCTAGCCAGCTTAAAGGGATCCAAAATGTTCTGGTCAGCAACATACTGACGCACCTCCGGTGAACAGGCTTCAGAAAAATGCTAAAAAAACAATAGGACAATTCAACAAAGGTTTTCACCTTGTAACCTTCAATCCACCCCATCATATTCATGTGCGCAGCACTCACCCAGTCAACCCAAGACACATTCTCTCTTTTCTTAAAATCCCTGAACCTTTTAAGGTATTGGGTAGGTGTCTTGCCAAACTTGGCAGTCAAAACAGATTTCATACACTCATACTGACCCCTTTCTTCCACACTCAGCTTCAGAATACAGTCATATCCAGTTTGAGGCACTCTGCTTAACAAACACTTAGCCCAATCTCTTTTGTCAACATCATGAATTTCACAAGCCATTTCAAATGCTTCAATCCATTGGAGGATATCAGAACCCTCCACAAACACACCAACCAAATCCTTCATAAATTTAGCTGCTGGGGACCTGACACTCTCACTGGGTTTCGCTGAAGTCTCCACTCGAGCTTTCTCTAGCTGGATTCTCTGATATTCAGTGTCCTTGTCTTTGAGTTCAAGATCCCTATTCTTGAGTTCAAAATCCCTATTCTTGAGCTCCACTTGTTGAGCCAGCTCCTCCTTCTTAAGCTCAGCATCTATTTCCAACTTGCGATATTCAAAGGCCAATTTCATCCTTAATAACTCAAGCTCCAAGGTATTGCTGGGGTTCGGAACAGAGGCAGCAGGCATGGTGGCATTCCCAGAAACAGATTCAGTAGAAACCCCAGGGGCAGAGTCCTCATTGGTTGCATTCCCCCCTCATCAAGAGTTTCACCATCGGTCTGGTAGTCCACTAGGGCAGCTATCAGCTCAGCCCTAGACTTATCCACAAAGTCTACCTCCCTGGCTTCACAAGCACTCTGGAGAGCCTCTAAGCTCATCCGAGTCAATTTACCATTCGCAATAGACTCCATTGCTTGTAATGCAGTTATTTTGTACACACCCAAACCTCAATTTAATAAAGTGCAGATATTTTGTAAGTGGCACGGTTATACACTGATTCTTAAAACCATAAGCATCCCACCGCTGCCACCAGTGTAAAGACTGGTAGGGGGTGTCTGTACTTCCGCTCTCTATATGGTAGAGGAGAGGAACAGAGGACGCCAGCCAAGATTCTATATTGTGGTAGCAATGGACGAGCAATCAAGGCCTAGCTTCTCAGGAGGTGATGCGGGCTGGTTCTTAAGTACAGTGTAGTCCCCGAACCCCCACAAAGGAATGTCCACACACTGTATTACTGAAAACACAGTCTTTATATAATTAATATTCAAAGGTATGTACACAATCACAATAACGCACTTTGCACTCGGAAGTCAATAATGATAAATATATACAATTCTAAAGTGGTACCACCAATGTTATCGAATCTCATTAAAGTGCATCAACTGTACGGTTAAAATGTCACACAGATCAATAATGAGGAAACCAGCAATAGAGATAGGAAGGAACGCAAGATGGTTGAAACAATAGGCAGAATGCTGGCCCCGTTACCTAGACACAGTTCTGTGTGGAGATCCCCCCCATCTGGGCAACCTGTAGAATAAAGATATATAGCACAAGCCCAGTCCATATATTGTTCGGTAGTCTTACTTCCTCCTATTAAGGTTTTTACCCCCCCCCCCAATGTACCTGGTGGAGTAGAGTTGTCGGACGATGCGTCGACTGATCCTTCTTGAGTGACTCCCTTTAAGGCAGGAGCCACGGATCGTCGAGAGGTGTCGAGGAACTCGGCGTTCGGTGTCAGGGAATCGACGGCCCTTCTTGAGTGCCCTTCCTTTAAGGCAGGAGTCACGGGTCGTCGAATGTCCGACGGTGAACAGGTTGAACTACGGCAGTGAAGTGGCAGCTTCGTTCCTAGCGGTGCTCGTCGACGACAGAGCGCTGGCGTCCTGCAAGGCAGAGGCGTGCGGGCCACCTCGGTGACGATAGTTCTGGACCGCAAAGAGATGATGAAGAACTGTGGCCCAGCAAGGGCGTCAAGTCGTTGGCGTCTCTGTGGTCTTTAGGTGGTGGGAAACCCACCGCCGGATGCTTCTCGGCGTGTCGACGGTCGGGCCTTCTCCAGCGGGAGACAAGCGGGTGACGATGCAGACGAGAGCGTCTGATGATCAATGGAAGTTCTTCGGCAAACGGGAGCACGGCAGCTCCGGTCGGCGACGGCGGTCGTCTACAGTGGCGGACAACAGTCCGAGTGCTTCTCTTTGAGATTCCGCGGCAGTCCCCGTCTCGGGTCGGCAGCCTGTCGAAGGTCTGTCTACCAGGGAGCTTTGGCAAAGATCAGCTGTGCACCATGGTCCCTCGTAGCTCGGGAAGAGGGCGCCTTACCAGGTCCTCTCTGGGTCAGTCCTTGGAAACACAGCAGCTTTCAGATTGCGAAGGAGAGCAACAGCACTCCTTCTCGTCCAGCGGGGCTTCAAGGTCAAGCGTCAGTTACTCCAGTTACTCGTTGTAGTGGTCTTCAGCTTCTGAACACGATTCCTAGCAGTGAGAGGTCCCCAGATATACTGTTGATCTCCCATTCATTCCGCTGGGTCACACCCAAGCATCCAATCACGATTAAGGGCATTCATGCAGGCAGGCAGCCAGCCAATCAGGCACACAGGGTATTCAGGCCATTCACTTCTCTCCAGACACTCACAACAAGTTATGTGCATTGGGACAAGTACCGAGCCATTCAACACTCCAAGCTGCATTCATACCGGTTTCGGGCAGGGGTGTCTCAGTCATTGTGTCAACCACCAGATACTAGACACCCACAACACAGAATGCATATTCGTCACACACTCTATTCACCCAGGTCCCACCCACAGGAGGTACCCACAACATACATCACTGGGAAGGCTCCAGCTAGTCTGGCCGGGCTTTCACAACAACACCATATATGGCATTTCCACCCAACAGCCAGTCAGGGAGAAGGGACAGAGTCAGGGCTTCCCAGGACTTTGGGAAAACAAGGTAATGTGTAATAGAAAGCAAGAGGCCATAGGGGCCATCTTGTTTTCCATCAGGAATCAACTGATCCTGATGGCAGGGCCGGGGTATCCCAAAATGGAGGATACTCTGCGCACCTGTCAACTTCAGCATGGAGCTGCCACCAGCCCATACCCTGCTCTGCGGGCCAACCACAGGTGCCCATAAACATACACTAGGGGCACAGGGTTGTACCCCCACCCATGGGTGCCATAAGGGTATCCCACGGGTCCGTTCACCAAATCAAACCAAACGAGAGAGAGCTGCACCGCCAGGAGCCCACATGAACTCCTGTGTGGAAAACACGGCAGAACACACGATAAAAAGCAGTAAAGGACACGGATATGGAGGCCCTGTCCCTCCGATGCATTTCCAGCATCACAGTGACCCCCTGGTGGCTTGGGGCCGTTGAGGCAGTGTGACCCTGCTGCGGTGTGGTGTGTCCTCTGTCTTGATGTATCATGCCGGTCCCTTCGCTGGGTGCTGGTGGAGGCGCGTCGGCATATGCCTGGATGGGCCTGCCTCTTCTTCTACAAGGTTGCCCTCCGATGATGGCTGCATGCCTGTAGGGAACATAGTGTGTGGTATGAGGATAGGGCAACTTAGATTTGTTTCATGCATTTCATGCTTTACAGGGGATGAGAGGACAGTTTGTATCATGCTTGGCCATAACCTGTTTGTTATTCACAATTTTGGGATTGCTGGGGCATACTACATGGGGGGGGAACACAGCTCGGACATGTTGGTGTGGCATCTTCAGATGTCTTAAGTGAATGCACAGCTGGCACGCCGCTGTTAGTGAGGGGGGAGGGGTCGCTAATACACACGCAATCATCACGTTGCTGTGGCCAGGCCATGGATCTGTGTGCCATGGTGCTTGCATTTATACATTGGATGTACTTCAGACCACTCTGGCTACCTGGGGTCGCTAGGGTGCACTGGTACAAGGGGGCACTCGTGGGTGGCTGCAGTATGTCACACACACTGCACCCACAGTGCCTGGATGTCAGACATTCACACCGGGTAGGGATGGGTGGACCAGTCACAATGCTATTTGCAAGGGGGGGGTGATTCACCTGCAACCTCCTGGGTGCTAGTGCCTGCCTCCGCTCCTCCCACTCCCTCAATCATACCCATGTCAATTAGGGTGGTACACTGCTCCTCCCACTGTGTTAGCTCTGGTGGTGGTGGACCTCCTCCAGTCCCCATGGACTCACTCCTGTGCTGGGCCAGGAGGCCCCGAACACGGACCTGCAAGTCATTGAACCACTTGCGGCAGTCCTCCCCATCCCTGGGGACACAACCCACCACTGTCACCTTCTGGCTGATCGATTTCCATATCTGCATGCGCCGCTGTGTGCCAGTCTTTCTCTGCTGTGGGCCATAGAGCTCATCCTGATGGCCTATTTCCTCCTCCACCAGTATTGTCAATTCTGAGTCTGAAAACTTGGTTTTACGCACCCTGTACAGGCCAGACTTGCCCCTGACTCGCTCCTGGGACATTTTCCTGTGTTTTCATATGTGGATGGCTTCCAGGGGCTATGATTTTTGGCAGATTGTGATTTCCAAAATGGCCACCGCTTTGTTTCCCGTTTCGGCAGTGACGCATTTCCCACAGTGCTAATAGCGCGGGACACCCGCTGTAACGCAATGTGCACTGGGTTTCGGGTTCACAGCCAGCCACGTCCGCGTGCGCATGCACGCCAACTCGTGATGGGGCGTTGTTTACGCCACACATTGCAGCGTTAATGCAAATACTGCTCTGCGGTATATGTGCCCGGATATCGCCCAACTCATGCTGAGGCCCAAAGCAAAGAAGGGATTTGCAATCTCCATCCCAAATTATAATGATATCGTTAATGAAAGAGCCCCAAAAGACCACATTATTCTTATAATTGAATACAAGATTGTTCGATCTTGTAATGACCCATTAACAAATCGGTGTAGGATGGTGCATATTTCACTCCTATGGCTGTCCCTTGTATTTGTTGATACATTTGATAATTAAAGCAAAATATGTTGTTATTCAACGTAAATTCCAACATTGTTATTATCATTTTGTTTTGCTCAAAATAGGAGACCGATCTCGATTTAAGGAAGTAGTTGATGGTTTCTATTCCCTTCTGATGTTTAATACTGGTTTAGAATGACGTGACAGCAAGTGTAACAAATCTGTATGTATTAAGCCAGGTGATAGAGTCCAGTTGTTGAAGTACATGAGTTGTATCTTGAATATAGGAACCAAATCCTGAGGCTAATGGTTTTAAATGCACATTGATATATGCAGTTATTCTCTCAGTTAAGTTCCATCTTTTCCTTAAGTGTGAGATTGTGATGAATCTTAGGTTTGTCATTAGAGAGAGAGATTTTTCTCAGGTCCTCTGGAACTGCTCTGTTAATGAGATCTATTGCATAGTGTGGTGCTAATGTTGGGACAAATGTGGATTGCGGTTTCAGTTGAGTTTCTTCTGTTAAGTTCTAGGCAATATTTTATACTCTTGTGTAAACTTTCCAAATTGACATCATCAGTTATACCTTCCAAATTGAGTATGAGAACTATGTCTTCTGAATGATCTACTGTCAATTCTGATGGAATTGGTGTGGGTCCTTCCTTTGTCCATCTTTTTGGTGATAATTCAAAGAATCTTTACAATTTCAGTTTTCTGCAACATTCATAAATGTCCACATTGGCTTGAAAATAATCATATTTATTTGTAGGACTGAAAGAAAGTCATTTGTTCAAGGCTGACTTGAGATCCTCATTCATGGTTACATTTTATAAATTCATGACCACATGTGTCCCCTGTTTTTTTGTTGAGATCTTGTTTGCATACCTATGGTCCCTGTGTTTTGGTTTCTTAATGCCTCCTCTCTTTTCTCTCTTGTGGATCTTGTATTGTTCAAAGTATTTGGGTGTGTTGGTATATATCCCTGTATTTCGAGTGGGTGTTATTAGTACTCCTTTTGTATCTTCTGAGTTCCTCTAAAACAGGACAGTCAGTTTCTGTTAGATTTGTATTAGATTCTTTATCCTGGTCCGTGTCGCTGCTACTTGCAGATTCTGTTTCAGAAGAAGAGGGTGAAGAGGTAGCAGGTGGTTGCACCATCATGCCTTGGTTGCTTTTAATATTTGAAGATTTGAGATTGCGGGCTTCATTACGAGTTTGCAGGTCCGGAAACAAGGGTGCCGGTAAGCTCACCGGTACCCTTGTTTCTGGATGATCGGCAACCTTCGAGTCTGCCTGCCATGGGCGCTGTGCCCATCAGGTCTGACCCTGCCCGGCGCAGCAGCCTCAAAACTCCTTGATTCTTTATGGGTGAAGGGTTTTCTTCTTAAATACTTTATTTCTTTAGCTCTCTAAAATTGTGACCTACTCTCACGTAAACAATACAACCCGAGTAGGGTTGGGGGGTAATTACTGGGCCTGTTAATGCCCCGGGTCAGTTAGAAGACGGAATGAAGCAAGGGCTTTAATGATAGCCCTGGGCATTACCTGCCCTGGTAATTCCCCCCGCGAGGGCTATATTGCTAATAGTACCCCGGCAAGTCGTATGGATAGTAATAGTGGGTTTTTTAAGTTGAGAAACTATGTATTCGCAGTTTCTCAACTTAAAACAAAAACTACAAAGTACGATGGCCACCATGGATCAGGGAGAAGGGAACTAACTACACATAGTCCCTTTCCATGGCAGCTACTCATGTGACAGGAACACTATTCTTCCCAGCACAGACGGGGAACAAGCCAGCACCAGGTAAGTGGGGCAGGCCTGAATATGTGGAAACAGGGGAGGGGGATGCAGGGACAGGGGAGCACTTACCAGGTAACCGGTGAGGGAAGATGGCAGCCTCCAGCTCTGCAGAGCAGGGGCTTTACCATGTGGGAAAGCTCCTGTTCTGTGCCTCCTCATTGGCTGAGAGGCCAAAACCACACCCCCGCCAGGTACTAATATAACTAACGTTGAAATGCAGTTTAGAATTTTGTACAGAATTCCAAACTACCTCATGGAGGCATAGAACACAAGAAGGCTTTATTGCCTCAGGAGGTCATGTTTTCTCCTACCTCCTCCCTGCGTCCTCATTACGGTAAGTACACCTGTTTGCACTTCTTTATTTCCTTTTCCACCTGCACTTTTCCTTCATTCATTTCCCCTTCCCGCCTGGATTGGCTGATTCATGGTCACCTTGGCCTCACTATCTACTAATTCCCATGCTTCCTCCTTTCCACACCTCCCTCCACTGGCCTTACCCCACCCCACTCCGGCCATCTCAGGCCACTGATTGGCTGCCCAGAACAGGAAGTTGACCTCTTTAAGGAGGGGCCCAAAGCAGCGTTGACCAGGCAGACCATTGGCTAAGGGCCAGCGGTAAAGGGCAGCTCCCACCTAAGCAGCTCCACTCCGTGTTTGCCTGGGACACCTGCCGCAGTCAACCAGCAGTGACTGATAAGGTAAGTGTGGGGTGGGCAGGGAGTACAGCCATTACTGTACTTCAGTAAAACCCCTCCACTTTGTACTACTTAAAATCACATGCATTTAGCACAAATGCACGAGTTAAATACATTCTGCTTTTAGCCTGTGTCTGGTAGCCATGCTTGCTTTAGCCTGTGTCAGGTAGCCAATGCTGAGTAAGGCTATCTATCGTTTGCTGTTCCGGGACAGAGTCAATGTGTTTTCCATTGCTGTGCCCGAGTGCATTTCCATTGCTGTGGCATGTTGAATCTGGGTCTCTTCCCTCTTCCCCAATGCTCTGTGGGGGCTGAATCTGGGTGTTTTTTCCTTTGATGTGCCTAAGTGTCAGGGTCATAAACTTCATACAAGGTTTCATAGGCTGGGTGGAAGACCATCTTGGACTAATTGCCAGGCTAAGAGTTTAGTTAAAGTGAATACTTTTTTAATTAATGGTCTTCTGCAGAGATCTGCTGGTTACTTTCCTGAAGGAGGATTGGGGCCTAGCCCAGGCCAAAATTGGCGGTTTGTCAAAGCAATAATCCACTAAAGAAAGTTGAGAGCAGGTTTGAAATTCTGACCAGTCTTGTGAGGTGCATTTACAAGCCCAGAAGAACTCCCCTACATCACCAAACTGCATTCCAGCAGTTACAAGCAGAATGGCTGCACTGGCCCTGCTGAGCGATATTCCCTTGCATCAAAACTGCATTTTGCAGAAACAAAAATAACGGCTGCACTGTCTATTACCAGGCATATATGGGGCGAAATGGAACAACCCCGAGAATGGCTGCCAGTGTTTTCCTTATGTGCACCAAAGAAAATGCAGCGCTGCTATGCTGCCAGCTCAAAACTTCTTACTGAAAAAGAAAATGTTCTGCATTTAAAATAACTGCACATTGATGCTCTTTTTCATCTTTTCTACATTACCCAGTTTGGTTCCAGTAAGACACATTCATGTACACCCATATTCAGGGTGTGCACCAGCAAAGTAGGGCATTCCTCACTGAATGGCATGTTGTGTCAGGCAAACTCTGTGAAATAGCAGAGAACGTCACTCCAATCCATACACAAAACGTTTTACTTTTTGCAACAAAATAACACAGACAAACGCTTCAAAAGAAGCCCTCTCTACCTTTGCTTAAGTCAGTTTCATTGGACCCTTGCCTTGGACAGACTCCTGTGTGGTAGAAATTGACTAGGGCCATGGACATGCTCAGAACACAGATGCAAGAGAAAACCGCATCTTGTAAAGGAACATTAACTCACGTGTAAAATGGTGCCTTTTAAAAAGTGAAATGTTAAACTAAGGCCCTGTGCTTGCATGGAAATGTGATTGGGACTTGCTTTAAACATACACATGATATTTATTTCTAAAAGATTTGCTTTCTGGGTAAGGAAAGAAAAATAAATAAAATTACTGTGAGGCCAGCTTCAGGTTTGGCAGGCCCTTGCTTCCTAGGGCCCTGCCTTTCCTGGGAATTGAAACATCTCCTCCCCCCTCTCCCCAAGGGGACCATCCCCCTGGAAACTATGAATGGGCAAGGGGGAAAATGTAACACCCTCGTCAGACAAAGCAGCATTCTGCAGCCAAAATACAAGGGACTTCCAGAACACATAGGTGTGAAGTCCTGGTGACATCTCCCTGTCAGGCTGAGAGGTCCTGTGTCCGCGGAAGCTGCTGAACCCCCGACAATCCCCCTGAGATGTAATTCCCAGAACTAGATTTCAATTCAGCTCTGTAAACTACACCCCAAAGGGAAAGGGGGAAGTGGATAACAAAACAACACCAGGCAGACTGCGTCAAGGCTAACCAGAGCTGAACCTGCAGAGGATATAAGAATAGCAGATACAATTCCTTAATTTACTTACTTAACCTTATGAATGGGAAGACATTAATCCTTAACTAATAATGAAAAGATCATACCTGGCTCTTCTCTTGAAATTTCTTAGAGAAGCTGATAAAGAAGCTGAAAATCTCTCTTACTTGAGACACTTGAAATTCACAGCAACTTCTTACTTTAGGCAAATCTGGAAATCTTAGTTCATTGTCTTTTTTCCAAAATGCCCTGGATGTCCAGTTAGATTGTTCTTAAAAATATTCTTTCTTTTTCTTTCAAACTTTTCAAACTATTTATAATTATATTGAGTTTTAGAATCCTTGAAGAAAAAACATGTGTTAAACGCACACGCAGGTTATCTCCATTCAGATGAACGATGAACTTCACTTAGAAATCTTCCTGGTTGAAGAACACGCGCAAAGAGTTCACTTACGAACGAATACCCGCGATCAAAAGAATCCACACGCGCAAAAATCCACACGCGCAATAATGTTCTCGCGCGGAACACGCGAAATAAAAACACCCGCGCTCTTGAGTTCAAACGCGTCGAATTGATTCTCACGCTAAGGAACACTCGCGCTGGAAAACACACGCGCTCTTTATTCCACACGCGACGTATTGATTCTCACGCGAAGGAACACTCGCGCTGGGAAACACATGCTCTCTTTAGTCCAGACGCGATGTATAGATTCTCGCGCTAAGAACCCCCGCGCTAGAAATCACACGCGCTCTTTAGTTCACACGCGACGTATAGCTTCTCGCGCCAAGAACATCCGCGCTAGAAATCACACGCGCTCATTAGTTCACACGCGACGTATAGCTTCTCGCGCTAAGAACACCCGCGCTAGAAATCACACGCGCTCTTTAGTTCACACGCGACGTATAGCTTCTCGCGCTAAGGTGCACCCGCGCTCTGAAACACACGCACATTTAAAATCGCACGCGACAAACAGATTCTCGCGCTAAGGAACACCGCGCTGGAAAACACACGCGCACTCCGGGAGTTCAAAAGTTCTAGTACAAACACAACTTTTCACGAATTTTCAAGGAGAATGTCATTATGATGAACAGACTTACAGTACAAATAAAGTCACTTATCTCCTGAGCGAATTCAAAAGGATCTTCTGCTTTTCCTGTCTTCAAAAACGAATTCCTGCCAACTGATAGCTTCTCCTGTAACCCCCAAGAAAGTAGCCGCTCAACTGCTGACGCCTGAAGGATAAAATCCACCAGGCCTAAGACTAAAGCAGGAGCAGCCACTAAACACGTCCTCTCAGATGGGGTTTTGATGATGAAAGGCACAGAGTGACAGTTTAGAATGTTCATTGTTGTTCTGCATTGTCTTCTAACCAATCAGAGCTGTCACTGGGAGGCTCCATTTTGCCTTGGGTCAGAACCAGGATTCTGAATCAGCAAGTTAAGGCCTAACCAACTATAATAGAAAACTTCCCACCCACACAAAGCTAATCTGAAAAGGATAAATAAAGAGAAATAATGAGAAGGAAACTTGAATAAGGGAAGGAAACCTGACACTCCCCTCAACTCAAACTGAAGGGCTTCAAAGGCGAATCCATGGCAACACTAGACTAAGGCCGACTAGAGCCTGACATTTGGCTGTGGGTTGGAAGGAATGCCCATAGTTGGAAGACAAAGCCAGGACACCTGGGTCAAATGACTTTTCTTATTTAATAAACCTTAAGACTTTTATCTCTGCAACCTGGAAACGCAGGAATGCAAAATTTTAACAGTTTGAATGTAATTTTTGCACCATTAAAATAAGATTTTGTAGCTTTTCCTAGCAGGTTGGATTCGCAAACGCCAGAAAAATGTCATTCATGGGAAAAGTATACATGGGGCAGCTTTGAAAATTAATGAAAACATGCCCTGTGATAATCCAGTATACCTATATAAAATTGTGGAATTTCAGGTGGAACGATTCCCACCAAAAATTACAAAAGATTATTAGAAGGACTAAACAACATCGTACAAACTTGGGAGCTGGAATGCCATGTTCTGTGTCAAATATAGAATCTGCCTATGTGATTTTCAAAAGCGTAACAATTGTAAAAAGGTGCATTTTTGTGTCATAACTGATTTTGGCAAAAGTGACTGTGGGATGGCTGTGTACCTCATAAAAACACACCCCATAAAACTGAGTCCCCTCCTTCAGTCCAATCTGCTTCCAGGGATGAGGCGACATTATAGCTTGACCTATCCGAGTAAGAGGTAGGCCTAGCTGAGTTCAGCCCACATAGTAAAATCCTGTGATGTCATGCTCCTTATATTATGGGGAGGCATAGGGAGCTCTGGAGAGACTCTCTTCTGACTTTTCCAGCTCCTGCGCATCCAGAGATCCAGACATTCCAGATTCACCCACAAGATTCCAGATTCCACTGCCAGGCCAGAGCTAGCTGACCCTATTCAGGCAGAACCACTGATCTAGAGAAACTCCATAAAAATCCCAATAATTCAGGGAGAAAGGGGGAAAAGCTGTGGTACCCTTTTGGGAGTGTCATGTGACCAGACCAGCTTTTGACCCGCTAACTGCTTGCCCAGCTGATCCACGCCCCTGTGTGCAGTGACCAGACCTTACCTTGCCTTCCAGAAACCCGGTCCACTGTCCAAGCAACCCCATTCAAGTGCTTGTTTTGAGTATTTCCCTTCCCCGGCAACCACAAACTGCATCCCTTGTTTTGTTACCTTGTATTAGGCTCAATACTATAGAGATAACTGCCCTAGCAAAAATCCTTAACACGGTCAGAAACCTGTGTGTACCTTGTTTTTAGGAAAATCTGTAGTGATCTCCAAGTGTTAGCACCATTCTTTCCAACTCATTCCAGTCCTTGTTTAAGTCCTTAGTGTAATTTTGAATTCATTAATTAATTCCCACATAAAGAGACACACAGCGTGAGGGGGTTGAAACTGCAGCTTAACCCTTTTTCACGGGCGGCGTTCTGCTTTTCTAGCCACTAAAATACAGTTTCAGTAAAACTTGTCATTTCCTTTCCAAAACCGATTTCCCCTGTGCAACTGATTCCCATTTAAAAAAACAAATTTCCTTTCCCGTTAAGAATCTCATACTGTCATCCCTCCAGAGTTACCTTTTAATTTCCATATTATACCTATGATGTACATTTGTCCCTTGGCAACAAAACCGCATTCCGATTTTGTCTGTTTAAACCATTTTTTAAGCTGTTTTGTCAGGTTAAACCTGTGAAAATAAGCAAATGCTATTTCTCCACGTGTGATTTGGCTGCACTGTGTTTTTCCTTCCAAAGTCGATTTTCTGAACTGTATGCCCGTTGTTAGTAAATTGCCCTGTAGTTTGCTAGTGTTCTTACATCTTTGATACTGCTATACTCATTTCTACCTCATTCATTCTACCGCACATGTAAAATAAGTATTTAGTAATTCCCAGTGCTATTTCATTCAATTTTCAATGGTTTTCAACCCGATTTTACCCCCATTCAGAGGGGGAAGGTCGGATTTCAATTCTGTTTGTTGCCTAGTATACCTGACTCCTTGCTACTCCTTTCTAGCTGCACACAATTCGGTTAACAGGGATTTGAGGGAGCATTGCAGGGGGAAATACTAACTGTGGTGCTCTCAGTAAACACTTCCCAAAAACGATCTTGCCAGTATTCACTTGTGCATTATATATCTGATGTTAAAAGGTCAAACTAAGTGTGTCATATCATTTTACAGTTTAATTATCACCACACTGGTGTGATTTTAATTGAAAATGCCTTCTCAAATTGAATTCATAATAAATCAAATAAAAGTATTTTGATTGTGCGCTGCATCCCCGGTCAGTAGCAAGGGTCCTGGTCTGGAGTGTGACACCCCTTTAGAATCCTTAACATTCTATACTGCCTTTCATCTACTTTCTATGATAGGGGGGGGGAGAGAGAGTGTTATCTTCAAGTGAAGCCTAACCTTTGAAGTAAAGACTTAAAAACTGTGAAGAAAGAAACGTTTCCGGTGGAGCAGCTGCGGATTAACATTTACTGGTGGGAGCACAGTGTTTAGGAAAGCTAAGTAGGGTGGCCAACTTTATAAAATGGTTCTGCAAGACACTTTAGAAGTGGTAGCCATTGAAAGCGGTCTGCAGTGAGCGCGGTTCCATATAGTGTCATTCCACCCGCAGTCCCTCCCATCCACTTTTGGGGTAAATTAGTGGCAGATGGCATTTTAACACACATCACAAAACAATTGTGGGACCATTATAGATGCAGGACCCTCATCTGTTAGAACTGTGTCCAGGCCCTGTGGGCCAAAATATATGCAAACATCCCAATTTGCATACGTGTTCACACCAACATAAGTGACTTCAGAGAAAGGGCACTGCAAGAAGCAGCATCAGTCTTTGATACTTTGAGGCACCATGGGAAGTGTCTTTGGAATAAGTTGGAATGACTACCTTAAGTGGTAAATAACTTTGGGGTGTAAACAATAAATGACACTATTACTAGATATGAAGCAATTCTAAAGTTATTAAACAGGGAGTGTTTTTTTTATAATAGCTAATTCATTATATAACATAAGCTATGAACTGAATCAGTGAGATTAAATGATTAAAGGATCAGGTACTTTGCCACATCCTGTTTTTACCCCCTAACCAATTTAAGAAGTTAGCTGCATGTCTTTCCGGGTTAAGGTGATATATATATTTATTAAGGCTTTGTTTAAAGAAATGTCTGGAAAATAATGCACACAACATAATAAACAAGTATGTCATAATAAACTAAACGTACACTATGTAAATTGTCATAGAAACAGCTTAAGCAAAATAAGTATGGTTTTAGCTTTAGTTTCCCCATCCTGCACAGCACCATGGAAAGTAATACGAGACAAAACAATTTCACTTGGGTTTTAAAACCAGTCATATTTCACAGAGCATGCTGCATTGTGCACTCTTCCCGTTTCTCATCACTGCAATTCACGTTTCTTAATGGCCAAAGTCCCTGCTAATAGTCCCCCTTCCTCCCGTTGTAATGCAATGTGTTAAGGTGCTGCACAAAGCAAGTGAGCAGCTGTCTGCTGCCCCGAGCTCCAGTGAACACAGGGAAGTGTGAGCTCAGAACTGAAAAGGCATGCATGGGCCAGGGCCAAGCAAATGCAGGACTTTTGACGTCCCGCATAGAGTGTCTGTAGAACACAGGAAAAAAAAAACATCAATAAAAGGTATGTCCTGCAAAATACGGGACAGTTGACCACCCTAGCGTGGAGAGGGAAAATATTTCACTTACATAAAAGAAAGTACAATGGTTGCAACAGTGGTGGAATGCGAGGCACTGTGGGTGCTTACCGAAGATCAGTAAGTAGCGAATTGTGTTAGAAATAAAAAAGAAAATAAGCTGGACTGATGTCAATTGGTGAAAGCGTGTAGGAAGGATGGCCTGGCGAGTTACAGTAATGCAAGTAAGGTGTGACCTGCCGAGGAAGAAGGAGCAGTGTTCATAAAAAGCAGAAAAGTCAAAAAAGGAACACGTTACTTACCTTTAACTATTGTACTATGGCATGGATTCACATGCTCATGAATATTCCCCATCGTCAGGCCGGGAATCCTCGGTAAAAGAAAAAACAGTTTCAATTTCACTTACAAACTGTATTTCTCTTCTAAACCTATCACTTTACTCTAGGTCATACTGCCCCCAGCCAATGACAGTCCTCTCCCTAAGCCCCTCCTCTGGCAGCTATCTTCAGATTTGGAAAGCACATAAGTGGCAGTATGACCAAGAAGAGCCACAGAGGGGCAGGAGGGAGGGTTTTGCATGAAGGAGAACAATACTTAGAGACAAGTAACTTGTTCCTTCTCTAGCATGGGGTCTGGCATGGATTCACATGCTCATTAATAAAGGATACATAGCAGTACAACATTACACAACCAAGGGAGGTGGTAAAGTCTGAACAGAAGCAATTACCCTTACCTCTGGAACAGGCTCACCTCAAACTAACAGGTTGCGTAGCACTGCTTGCCCGATTCTAGACTCCTCCCTGGAATCCCTGTCAATGTGGTAGAATCTTGTGAAGGTGTGCGAGGACCTCCATGTAGCAGCCCTGCAGATGTGCAGCAGGGGCACACCAGACAGGAACGCCGTTGTCGCAGTGATCGGTCTGGTGAATTGGGCTCTCGGACGGACGGGCAACAGTTAGTTCGCCAACTGATGCGCGATTCAGCCGGACAGCCACCTTGAGATGGAAGCCTTGGACAAGGCCTTGCCATGGTTCACAGGAACAAAGTTCACGAACAGTTGGGAAGTCTAATGAAAACTCTTTGTGCGTGCCACGTAGAACATTTCAGCCCGAGCAAAGTCCAGCAAGTGCAAGGCCCTTTCAGCCGGTGATGAAGGCTTCGGAAAAAACACAGGTAACACCAAAGGGTTGTTGAGGTGGAATTCCAAAAGAACCTTCAGGATGAAGGAGGGGTGCGTCCGCAGCACACCCTCGATTCGTGGAAAGTCAGATAGGGTTGTTTGCAGGATAGGGCCTGTACCTCACCCACCCTCCTGGTCGAGGTGATGGGCACAAGGAAAGCCATTTTCTATGAAAGGAACTTGAGAGGGGGATGATGCATAGGCTCGAATGGGGGGCCCCCCCGAAGAGCCTCGTCAGCACCACGTTGAGTTCCCACGCCGGGGCAGGAGCCTTCACTGGCGGGAAAGATCGAAACAGTCCTTTGAGGAGCTCCTTGAAGGGACAGTGGGACCAAAGAGGATTTTCCTGGAGACCTGGTGTAGCGGGAGATAGCTGCCAGATGTATCTTGATAGAGCCGTGCGCCAGTCCCACCTTGGCCAAGGACAACAAGTATGGAAGAATCTGCAGGGCCGTTACCCTCAGAGTGGTGATCTTCTATGACCAGCACCACGAAGCAAAATTATTCAACTTGTCACCGTAGCACAAGAGTCAACGGCGATCTGGCCTTGGCAAGGATCTCCCTGCAGTCTGCTGGCAACTCGTATCCTCCAAACTCTAGGGCTGCAGGAGCCAAGCCCTCTGGTTCAGCGATCCTGGGTTGTGATGCAGGATTGTGCCTTTTTCTCTGGTGACCAGATCCACGACCACCGGCAGCTTGCCAGAGGCGATACTGACAGGCTGAGAAGGTCCAGGCACCAAATCTGCCTTGGTCATGCCAGGGCGATGAGTATCATCCTGCATCAGTACTGTTTGAGTTGATGACTATCAGCAGGAGAGGCAACAGAGGGAAATCATACAGAAACAGGCCTTCCCACGGGAAGGAGAACTGGTCCCCCATGTTCCCCGGTGGTGGAAACTTCTGGCATTTGGAGTTTGACGCCATTGCAAACAGATCGATCTGGGGCCTGCCCCAGTTGATGAAGATGCGGTCCACCTGGTCCTGCCGAAGTTCCCACTCGTGGCAGAAGTGCAATTCCCTGCTGAGGTAGTCGGCGATGGTGTTCTTGACTCCCGCCAGGTGAAAGAGGACGAGGAACATCTCTTGTCAGACTACCCAGGGGCACAAGTCCTGCACCTCTTTGGAGAGCGCTGGGGGTCAAGTGCCCCTCGCTTCCTGATGTTGAACATCGTGGTGGTGTTTTCCGTGAAGATTCTCATCACTTTTTTTTCCCTTCAGAGATGTAAAGAATGACTTGAGGACCCAGAACACTGCCCGCAGCTCCAGGATATTGATGTGAAGATCCTTCTCCCCCATCAACAACAGGCCTCTGGCGTGCAGACATCCGGTGTAGGCTCCCCAGCCTGTGCCCCTGGAGATGTTGGACTGAACGCCCCACCACCTTATCGCCCGATAGAACTCCTCATCGAGAGGGATCTTGTCCGCGAAGCTTCCGGGCACCCGAATCCAGCGAGCATCCCGGAACTGAAGAGATTGCATCCGTAACCTGCAGAGCTGGATAAGGTAGATGCAAGACGACTTCATGCTGAGCAGTGACTTGATGTTCCACACCATGGTAGTCTTCAGTGACAACAGCCGTTGCACTCTCCCCAGAAGGGCCACTACACTCTCCTCTGAGGGTGACACCAGGCAGGAGACCGTATTGAGTCTGGCTCCCAGGACCATTGCGTTCTGCGATGGTGTCAAGCAGGACTTTGGATAATTGATGGAGAACCACAGATCCATCAGCAGCTGGATGGTCGTCTCCATGTGTCTGACAGCCAACTCTCGTGAACTGGCCAGTCGTCGAGGTACAGTTACAAGTGTATCCCAAGCAGAGGGGCCGCCACCAGTGCCAGGCACTTCAGGAACACCCTGGGGGCCGACTTCAGGCTGAAGGCCTTGAATTGGTAGTGCTGTCCCTGCACTATGAAGCGTAGGAACTTCCGGTGCTTCTTGTGAATCTGATGTGGAAGTAGGCGTCATCCAGTTCCAGCGACGTCAAGAAATCTCCTTCCTCCAGTTGGCCGAGAACGTGACCATCCTGAATTTTTGGGACTTGAGGTACTTGTTGAGACGCTGCAGGTCTAGGATGGGCGTCCAGCCCCAGATTTTCCTTTTTACTAAAACGTATCTGGAGTAGACTCTGGAGCCCCAGAGTCATGGAACCAGCTCTATCGCCCCCTTTCGTAGTATGCCCCACACCTCCTCCAAGAGTTGAGGGACGTGCTGTTCCTGCCGGGCCCCTGGAGGGATCCGCACACACGTGTGCTGAAACTCTAGGGTGTGCCTGTGGGCGAGAGCATCCAGCACCCATCTGCCGATGGTGATCTTCTCCCACTCGCTGACGAATCCTGTCAGCCTGCCTCCCACCGGAGTGCATGGGTGGGGGCCTGATGTCCTGGCCGTTTCAGTCCGGCATCGGCGTCCCACCTTGAGGGCGATGGCGGCAATGACCACTTCCACTGTAGGGCTTGGAACGCCCTCTGTAGGTCTCCTGGGCCATGGACCTGGAGGGCTGGCAGTACAACGAGAAACCTTCGGTCCATCTGCCCGACTTCCCTCTGGAGGAGCGAAAGGAAAAGCGGTTTTGCTGAAGAGTGACCAGGGCCCGTGCCGTGTCTTTATCCGCCTTGATCCTACAGGGACTCGTCGAGGGCCTTCCCAAAGAGATTCTCTGTCGAACGGCATGTCCAGTACCCTGGAAAAAATATTTATCATGTATATGACGAACAAGGTGATTAAATCACACTACTTAATGTTGAATTCATTTTTAAATTAACTGGAAACGATTATACACAGGAACACCTTGTTGTTGTTTATGTCCAGTACCCTTGCCTGTACCTCCTGGTGGAAATTTGTTGCCTTCAACCAGCCTCGATGAAGATAGCATGGTCCGAAGCCACCTCTGCCTCCTAGAAGAGGGCAATTGCCTCCATCCTCTTTTCATCTTGGAGGAAGCCCAGAATCGGGCCCAGCTTGTACCACAGCTCCCCGTCGTACAGAGACTCCTCATATGGTCTCTGTGCTTTCTACTTTCTCTTCTTCTCCCATTAATGGTGGCACCCGGTGGGAGGCCCTCCTGGCCTCCTTCCTCTTTTCTAAGGCCATCATTAATGTTATCTTAATGGTACGGTCTTGGTGCAAGGCCCTCAGGTCAAACTTCTCCTCTTTGATAGACGCTTCCCGCGCCTTCCTTTCCTCTCCTGCGGTCCGCTCTCCTCCCCCCACAGCTTCCTTACCGAACCCCTACTGTCTCCTCCTTCCTCTTCTGCCCCCCCTGGGGCTCCTTCTACACCACCGCAGGATGTACCTCTGATTTGTACCCCTCCCCGGAAGTCTTTCAAGGATGGCAACCTTCACCATAATGCCATTCTCAAATCACGCTCTACTGTCAAACACTCCTCTGACATCTGCTGCCTCCTGGAAGAACTTGACCTCGATGTTCTAGGTCTCACCGAGACATGGTTGATGGCCAGCTCCATCACAAGCTATGACAGTCTCCTCCCTGATGGCTACAAGATCCTCTCTGCGCCCAGACCCAAACGTTCCGGAGGGGGTGTAGCCCTCATCTTCCCCGAGTGGATCCCTGCCTCTTCCATTCCTACGCAGACCTACTCCTCTTTCGAATGCCTTGTCTGCAGGCTCTCTCTCTCTCCTGCCCATTCCTTTACTGTGGCTACCATCTATCGGCCACCTGGTCAGATCTCCTCCTTCTTCTTGGAGACTTTAACATCCACCTGGATGCTTCCTGTCCTTCCTCTGTGACCCTCACTCTGTATTCTCCCCCAGGACCAACTCACTCTGCAGGGCAAACTTTGGATGTTTTAATTTCTTCAGGCCTTCCCCTTTCTATCCCTCTCACCACTCCTCTCACCACTCTTCTTTCCTGGAGTGATAACTTTCTCCTTTCCTCCCAGCGCACCCTCTCTACCCCTCAGGCCAAGCCACTTCCAGCACTGCCACCTACCTTCTCGGTTATTCGACCCATGAAGAATGTGTCAGTTGAGGCTTTCACCGCCACTTCCTCACCCTCTCCTCCCCCTTTGGCTGACTCACACCCTGGCACAGCCCTTTCCATGCTCCACTCTTCTATATCTGATACTCTTGATGTGCTTGCCCCCGTCATGAGCGTCTGCTTGAAGCCCACAGCCAAGTGCAACTCCTGGTATGATTCAGACCTCGTCACCCTGAAACGCAAGTGCAGGGTGGCTGAGAGGAAATGGCGTGCTTCCGATATATCCTCTGACAAACTGACCTGCCGCCTGCTCCAATGGCAATACCGGCTCTCTGCTCGCACCAAGAAGAGAGATCACATCCAAGCCCACTTCTCTGCAGCATCTAATAACTCAGCTGAACTCTTTAAAATCTGCAAGCAACTGGCCAATCCTGCTGCAGTCTCTACCGCTCCTCTCCCCTCCCAGGCCCTCTGCATGGCTCTGGCTTCTCATTTCATCTCTAAAACACAGGACATCCTGTCCTCCCTCTCTACCTCCTCCCTCTACTCCATGCTCTTCCTCTGGCCCTTCTTCAGCCACCTCTCCTCCCACCTTCTCTGCCTTTCCCCTGTTCTCCCCAGACAAGGTTTCTAGACAAGTCCGATCTATGACAGTCTCGTCAAAAAAGGTTCAACCCTGTTCCTCCAAAACCGTCAAGGACCACATTGAGACCCTGGTTCCTGTTCTGGCTGACTTCTGCAACCACTCCTTTGCCACTGAAGTCTTCCCTTCTCCTCTGAAGCACTCCTGTGTGCACCCTCATCTTAAGAAACCCTCAGCCGACCCGTCATGCCCGGCTAACTACCACCCAATCTCCATCACTCCTTTCCTGGACAAACTCCGGGAAAAGCTGGCCATCTCCCAGCTTAATCCTCACACTGAATCTGTTGGTTGTCTCCATGACCATCGGTCGGGCTTCAGAGCTGCCAAAAGCACAGAAACTGCTCTCCTGAACGTCCAATACCTGCTCTCTAGTCTTGATTCCAACACCCGTGTCCTCATCTTACTTGATCTCTCTTTGACAGGTTCCTTTTGTGAAGCAACAACCTAGAGTTCCAGTCTCACTTTCACCAAACATTACTGCTTAGACACACACCAAGTATGATTCTCAGGTGGTCCAAGCGGTGCAAAGATTCTTTGCTACTGTTCCTTCACACATCCACCACCATTTGTGTACTGCTTGTTAGTCCATGCACAGCATGAGATTTTAAGCAGATTCCCAAACATCAGAAGACCTACATTTCTCACTGTAATCTTATTTCTGATGGTTGTATCTGCTTAGATTCACATGCGCCCACCCCTTCTCCCCTTTTGGAGTCGAAGGAACATAGACATCTTGCACATTCTCGCTTTTCTGTACTCCGGCATTCTGTTAAGCCAGCCTCCCTCATGCCTGGAGAATAACAGGTGGCACCTTGACGTGTGAGTGCTCTTGGGTACACTACACATCTCAGAGTGTTCGTTTTAGATCTTTAGCCCATGTCGATGTCTGTTTTAGATCTTAGAAAAAAAGATGCAATAGTCTGCGATTACCACTATGTCAGACTATATGCACAGCATGTGAATCTAAGCAGATGCAGCCATCACAAATAAGGTTACTTGAGTAATGCATGTCTTGCACCTACAGTCTTGGATAATCTGTTACCCACTAAGTAATGTCAGGCAGTAATGGATCACCGACAAGGAATAGATAGGAAGGGAACCGAGGCTAGTAAATAACCCACAAGCGCAAACCTCTGCATATTTTTCTCACCCAAAAATCCACACAACCACCCTCTCACACAGCAAACTGCATGCACGTCACATCTCAACAACAATCAACACAAGCCACACCAGCCGCACACAAGGTCTCCAATTGATCTAATATTCACACCCAAGCTCTGTGCACGTTGAAAACCAAACAAGCTGCCAACAGGACATCACCCTCTCACTGTCCTACTCCTTCTCCACCCGAATAACCACCCCTGCGCCGCCTTGTTTGCAGATCTGCCTGGGGACCAATTCTGTTGGTGTCGGTGCGCGGTTGTCAGGACTGGCTAGTTTAATAACAGGAAGAGTAACAAGATTAACATTGTGCCTTTAGAGCTGGCTGGGTTAGTTGTGCTTTCAGAACTGGCTGGGTTAGTAACAGGAAGAGTTTGTTCATAGAATTAACATTGTGCTTGCCCAAGTCAAGATGGAGCGAAAGAAACTTAATCTGATTGGTTAAAGAAACAATGATATGTTTGGTTGCCTGATTGGTGGAGAGGACAATGGGTTTGATTCTTGGGAGATGAGCAAGATTCTAAACTGCCTTTCATCCAGAGAAATTCAGTGGCTGGTTGTATATTAGTTAAGCTCCTTAAGTAAGGCCTTTCCAGAGCTCAGAAAATCTACCAAAGAAGTAAGAATATCGTTTGCTGATCCAATTTGAACAAGAAGTCATCAGGTGGGATCGTTCTTTTAAAGATTTTGAGATTGTCACAGTGAACTTTCATTTTCTTTTATAAGAAAACTTAAAGAGTAAACAAGTTTCAAGTTCATTTGAGAAAAGAGACATTTACAGTTAAAGTTATTATAAGGAAATCAAGCTTGAAGATTGTGCGTAGGATTTAAAAGTTGATTAACTGCGTGTAATGTTCTTCAAGACTGTTTAATGTGTGCGCGAGCTCGCAAGTTGTCGTTTGCGTGTTCTTTTTAAAGCGCGTGTACATTTTTTACATGAAAGACGTTACCTGAGAAAGCGCGTGTGGTTTTGCGATAGAGCGCGTGCCCAAAAGAATTGCGCAAGTTAACTTTATCGCGTGTACATTTTTTTTACGCGAAATACGTCTCAAGAGAAAGCGCGTGTTGGGTTGCGATAGAGCGCGAGTCCATTTTTATCAGCGTGTGTTATTTTTATCGCGTTTACGTATTTTTTCCACGCGCGCGGGTTTTGTAAAATAATCGCGTGTGTATTTTACACGCGAAGACAATTCTTCACGTCTTCTGATTTCACGTGTTTATCGCACACGCTTGTTAAGGAAGAAACTATACGTTCTTTGTGTAAATGTGTAAATAAGGAAAACAATTCACACGCAGAAAGAAAGCAGTATTCCAGGAAGTTAAAGAATATAATTTAAAGTAATCTATGCAAATAGAACTCAATGTTTTCAGAGAAAGACTGCAATTTATGTAAGCATTGAAAACTACATAAGGTCAAAAGAACTTTGAAGTAAGAAGAATATCTAATTCTGAAAAGATGTTGCAAAGGCCATCACTTTAGGATTCTAAAGAGACTAGATTGGCTTGAACTATTTGCACAACACTAGATATATTTACAAGATATTCCACAAAGATTACTAACCTCTAAGTCTTTACTGAGGTTTAAGAGGTAAAGAGTTTAGAGTTTATTTAGCATAAGTTTAGAAAAGAAGTTTTCTTATTATATAAGTAACCAGGTGTATTTGTTTACCACAGATACCAGAGCCTACCAGACGGTTGAAGGGCAGCAGTGTCTCCGTTGTTATTTTCTCCAAATTCCCCTTTCCCTTTCTTGGGGTTTTCAGCTCAGCTTATATTTAAGGGTTGAGAGGTGAACTCCTGGTGAGGGTCTGTGGGGCCAGCATCAGCTCCTGTGGAATTCAGTCAAGCCGGACCCTGACAGGATGAAAGGCCCACGATAATATTTTCCACCTGAGCTGATATGGATCCCACAGAGGCACTAGCTAGTTCCATAAGGGACATGTTTTCAGAGTTAAGGGAGGAAATGAGGGCTGTGCGAAAAGAAAATCAGGAATTACAAGTCAAGTTTGAAGAGTTAAACTCCAAGGTTACCCGTAAGGGTGAAGACATTTCTTTGGAGTCAAGAGATTCAGAGGATACTAGTAGAGAATTACCAGTGTTAATTAGAGAGGATTTGGGTGAAGGAACGAGTTCTCAAGAAAGACGCAGGGGAAGTTTGAATATACCTGTAGGTCCAGTCCCCTTAGCACCTCCAGAGCGTTTTGGGGGAGAGGCCAAGAAATGCCAGATTTTCCTTACACAGTGTGAACTTCATTTCCTTTGTCGACCTGAAGCTTTTAACACAGATGCTTCTAAAATAGCTTTTATGCTGTCTTACCTCACTGGTGAGGCGGCAACTTGGTCAGTATTATTGGTTGGTCAAGAGAATCCTATACTAAAGAACTTGTTAGCTTTCAAGTTAGAATTTAAAAAGATGTTTGACAGACGCCAATTATCTCAAGAAGTAGATGGAGAACTATTAGAGTTAAAACAGGGAACCAAAGATGTAGTGTCTTACATCACACAGTTCAGATCTTTAGTATTAGAGAGCAATTGGCCAGAAGAGAAGCAATCCTCTTTATTTTATAGAGGTTTGAAGGAGGAATTGAAAGATGCCTTATCTACAATTGTTAATAGACCCACTTCATGTGAGGATTTAATTAATCTGGTCATACAAATTGACTATAGATTAGGGGAACGCAAGGCTGAGCGTAGAAGAGGAGGAGTTGAGCAACCCAGAGTTTTCCCTAGAGTTGATAGAGGAAGATTAGAATTTGTAAATAAAGAATTGAGAACTGGGAACGCAGAGAGAGTAAATAAAGTGAGAGGTCCTTTAACTAAGGAGGAGGATAGGCGAAGACAGAATAATTTATGTTTATATTGTGGGAAATCGGGACATTTTGTTGGAAATTGCCCTTGGTGTCCAAAACCTTCTGCATCTACTAACAGCTCCAGAAATCAGCAAGTGGCAAATACCATCCAAGCAGCAGTACCACATATTACATTGAATGTATCCTTGTATATTAAAGAGGAATTAAAGGGAAGTGGTCCAGTAGTAATAGATTCAGGAGCCACTGGTAACTTCATGGATTGGAATGTGGTTAAAGATATGAATGTGCCTTACGTTGTAAAAAATATACCAGAGTATGTGAGAGCGGTGGATGGGTCTCAACTGACATCAGGTTTAATTACACATGAAACAATCCCATTGGAAATGGAAATTGGAGGACACTGGGAGGAAATTGTGTTTGAATTAATTGACACTCCACAGTTGAAAATAATTTTGGGAATGCCTTGGTTGACGTATCATAACCCTCAGATTGATTGGGGAAGAAGAGTGGTGAAATTGGATTCTGCTTTTTGTGTTACAAATTGTTGTAAAGAAGCAATTCAGGAAAATGTTTCTAGTGATAATTGTTCAGAAGTAGTGGAAGGTTTGTTGAATTTGGGAACTATAGTACATTCTATAGGGGCTGTAATGGGAGAATTACCAAAGTGTTACCATGATTTCAATGATGTGTTTAGTGAAAAGGAAGCTAATGAATTATCTCCTCATAGAGAGTATGACTGTAAAATTGATTTAGAACCAGGGGCCCACATTCCTTGCAGTCGCATCTATGCCTTAACAGAAAAAGAGAATCAACATTTGAAGGATTACATCCAAGAAAATTTGAATAAGGGGTTCATCAGGCACTCTCAATCGCCAGCAGCTTCTCCACTATTTTTTGTTCCCAAAAAGGAAGGCACTTTACGAACATGCATAGATTATAGAGCATTAAACAAGATAACAATTAAAAACAGATATCCGCTGCCTTTAATATCAGTAATGTTAGACCAGATTCAAGGAGCCTCAGTATTTAGCAAACTAGATCTTCGTGGTGCATATCATTTGGTGCGAGTACGTCAAGGTGATGAATGGAAAACGGCATTTAGAACAAAATTTGGTCTTTTCGAATATCAAGTAATGCCATTCGGATTGTGTAACGCTCCCGCAGCCTTTCAATTTTTTATAAATGAGGTATTAAGAGATTTTATTGACATCTTTGTAGTAGTATACATAGATGACATTCTCATTTATTCTAAGGATCTAATGCAACATGAAGAACATGTAAAAAAAGTGTTACAACGACTAAGGGAGAATAAACTATTTGCTAAGTTAGAAAAGAGCCAATTTCATACCAGAGAAGTGGAATTTTTAGGTTTTATGATTTCTCCCAAAGGTTTGGAAATGGATATGAAGAAAATTAAGGCAGTTGAACAGTGGCCAACTCCAACTTGTGTTAAAGATATCCAAAGCTTCCTGGGCTTTGCAAACTTTTACAGGAGATTCATTAAAAATTTCTCTCAAACTGTTGCTCCTATCACCAAATTATTGAAGGAAGGAATGAAATTTGAGTGGAAAGATGAAGCGGATCAAGCTTTCAAAACATTGAAGAACTGTTTTACATCTGGACCGATCTTATTACACCCAGATCCTTCACAACCATTTTTTGTGGAGGCAGATGCTTCTAATGTTGCAATTGGAGCAGTGCTTTCTCAAAGGCATCCTGAAACTGGACAGTTGCATCCTGTGGCCTATCTATCTAAGAAATTGCTTCCAGCAGAAGTGAACTACACAATTACAGACAGAGAACTCCTGGCAATCAAGAAAGCATTTCAGGAATGGAGACATTATCTGTTGGGAGCAAGATTCACAGTAACCGTTTTAACCGATCATCGAAATCTTCTGTTTTTGAAATCTGCTCGAACACTATCACCTCGACAACTTAGGTGGTCACTTTTCTTTTCAGAATACGATTTTGTGATAACATTCAAGCCTGGGCGGTTAAACGGTAAAGCGGATGCTTTATCACGACAAGGATCTTCGGGAGAAGTTGAAAATCAATTATTACCAGAACCAGTGATTGCAGAAGAAAAATTTATTCTAAGTGCTACAAAGGAAGAGAATCAGCTTCTTAAAAAGATTCTAAAGGAATTACCAGAAGATGAAATTCAATCTTGGTTAGCGGAGGATTCTGGAAGACATTTAATTGAAGGATTTCCATGTGTCCACTCTAAAATTTACCTTCCAAGCAAGGAACTGCAAAAGGAAATTATGCAAGAATGTCATGAATCCAAGTTGGTAGGTCACCCTGGAATTCGTAAGACTATTGAACTGGTTGAGAGAAAGTTTTGGTGGAAAGAAATGAAAAAAGATATTGAAGACTATGTGAAAACATGTGAAGTCTGTGCTCGAGTAAAGTCAGGAGGAGGAAAACCATCTGGGTTATTAAATCCATTACCAGTACCCCCTAGTCCTTGGTTTACAATCTCTATGGATTATATTGTAGATCTTCCCAAAGATCAAGGTTACACTACAGTATTAGTAGTTGTGGATTTACTAACGAAAGCTGGGCATTTCATTCCCATGAAAGGAGAGGCTTCTGCAAGGAATCTGGCAAAATGTTTTTTGCAAGAAGTAGTACGATTACATGGTCTACCAACACAAATTGTATCAGATCGAGGGTCTCAGTTCATTTCTAAGTTTTGGCGAGCTTTCTGTACAGAGTTGGGAATTGAGGTAAAGCTTTCTTCAGGTTATCACCCACAGACCAACGGCCAAACAGAGCGAGTAAATCAAGAATTGGAAAAATATATTAGAGCTTTTTGGCAAGAAAGAGGAAGTTGGGTAGATCTTCTTTGGCTAGCAGAGTTTAGTTATAACAATTCTGTCAAGGATTCTACTAAGTATTCTCCATTTTTTAGCAACTATGGTTTCCACCCACGAT
The DNA here is from genome assembly GCF_040938575.1 of Ambystoma mexicanum. NCBI lineage: Eukaryota > Metazoa > Chordata > Amphibia > Caudata > Ambystomatidae > Ambystoma > Ambystoma mexicanum. The sequence continues at coordinate 481,354,708 of NC_090929.1, forward strand.
TTTTGAAAGAAGTGTTGCCATCTGAGTATTCCAATCCAGAGGTTGAGCAGTGATTGACTTGTATTAGAGATGGTTTAGTGAAAGCTAAAGAAACCTTAGAAAAAAGTAAGCTAAGATTTAAGACATTTGCTGATAAGAAACGTCGTAAAGCACCACATTATCAGGTGGGTCAAAAGTTTGGCTGTCCACAAAAAACCTACGTTTAAAGGGAAGAACTAAATTTAGTCCGAGATTTATTGGTCCATTTGAAATAGAAAGAATAATAAATCCCGTAGCAATCAAACTGAAATTACCCGCAAGTATCAAAAGTCACCCTACATTTCATGTCAGCTTAGTGAAATCTTGTGTGTCAGGAACTAGATTAGGAAAACCACCACCAGCAGTTTACACAGAGGAAAATGACGAAGAGTTTGAAGTTAAGAAAATCTTAGATTCCAGGATTGTTAGAGGTACCTTACAATATCTTATTGACTGGAAGGGATACGGTCCTGAGGAAAGATCTTGGGAGGATCAAGTAGATGTACATGCCCCTCAATTGATAAAACAGTTTCACAAGAGGTTCCCTGCTAAACCAGGCCCTGGGACAGGGCTTTGAAGAGGGGGGTACTGTCAGGACTGGCTAGTTTAATAACAGAAAGAGTAACAAGATTAACATTGTGCCTTTAGAGCTGGCTGGGTTAGTTGTGCTTTCAGAACTGGCTGGGTTAGTAACAGGAAGAGTTTGTTCATAGAATTAACATTGTGCTTGCCCAAGTCAAGATGGAGCGAAAGAAACTTAATCTGATTGGTTAAAGAAACAATTATATGTTTGGTTGCCTGATTGGTGGAGAGGACAATGGGTTTGATTCTTGGGAGATGAGCAAGATTCTAAATTGCCTTTCATCCAGAGAAATTCGGTGGCTGGTTGTATATTAGTTAAGCTCCTTAAGTAAGGCCTTTCCAGAGCTCAGAAAATCTACCAAAGAAGTAAGAATATCGTTTGCTGATCCAATTTGAACAAGAAGTCATCAGGTGGGATCGTTCTTTTAAAGATTTTGAGATTGTCACAGTGAACTTTCATTTTCTTTTATAAGAAAACTTAAAGAGTAAACAAGTTTCAAGTTCATTTGAGAAAAGAGACATTTACAGTTAAAGTTATTATAAGGAAATCAAGCTTGAAGATTGTGCGTAGGATTTAAAAGTTGATTAACTGCGTGTAATGTTCTTCAAGACTGTTTAATGTGTGCGCGAGCTCGCAAGTTGTCGTTTGCGTGTTCTTTTTAAAGCGCGTGTACATTTTTTACGTGAAAGACGTTACCTGAGAAAGCGCGTGTGGTTTGCGATAGAGCGCGTGCCAAAAAGAATTGCGCGTGTGAATTTTAGTGCGTGTACATTTTTCACGTGAAAGACGTTTCCTGAGAAAGCGCGTGTGGTTTTGCGATAGCGCGCGTGCCCAAAAGAATTGCGCAAGTTAACTTTATCGCATGTACATTTTTTTTACGCGAAATACGTCTCAAGAGAAAGCGCGTGTTGGGTTGCGATAGAGCGCGAGTCCATTTTTATCAGCGCGTGTTATTTTTATCGCGTTTACGTATTTTTTTCACGCGCGCGGGTTTTGTAAAATAATCGCGTGTGTATTTTACACGCGAAGACAATTCTTCACGTCTTCTGATTTCACGTGTTTATCGCACACGCTTGTTAAGGAAGAAACTATACGTTCTTTGTGTAAATGTGTAAATAAGGAAAACAATTCACACGCAGAAAGAAAGCAGTATTCCAGGAAGTTAAAGAATATAATTTAAAGTAGTCTATGCAAATAGAACTCAATGTTTTCAGAGAAAGACTGCAATTTATGTAAGCATTGAAAACTACATAAGGTCAAAAGAACTTTGAAGTAAGAAGAATATCTAATTCTGAAAAGATGTTGCAAAGGCCATCACTTTAGGATTCTAAAGAGACTGGATTGGCTTGAACTATTTGCACAACACAAGATATATTTACAAGATATTCCACAAAGATTACTAACCTCTAAGTCTTTACTGAGGTTTAAGAGGTAAAGAGTTTAGAGTTTATTTAGCATAAGTTTAGAAAAGAAGTTTTCTTATTATATAAGTAACCAGGTGTATTTGTTTACCACAGATACCAGAGCCTACCAGACGGTTGAAGGGCAGCAGTGTCTCCGTTGTTATTTTCTCCAAATTCCCCTTTCCCTTTCTTGGGGTTTTCAGCTCAGCTTATATTTAAGGGTTGAGAGGTGAACTCCTGGTGAGGGCTGTGGGGCCAGCATCAGCTCCTGTGGAATTCAGTCAAGCCGGACCCTGACAGCGGTACACATACCTTAACATTAACAAAGTCAGCATTGAATACCTGGTGAAAAACGGACCAGGTGTGTAATAGTCTCCTGAGGAACCACACCAAAGACCGCTGCTGTGTGCCTAAAATGAAAAATGTATACTTTGGGAGCACCGACTGGGACTCGTACACCATGCAGTCTTAATCTGCAGTGTTTGGTGTATGAACGCTGGAACTGGAAGTTAGGATATCAGATGAGGGGCTTGGCCTATCCCTCCCACTGCCCCTGGCCCCCTGTCACCAACGGGATAGTTTATATTCTCCAGCATTGAGTCTGGCATGGATTCACATGCCCATGAATATGCCCTGGCAGGCCGGGAATCCTCGGTAAAAGAAAGGTTTCACTTACAATTTCTCCTCTAAACAAATCACTACTCTGGGTCATACTACCCCCACACCAGTCAATGACTGCCCTCTCCAATTTTTTACTGGCACCTGCGAATGGGCAATTACCGGGTTGGGCAGGGCTGTAATGACCCAGTAATTGCCCATTCCGGGTGCTGGAAAGGGGTCATCGTGAGAAATGACATACCTGGCAGTTAAATTCCACTTGGGTTCAAAATAAATGTTGGGCAGCATGTACGATTATCTCAATTGGCTGGTGGACAGGTAAGGTGTCTGAAGAAATAAGATTAGGATAAGAAGCTGCCCAGAACCCCAACTGCAGCGGTAGTTAGTAATTACCTGGGAGTGACGAGTTAGTCAACCCCCCTGCCTTTCAGTAGCATGTTTTTAACTGCATTCTGCAAGCCATGAATGCCAGATGTGGGGGGTGGGTAACTAGGTATGCCGTCTGTTTTATTTATTTCCATTTATAAAGCGTGCAAACTGCCCTCTGGCATTGAGGTGCTGTTACAGAATACATTGTAATAAACTTTAGTATTTTAATTGCTATTTGCAAGTGGCCACTCCATTCTGCTACTGTAGCTATTTCTCACTGAACCTGTCTACTGTTCTATTTTCTTTATTTTATTGTCTATCCTACCCTGGATAACAGAGCAAGACGCTTGATATTTAGCAGTATTGAAGTGTCAACCAGGATTCCTCCTTTATCATTAGGCTGTTACAGAATATAGACTTGAACAGTATTTTGTTACAGGTTGAGACATTGGGAGAACAGAACTCGTGCTCCAAGGTTACAGCGGAACAGAGAAGATGCAGTTTACTTGAATAGATTAGTTTCCAGAGCCTTTCTGAAAGCTGAGAGGATTCTGTTCTTAGTTAATGTTTTGACCAGAGTCTGTGTTGAGGGCTCAAGCTAAGTCACATGGTGCACCACCATGTGACGTAAACCAAGGACTGAGTGACTTCCCACTTGGCAATCATTTGCCACCAGACTCCTGCTTCCTTGCATTACAGCAGCGTCTGTGCCACACTGGGGGCAGAGGGCCTGCCCTCCAGCGCCTTTCAGCAGTGGTGCATGGTACGCCTGACCACAACAAATGACAAGGGTGGGATGCAGTGCCACACCAATACCGACCATATGGGGTTCAGCCAGTCCTGCCATGTGACCCACGTAGTGAAGCCTGCTCTCACATGGGGAGTTCACGCCTGGTCAAATGGGAAAGCAGCCTTGCTCCCCCCTGCCATGGTGCAATGAGGGTCCTTGACGCCCAACAAAAATCTGCTGGCACTACAAGAATCAGCGGCCTCCCTGGCTTTGGGCTGCCATCAGCCCACCACCATGGGCCTCTTCTGGTGTTGATGGACCCATTTGCCACTCGTGCCTGGGGAAGCCTGCTGGTGGTGTGGCCCTTTCCTGCGCAGGCTCCTGCCTGGGGGTCCACTGCAATCATCTACCAAAAATATGCTTGCATGGGGAGCCCCGTCTGAACCCCCATACTGTTTTAATGCTCCCCCCCCCCCTGGGGGAGTGGGAGTTGGTGGTCTGTTCTCTGCTGCAGTGTTTTAATAAGTACTTCCTGCCTGGGTGACAGAAGATGCTGTGCAGACTGCTGCCACATCAAGTTGATGTTCTCCTGCCTGGAGAGGGATGAGTGGCTTCTGCCCCCCACACTAATTGATTTCTCCAGCATGGGGTCTGGCATGGATTCACATGCTCATGAATATTCCCCATCAGGCCAGGAATCCTTGGTAAAAGAATAAAGTTTCACTTTCAAACTATCTTTCGCTTATAAACCAATCACTGGTTTGCACTTTTTTGATAAAGTTCCTATTTTTGTCAAATAGAGCCTGTGTGCTCTTTCGCTGCTTCGCCCGGCAAGCAGGGGTCAGTTTGTTGTTTTTCAACACCCCTCAAGGGCAAAAATCGTCAAGTTTCATCGAAGATTCCAGAAGGCCATTGGGCCTACATTGCATGCCGGACCATGTCGGAGGAGAAGGAGGGAGGCTGCCTCTTCAAGCTATGCGCCAACTGTGGATTGAGGAACGTGTTGTTGGAAGACAAATACTCCCAGTGCCTCTGTCTCCAGCCGGACCACAGGGAAGCAGATTTTTAAATCTGCTTTGGATTCTCCAAGCGCCCCATCAAGGATCATCACAGTAGGTTGCTGATGTGGCTCAATGCCAACACCTCTGCCCCGTGTGGCAACCAGTGGCAAGTCTCACCCAGGACTGCCGGTCCGAGAAGCCAGCTTCTAAGTCCTTTGAGGGCACTCCACCCGGGTGGGCCCAAGAGCAGGCCGAGCACAATGAATCAGTTTCTATCGGAGTCACCATGCAAGCGGGTCCCGAGATGAGCAGGGCACGCTCATCTTCACCATCTGCCTCCATCTCCAGTGATCGCTCCAGCTCCTCCTCTAAGAGGAAATTGGGTAACCCAGGCAAGCTGCGGTAGAAGCCATAGAAGACCAAGGCCGACCTGCCCCTGAAGGCCCAGGCAAATCATCCTTGATAATCGAGCTGGTGGCAGATGGCCACCCTGAAGGTGAAAAGGGGCTGACCCGGTACAGGGGACCCCGATGGTGCCCCTCCCATGAGGCAGGAGGCCTTCGTCAAGCCGGTGTGAGAAAACGCTGGAGAAGAGGTTGCCAGCCCTAAGCCCAAGAACGACCCCTTAAGGATGCGAAAAAAGGGTGGGGGAGTGGAGGCCTAAACCGTGCTCCAGGGCACGGATATTTCTTCTTCTGACGAGGAGGGCCTGGTGTCTGGTCACACGGTCCCAGAGGACGTGGAGAACGACAACAGTGGAAACTGAGGACAGCAGAAACACAGAGGGGGATGACTGTGGCGGTAATGCTGAGGATGTGGGTGCTGGGCCCAGCTAGCCTCCCCTGGCCCCTCCCAGGAATGTATCGCTGGAAATCCTTTCAACTCTCCACACACCCGTGTCTGAGATCCAGGAGAGTATGCTGATGGCACCTCCGGCCCCGGTGGCATTGGGCCCGCTGCCTGCGAAGAAGAAACAGCAGCCTACACTGCTTAATCAACCACCGCACATGCCCTCCCCCCATGGGGGCATGGTGACTATGGAAATGGACGATGGCGTTTCTCTGCAGCTGAGGGCTTCTCCTCCGGACGAAGTGGGATCATTCCACGCCATGGTCGCATGCGTCTGAGCTCTTCCAGCTAACGCCAGAAGAGACCAAGAAGGAAGGTTTCCTTTACCAGCGACGTGAGGCCAAGAGGAATACCATTCTGGCAGTGCCTCTCCTGGACGATGTTGGGGATGAAGGCCTGGTGCTGATTAGAAACCCTGCCTCAGCCCTGGCAAAGAGACAAGTTGGATAAGAAGTACTGGAGTCAGTACCCAAGTGCCTACGGTCGCAGCCCTCCCTGGACCCAGTGGTCTTGGCTGCGAGGAAGAAGTCCTCCAATCCCTCATCTTCAGCCTCTGTTTCCCCAGACAGCGAAGGGAAGAAGTTGGAAGCCGTGGGTAGGAAGGTGATCTACTCGGTGGTGAAGACAGGGCAGCGAATGTGCTTCAGATCCTGGTCAGATATGACAAGGAGCTAGGTTATAAGATGGTCCCGCTGCTGGAATTTCTTTGCAGACAAACTGGACGAAGTGCTTGAGATCCTCCAGGAGGGCAATAAATGCTAAGGTAGCCCTTGTGCCAAAAGTAGCGTTCGCTCTAGGCATAAAGGGTAGCTCTCTTGGCAAGAGTAGCACAGTGCGACGCAATTCACATTCCATTTGGAAATAGCTGATTTAGAGACAGGGTATCCTTGTCTACCAGCTACTACAGAGACAAAGAATTGACTTTCTCTCAGTGGTTTAGTTTTCTCAGGGTAGTAAATTACTGTCCTCACATCTGCGTGCAGGCTTCATTCTGCCAAATTAGTGGAATTTTGGAAGGAAGTTTGATCGATTGACTCAAATAGAACTTTGAGATAATGTAGGCACAAAGCATGGGGGCGTGCGCAAAACTACGCGGTCCTTCCGAATCGTCAAAAAGGGGTCTTGCACAGAAATTATAAGTTACTCACCATAGTGACGAACATACTCCTAGACCTTAGTCCCCTTTCCTCCATACTGCAGGGGCATCCCTTCCAAGGGACGGAAGATGGAATCTTTTTCACCAGAAAAAACCCTTCCCCGGACTCCGCCCTGTAGCACCACACCTCAGTCCCCATAGACCAGGGGTGCACAACTGATTCTGACAGAGGGCCGAAAGTACCTTACATGAGGGCTATAGTGGGCCGGTAGGCGGGACATGCCAGGAGTCTTTTTCAACCCCCAATTTGTATTAAACACATGGAAAAGGAATGTTTTTGAGGGGTAACGATTTTTATTGCATTTCAAACTTACATTTTGTACTACACGTTTTCCCATTACCATTTATTTTGATTTAGTTATTATATATCGTCTGTTTAATTAAATTATATATATTTTATTGACCCTTGATTGGACATTGTTATTTTGGACTGCTATAGTTTTCTCTTTGGGTTGCCCAAGAGGAGTATGGCCTTCGTTGAGTCAGGTTTCCTCAAAAAAGCAAAGGATGTACATCTCCTAACTGTGCCTGTTTTAGCTTTATTATCGAGTTCACTCTTGGAGTGCAACACTATGCCCCATGGCTCCCACACCCAACCAAAAACTATGCCCCATGGCCCCCTCATCCCCAACCAAACACTATGCCCCATGGCCCCCTCAGACCCAACCAAACACTATCCCCCATGGCTCCCACCCCCAACCAAACACTATGCCCCCCCCTGTCCCTCACCCCCCCCACCCAAGCAAACACTATGCCCCTTGGCCCCCACGCCTCGAGCAAACACTATGCCCCCTGTCCCTCACCCCCAACCAAACACTATGCCCCATGGCCCCCTCACCCCCACCAAACGCCATGCCCCAAACACAAGCATGCATCCATACAGACCAGAACCCCCCCCACCCCCCAACTCAGCACACTCTCAAACATGCACCCATACAGACCCAAACCCCCCCAACTCAGCACACAAACTCTGAAGCATGCACCCATACATGCATCTCAACATACACAACACAAACATACAAAAACACACATTCATGCACACCCAAACCCCCCACCCCCCAACTCAGCACACACTCAAGCATACACCATGCACCCATACAGACCCAAACCCAACTCGGCACACAAACTCTGAAGCATGCACCCATACATGCATCTCAACATACACAACACGAACATTCAAAAACAAACATTCATACACATCCGACATGCACCCCCCACCCCCCATCTCAACATACACAACACAAACATACAGCACAACAGACCCGACACACAAACACACAGACCACTTACCGGAGACGTGCTGGAAGGCAGGTAAGCTGGAACGCTGGCGAGGTAAGTGGAATGGCACTACGGCTGGCATGGCAAGCGAGGCTGAAATGCCTTCCGGCATCAAGCCTTACTGGCCACGCCAGCCGTAGTGCTAGCACTCCATTGGTGCAGCGCACACACACTACGTGGCTCGTAGGAGTGACGTGGTGCATGTGTGCTGAGCCAATGACGGCCAGTGTTTTGTCCGGCCCAGAAGACAAAGACTTTCCTAATGGAGGGCGGCCGATGCTGCTTGCGGGCCGCCCTCCATTAGGAAAGTCTGCCTCACGGGCCGGAAAAAACAGCATGGCGGGCCGCATGTTGTGCACCCATGCCATAGACGCATCGACAATAGATTAACATTATGACACCAGTTTTATTAGGGAGGGGATGGTGGGACGTATGGAGGAAAGGGCACTAAGTACATTAGTCACTACGGTGAGTAACTTATTACTCTTACGTTCTCCCCACCCCCCCCCCCGACCCCTTTCCTCCATACTGCATTGGCGATTACAGCCCCAGGGTGGAGAGGAGACCCTCCTTAAGCAAAAAGGTTTCTAAGAAGCTGTGGTTTATGCTGTCCCTCTTATGCTTCCTTGATGGCCGAGACCATCAAACAGGCTATGGAGGCCCGATATCCCGGTCTTAAGGTGAGAAAAAGTGCATCTGACTTGCGGAAGCCCTTAGTCCTGTCTAAGTAGAATTTCAGGGAACGCCCGACATCCAGGCAGTGCAGAACTCGGTGCCTCATCCTTGGGCTCATCAAAAAAATGCAGATGAATGCGGAAGGCACCTTAGGCAGGACTACCATATCCCCTGTGAAATGTATAGGGCGGAGGCGACCAGCACCTGGATTTCACTTATCCTGCGAGCCAAAGTGAGGCCGACTAGTAAGGCCGTCTTAATAGGGAACAGCCCGATGTCCGCAGACGCCATTGGCACAAATGGTTTGTGCGCCAGGTCACCAACATTATATTGAGGTCCCACATGGGGTGTGGCCTATTGACGGGCAGGTACAGTTTGGCGAGACCCGTCAGATGCTTGACAATCGGGTTGGAAGAGAAGACCTCTTCCTCAGAGTTTCTGTAGGCCCCAATGGCTGCCAAGTGCGTGCAGCAAGTGGTTTGATAACCTTTGTGAGTCTGCCCAGTGGCAGAACCTGGTCTACTTGCTCTTATACTGGGCCTTGGTAGCTTTGCTCCTAGTGCCCTGTGTGATCGCTAGATTAGCCTGAGATGCGCTGAGGTGTCCTAGCGTGACCTGCTCAGGATCCAAACTGTGAGCTAGTTTGTGGAGCAGGGTGAATGACCCTGCCCCCTTGCTGTGCAGATGTGCTGGTCCCGTCGGAAGGCGAATGGGAGGTCTGAGAGGCTGAGCAGTTCAGAGAACCAGGTCTGGCTGGCCACCATGGAGCTATCAGAATGACGCCGAGTTGGCGAGACTCCTTTATCTTGCATATCACCCTGTGTATCAGCGTGGGCGGGAAGGCGTATGCCGTTCCACTTAATCTGAAATGCGTCACCCAGGAAGCCAGCGCCCTGCCCCTGCAAGGAGGCGAACTGTTGGCATTTCCTGTTGTCCCAGGAGTCAGAGGTCCACCTGGGTGTGCCCCCATCGTCTGAAGATATCCTACAGTATGAGGTTGTTTAGCTGACTCGTAGTCGTCTGCTCCCAGCCTGCTGCGCCTGTCCACCTCCAGGTTTGATTCCTCCGGGTGGTGGACGGCTGTGAGGTAGATGTTTTCCAGGGTCCTTTCCCACATGCTGACTGCCAGTCTGCACAGTGGAGTAGACCTGGTATCCCCCCCTGCTTGTTGACATAGAACATGCTGGTCGAGTGGTCTGTCTGAATGAGGACCACCTTGCCCTTGATAACCGGACAGAAGGCAATTAGCACTAGCCAGATGGCCTTCAGTTCCAGCCAAATGATGTGGTACTCCTGCCGGGTCCAGGTGCCACAGACAGTTGTTATCCAGGGTGCCCCCCCCCCCCATCCCTTGAGGAGTCCGTAGTGATGGTGAACTGTGGAGTAGGTTGCCGGAAGGGCTTGCCCGTCCACAGTTTGCAGTCCCTGGACCACCAAGTAAGGGCTGGGCAAAGAGAAGGAGGAACAATGACCATCTCCGCCTGAGAGCCCCATTCCTAGTTCCACGATGCCACAAAGTTCAGCTGTATCCTCCAGAGTCTTGTGTGGGGGACAGCCAATAGGACTGCTGCCATGCGACCCAGTAGGTGTTGGTACCGCCAGGCCGAAGTCACTCCTCTGCTGAGTAAGTGCACAGTGGCCCTCTGGATCGCGTCCTCCGAGGGGAAAAACTCCCTCGGGGCCTGTGCTCCAGATGAGCCCAAAGAAGGTCAGTCTGCGTAGGCTGCAGCTGCGACTTGTTGAGATTGAGTGAAAAGCCCATATTGTGAAGAGTGTTCATGCGGGTGTGAGGTGCGGTGCACCGCTTCTGGAGATGAAGCCGTGACGAGCCAGTCGTCGAGGTACAGATAGACGTGGTGGCCCTGAGGAGGGCCACCACAGTATTCAGCCTGGTAAAGACTGTGGGGGCTGAGTTGAGGCCAAAGGGAAGCACCTTTATTGGAAATAGTAGCCCGTGATCCTGAAAAGAACGATGAGGTTGCCAGATCAGTACATCAAGTACACGTCCATCAGATCCAGGGAGCACATCCAGTCTCCCCTGCACAACGTCCCCTCCATTAAAGCTGGCGTAACCATCTTGAATTTTTGTAGCGGTAGGTTGAGGGTGGAAATGTCCAGCACAAATCTCAGGCCCGCCTGGTTCTTTTACTGAACAGCAAAAATCCTGGAGTAGAAGCACAAGCCTCTCCCCCATTGACCGGATCGCCACTAAAAGTTGCTGTCCCAAACTGTGGACGGGAAGAGTGAGGAGACACTGGGATGGTTAGGCAGTACCCCATGAATACTACTGGGAGGATCCAGGGGTCCACAAAATTCTGGCACCAGAACTGTGCATGGAGAGCAAGCCTGCTCTCCACTGGAGACACGTGGACCTTGAGGGGCATGTCATGCCTTTTCCATCGAAGGCTGTTGCGGAGGAGGGGGACTGGAAAAAGCCTTTACACACCCCCCACTTCCCTTTTTTGTTTGCACCAATGTTGGGTTGTGCAATGTTTTTAATTTAAATTAACTTGCGTGTCTTTGCAAGGAACTAAAGTAATTTTTCTTCAGCTGTTCAGCGACGCAAGTTACTGAAAAAATAGTTTCCTAATGTATTGAAAGCCTGCTCGAAGAAACGCGATTTTGCGCTTAACGAGGATCTCTGTAGAGACGAACAACGTAGCTGGCTGATAGATGTCCTGACAGTTACTGAATCTGATTGTTTCATACATTTAAGAAAGGCATTCAAGCTGAGCGTGATCACTTGCATACTGTTTCCTTTCCCCTGTGTGAGACTGCGCAAGCGTTTACTCAGTAAAGATTTTTAAAGTTCATGCCGCACTATGCAACTCGAGTAAGGGAGTTGGCGTGGTTTGAAAACAAGCGAACTTCTTGAACAAGCATGAATTTATTCAAGATTAAAGTCAATACCGGCAGGTAATTCTCAACACTACATGCTGTTGAAATCCTTGCATCTCTTTAAGAAAGGCTTACGTTTAGCATGCAGACGATCAGCAACCATTTTATTTGGGCTTCTGGGAATTGTAGGCAGCGATGAGCATCACAGGTATGGGTTAGTTTGGAAATAAAAGGATAACTAAGGGAAATAACAGTTGAAGTGAAAGACTTTCTAGGTTAAGGAACTGTTCTCCAGCATGGGTCTGGCATGGATTCACATGCTCATGAACATCCCCCGTAGTCAGGATGGGAATCCTCGTTAAAGAAAAAAAATCAGTTTCACTTCTGAACAGTCTTTCTCCTATTCACCAATCACTGGTCTCTGGGTCATACTGCCCCCAGCCAATGACTGCCCTCTACCTACGCCCCTCCTCTGGCAGCCATCTTCAGATTTGGTAGCACATAAAGTGGCAGTATGCCCAAGAGATGAGCCGCAGAGTAGGCAGTTACAGGTAAGTAACTTGTTCTTTCTCCAGCATGGATTCACATGCTCATGAATAATAAAGTTACTCACCGCAGTGTCTACCTTACTCCTAGTCCATAGTCCCCTTTTCCTCCATACTTGTGGGACATTCCGTCCTGTGGGACGGGACCAGAGCACTTTTGTAAAAAAACATAATTTGAAAATGTGTCCCCTTTCCACACGGGATATCGCATGTGGCCATAACCCCACCCTCATTAGCTTCGCCCCGCGCATCGTCCTTCAGTCCTTTTCTATCACCATGTCAGACCATTTAAGCAATAAGAGGATACTTATTAAAGGGGACGGCGGGTGTATGGAAGAAAGGTGACTATGGACTAGAAGGTAGTCACTACGGTGAGTTGGGGGAAAGGGGACTATGGACTAGGAGTAAGGTAGTCACTACGGTGAGTAACTTTATAATACTCCTACGTCCCGTCCCCTTTCCTCCATTACCAAGTACTCCTTACAGAATAACGGGTGGATGGAACTCCTTTATTGAGGAGGTTTTTAAGAACAGCTTGCCCGAACTGAGCTTCAGTCCTGGAGCTCAGGTCTAAGCAGTAATGTTTCACAATAGCTGGTGGGAAAGCCCACGCAGCTCCTTTGGCAACGGTTCCATGTGTTTACAGAGCAACCAATAGGTAGGAAGCAATGAGGGGGAAAGCATAAACTTTCATGTTGACCCACGAGCTGCAAAGAGGACCACCTTTAGCATGCTCCATTGCTGGAAAAGTTGGAGATGATATTGCTGTTCATCTCACTCTTAACCGATGCCAACTGGTGCCTGAATTAATCTGCGGTCACATTGACGTGACCTGGGATGTATGGAGCCTGGAGCCAAACAATTATACTGGATGGCCCAGCCCAAATTTGCATGACAAGATCCACAAGGAGAGTGTCGCCCTGCTGGTTGATGTAAACCTCACTTTAAAGGAGGCATTCAAAAAGGCAGATGTGGCCCGCAGATGTTGCGCCACCATTATCACACCAGGGGCGAACTGCATCCCAGGAGCCAGTGAAGCAATAGTCTCCCCAGGGGAGTCAGGGGCCTTGCGTGCCATCATAGCCTTCAACGAACCTCGACGGAGCCGGTACTGGCAGATCTAGGGTGTTTACTAGATACATCAGGGGCTTCCCCCGACTTAGCCTCTAGTCGAGGATCCGCAGCAGAGGTGGTACTGGAAGGTCCATGGTACGACGGCCTTCCCTCACCCCCTCAACACATCACCACGGCCGCGGAAAGGCTTAGGGATATACCCAACAGCCAGGACCCGGGATGAGGGACTCAATTCTGTTGGCGACTGATTTAGCCCCAAGCAGGGGAACCTCAGGTTTAACCATCGTCTTATAGCCACCTCGAGAGGGGCCTCGAGCCAAGACTCGGTACAGTTCGCTTCAGATGGAGACGCCTCAGGGCGAACCCTGGTATCCAAAGCCACAGAAGAATTGGTGTCAGCCTTAGACCCAAATGGGGAACCTCGGAAGAAGATCTGGTATTGCAAGACCGCTGCATGGCCCCTCAGTTTTGGGTGCATCTCACTGAGCCAAGACCAAAAAGTACCCAAATCTGAAGTTTTCTGCTCCCACAGAACCACAGATAATTCATATCCGGGTTCCAGAGAACCGCAGATTTCGGCACACCTGGACGCCTCGAGGTGAGTGCAGCACAGTCAAGACCCTTCTGGGCCCTGATTTTAGCTCCATCCGGCCCCTGCATAGGCCCCCTGCACCTGCGTGCACCGTCGCTTGTCCCGGCCCTCGCGCTCTCTCTTCCCCTTCCCGACCCTCCTCCCGCCTCCCAGCCCGCCCCCTCCCCTGATAGGCCACTTGCATTCCTGTGTAGGAAGTAGGCCCCTGCAACTCACCTCGAGCTCCACTTTCCACCTGGACGCCTCGAGGTGAGTGCAGCACAGTCAAGACCCTTCTGGGCCCTGATTTTAGCTCCATCCGGCCCCTGCATAGGCCCCCTGCACCTGCGTGCACCGTCGCTCGTCCCGGCCCTCGCGCTCTCTTCCCCTTCCCGACCCTCCTCCCGCCTCCCAGCCCGCCCCCTCCCCCCGATAGGCCACTTGCATTCCTGTGTAGGAAGTAGGCCCCTGCAACTCACCTCGAGTGCCACTTTCCACCTGGACGCCTCAAGGTGAATGCAACACAGTCGAGACCCTTCTGGGCCCTGATTTTTTTAGCTCCATCCGGCCCCTGCATAGGCCCCCTGCACCTGCGTGCACCGTCGCTTGTCCCGGCCCTCGCGCTCTCTCTTCCCCTTCCCGACCCTCTTCCCGCCTCCCAGCCCGCCCCCTCCCCTGATAGGCCACTTGCATTCCTGTGTAGGAAGTAGGCCCCTGCAACTCACCTCGAGCGCCACTTTCCACCTGGACGCCTCGAGGTGAGTGCAGCGCAGTCAAGACCCTTCTGGGCCCTGATTTTAGCTCCATCCGGCCCCTGCATAGGCCCCCTGCACCTGCGTGCACCGTCGCTTGTCCCGGCCCTCGCGCTCTCTCTTCCCCTTCCCGACCCTCCTCCCAGCCCGCCCCCCTCCCCTGATAGGCCACTTGCATTCCTGTGTAGGAAGTAGGCCCCTGCAACTCACCTCGAGCGCCACTTTCCACCTGGACGCCTCGAGGTGAGTGCAGCACAGTCAAGACCCTTCTGGGCCCTGATTTTAGCTCCATCCGGCCCCTGCATAGGCCCCCTGCACCTGCGTGCACCGTCGCTTGTCCCGGCCCTCGCGCTCTCTCTTCCCCTTCCCGACCCTCCTCCCGTCTCCCAGCCCGCCCCCTCCCCTGATAGGCCACTTGCATTCCTGTGTAGGAAGTAGGCCCCTGCAACTCACCTCGAGCGCCACTTTCCACCTGGACGCCTCGAGGTGAGTGCAGCGCAGTCAAGACCCTTCTGGGCCCTGATTTTAGCTCCATCCGGCCCCTGCATAGGCCCCCTGCACCTGCGTGCACCGTCGCTCGTCCCGGCCCTCGCGCTCTCTCTTCCCCTTCCCGACCCTCCTCCCACCTCCCAGCCCGCCCCCTCCCCTGATAGGCCACTTGCATTCCTGTGTAGGAAGTAGGCCCCTGCAACTCACCTCGAGCGCCACTTTCCACCTGGACGCCTCGAGGTGAATGCAACACAGTCAAGACCCTTCTGGGCCCTGATTTTTTTAGCTCCATCCGGCCCCTGCATAGGCCCCCTGCACCTGCGTGCACCGTTGCCTGTCCCGGCCCTCGCGCTCTCTCTTCCCCTTCCCGACCCTCCTCCCGACAGCCCATCGGCTAAGGACCCAAGGCAAAGGACGGTTCCTCCAGTGACGGCTCCAAGCAGTATCTGCAGGTATCAGCAGGAGAAGCAAGAAGACGACAATAAGTAAGTGTGGCAAGGGCAGGGACTGAGGCAACTACCTCACGCCATACTACCCTACCACTCATACGCCCAAAAAAAAAAACGCTGTTATCCCTCCCATCTGTAGTTTAACTGCATATAGAAGTGTACCTAAAAAGAGTTTCCCCAGATAGCCCCTCTGTGCACAGTTGAATCTAGAAGTGTGCCCATTAACATGCCCTGTTGGACTTCATAATTGTGCCTATATATCCAGTCTCTGCATAGGGTGGGTTCTGTCTCCTAATTGCATTGTATGATGTTCAGGTTGCACTGATGGGCCTCTCTCCCACTATGCAGATCTCCCAAATTTAGCAGGGGTTCTGTCTCCTAGTTTGCACTGCTTGATGTCTAGATTGCACTGATAGGCCTGTCTCCTAATTGCATTGTTTGATGTTCGGGTTGCGCTGATAGGTCTCTCAAATTTAGCAGGAGTTCTGTCTCCTAATTGCACTGCTTGATGTCTACATTGCACTGATAAGCCTGTCTCCTAATTGCATTATATGATGTTCAGATTACACTGACAGGCCTCTCTCCCACTATACAGGTCTCTCAAATTTAGCAGGAGTTCTGTCTCCTAATTGCACTGCTTGATGTCAACATTGCACTGATAATCCTGTCTCCTAATTGCATTGTATGATGTTCAGGTTGCACTGATGGGCCTCTCTCCCACTATACAGGTCTCTCAAATTTAGCAGGGGTTCTGTCTCCCAATTGCATTATATGGTGTTCAGGTTGCACTGATAGGCCTCTCTCCCAATATACAGGTCTTTCAAGTTGAGCAGGGGTTCTGTCTCCCAATTGCATTGTATGATGTTCGGGTTGCACGGATAGGCCTCTCTCCCGCTATACAGGTCTCTCAAATTTAACAGGAGTTCTGTCTCCTAATTGCACTGCTTGATGTCTACATTGCACTAATAATCCTGTCTCCTAATTGCATTGTATGATGTTCAGGTTGCACTGATAGGCCTCTCTACCACTATACAGGTCTCTCAAAATTAGCAGGGGTTCCGTCTCCCAATTGCATTATATGATGTTCAGGTTGCACTGATAGGCCTCTCTCCCACTATACAGGTCTCTCAAATTTAGCAGGAGTTCTGTCTCCTAATTGCACTGCTTGATGTCTACATTGCACTGATAAGCCTGTCTCCTAATTGCATTGATAGCAGGGCCGCCGTGCCCAAATTGCATTTTCTGTTCTCCAAACTGCTCTGATAGGCTTCTCTCCCACTATACAGGTGTCTCAAACTTAGCGAGGCCGCCGTGCCCAAATTGGACTGTCTGCTCTCCAAACTGCATTGATAGCAGGGCCGCAGGGCCCAATTGCATAATTTTTTTTCTCCAAACTGCTTTGACAGGCCTCCCTCCCACTATACAGGTGTCTCTAACCTAGCAGGGCCGCCGTGCCCAAATTGCACTGTCTGCTCTCCAAACTGCATTGATAGCAGGGCCGCCGTGCCCAAATTGCATTGTCTGTTCTCCAGACTGTTTTTGATAGGCCTCTCTCCCATTATACAGATGTCTCTAACCTAGCAGGGCCGCCGTGCCCAAATTGCATTGTCCATTCTCCAAACTGCATTGATAGGCCTCCCTCCCTACTATACAGTTGTCTCAAACTTAGCAGGGCCGCTGTGCTCAAATTGCACTGTCTGTTCCCCAAAATGCATTGACAGCAGGGCCGCCCGACCCAAACCCACAGCCCCAAAACATACATAGTTAGCTCACCACAGTGAGCCACGCGAAGGGAGACCGAGACTAAAGAAAGCCACTGTTAAAACCCAACTAGATAACTATACAACCCTTAACTCCACCTTATACCCCGACTGAAACAACAACAAGACTAAAACAACTCGGAATCATACAATGCCGCGCAAACGGCCCACCCAGAGGGAAAGAAGAGAAGAAAGAACAAACACCCCGAAACTTCAACCAAGAACAGCAACAACAGAACACACCCCCACAGACAGGTTCAGAGATCGGACCAACACTGAAAGAAGAGACAAATCCCTCTACCTAACTCCATACCTCGCCGAGACCTGCTCACCAGATCGAACCAACGCAACGCCAAAACCAACTACACTGAACAACCTACCAACATCACGAAGAAAGACGAACCCGACCGGATACAACAAGCACACAACTGAAGCTATAACACCATACATCACCAAAGCAAGAAGAACCCCCAACCCACAACCACGTCCCCTGGAAGACGAACCAGATGAAAACAAAAACCCTAGATTAAACCTAGAAGAACTACTCGAGGACGCCGACAACCTGAAACCTGCTCCTGAGCTAGATCAGAAAATGACCAGAACAAAAAAAGGCAAACCAAGCTACACCTCTAAACTCCACTGCAATCTAATAAACGCAAGATCCATGTCAAAACATTCTGCAGAGATCTTCGACCTACTCGACGACAACGGCATCGACATCCTCTTCATCACAGAAACTTGGCTGGGCGACAACTACAAAATCACACTCCAAAGCTGCCTTCCAGCAAACTTTAAATGCCTTCAAATTAACAGGAAAAATAAAAAAGGAGGCATCGCAATAGCCTTTAAAGAACAGCTGAAAATAAGAACAGACGAACCTCTCAACATCCCCAACTGCGAGTCCATGGTCATACACCTAACGGCTAGCCCAAAAACCAACATCACATTCATCCTGGTGTACAGACCCCCAACTTATGATGCATTCTTCGTCGACAACTTCATAGAAGCCATAACCAACATAGCAATCAACCACGAATCATACTGGGGGACTTCAACATCTGGTTCAAAGAGTCATGCCAACTCCCAAAACTCACTGATTGAACAACTCGCCACCATGAAACTACGACAACTAGTAAAAGGGGCAACTCATTCGGCAGGACACACGCTGGACGCAATATTCGCAGAGGAAAAACTCATCACCACGGCACCGCCAATACAAATACTGTGGAGCGACCATCTCATCATCCCATTCGTAATCACTCTGCCTACTCAAGTCTACATCCAACCTCGCAAACTCACAGCCACCACAAAAAGAAACTGGAAAGACGTCAAAAAAGGCAACCTATTCGAACAACTGGAGTTAACCAAGCCCTTAACAACAGAACTAGACCTAGCTGACCTAGACGGGAAAGCTGAGATATTACACAAATGGATTGCAGATACAATTGACAAGATGGCCCCAGAAAAACCATTCACACCATCAAAAAAGAGAGCAATGGCAAAATGGTTTACCCCACTACTAAGCACCATGAAAAAAGAAAACAAAAAGATGGAAATGGAATGGAGGAAAGATTACAACCCAGACAACAAAACAATGTTCCAGAAGCAAATTCGCGCATACAAGAAGGAAATTCAAAAGGCAAAGAGAAGGCATTTTGATGACAGAATCACAAATGCCACCAACACACAAAAAGAAATGTTCCGTATCATTAAAGAAATGAGAAACCCACCAGGCTGTGACAACACCCCAACCCCCTCGGAGAAACTATGCAACAATCTTGCAGACCACTTCAAAAAGAAAATCAACGACATCCGACAAACCATCCAACAGAGACCAACTAGCAGCGACATACAACCAAACGAACCCAAATCAGAACCGCAGCACAAACTCAATAACTACCCCGAAATATCAGCAGAGGCATTCGCAATGCTGGTAAAACACAGCAAGAAAGCGGGTTCACCGATGGATCCCTGTCCCCCGGACATCTACAAATCAATCCTCGCACAAGGAACACCAGCAGAATACTTCAGAAACCTTCTAAATCTATCACGGCAACAGGAACAGTACCAAGGATCTTCAAATCGGCTTTCATCAAACCACTTCTGAAAAACACAAGCGGGGACGTAGACAACCTCTCCAACTACAGACCAATCTCCAACATCCCCTACCCAGCCAAACTCCTCGAAACCTACGTATACAAACTAACCCAAGAATACGCTGAAGAACACCACCTGCTAGACCAAGCTCAAGTCGGCTTCAGACCCACAAGAGGTACAGAAACAGCACTACTATCCATCTGGGATGACCTAAAAACAAACGCAGACTCCGACACAACATCTGCCCTTATCCTGCTCGACCTCTCTGCAGCCTTTGACACAGTTAGCCATGACACCCTAACCAAAAGACTAGCAGACATAGGCATAACAGACACAGCGCTACGCTGGACTAAATCATTCCTAGCAGACAGAACTGAAACCGTCTGGATCAAACCATTCAAATCTACCCCACGAGTCAACGACTGTGGAGTACCACAAGGATCCTCACTATCACCACTGTACTTCAACATCTATCAAACCCCAGTAATCAGAATCTTCAAGAAACACAACATCAAATGCTACAACTAAGCAGACGACACTCAAATCATCTACAAGATCGAAGACACCCAAGCCGATCATTCAAACTTAACCGACTGTCTAAAAGAAGTCTTCAACTGGATGAATGCCAACAACCTGAAAATCAACCCAGGTAAAACCGAAATCATGATCATATCCAAAAACCAACAAAAGGAAACCGCCATCCCGTGGCCAACGGAAATGGGATCTGCACCATCACCATCTAAGTTAGTAAAAAATCTGGGAGTCCTGATGGACAACACCCTAACCTTAGAACCGCAAATAAACGCAACAGTCAAGAAATGCTTCTTCCTCCTCCACACGGCAAGAAAAATACTACCTTTCCTCTCCTTCACACACAAAACACTCACCATCGTCGGCCTCATCATGTCAAGCATCGACTATGCAAACAGCCTCTACCTCGGTATACCGGAATACCTACTGAAGAAGCTACAAAGGATCCAAAACACAGCAGCCAGACTACTCCTCAAACTATCCAGAAGAGACCACATCACCCCGGCCCTAAAAACACTACACTGGCTCCCAGTAAAACAGCGCATCATCTTCAAAACAATGTGCATAACGCACAGGGCAATCAGCGGACAAGGAGCAGAATTCCTACAAAAGAAAATAACAATCTACAAGCCAACGAGACCGCTCAGGTCAACCAATGAAATCCGACTGGAACAAAAACCTTACATCAAGAAGAACTCGGAGGAACCGCTTTCTACCACCTAGCCGCGAAAACCTGGAACAGCATCCCAAAAATAATAAGGAACACCAAAGATGACCTCAAATTCAGAAAATTACTAAAAACCTGGCTCTTCAAAACCAGAGACTAAAACCGAAACAACAATAAGACAAATGACTCAACAAAAAGGACCTTGACACAGGGGTCCACCTGCGAGACACAGGGAGACGGAGGCAACGACTCCAGCCAACCCTCACCATCCCCCATCACCCGTACAGCCACAACTAGGTACCACGAGCTGTGGAACGGACAAGACACAACTAATCACCACACAAACGGAAGTATGGACACTAGCAGCTGCGCTAGTCATGTGGGGGGGTGAGGAGCATGCAAAGTTATTAAGGGAGCGGGCGGAGGAGACAGCTAAATCCTCAAACGGCCTCGAATGGAGAAAAAAAAAAAAACGAGCACCTACCTCCTGAAGCACAGGGTGTACAAGCATCCCGTCGTGTAAGATTACACGAGCCCAACCGGCTCAATCCAGGATAGAGATGCCAACTAACCAATACCACTAACAACTTCCTTCTCTGCATACACCTCTCAAACTCCAAACCAAACAACCACAAACCTCCAGCACAGCAAACCGCACGAACTTCACTACACTGCAACAACAAAACAAAAACACACAGACTCGCACATCAGCACACGACGACTACCGGCCGCATACACCCCAGGCCCAGCCGACGGAACCACCGGGCTGAGGCTGCCAACAGCACATCACTGCAATCTTGCACTTTTCCAGCCTCCACCCACTAACCCACCCCTCCCTCTTTCAGAGCCGCCAGAGCGCCAGGGGACCACTCCGGTGGTGATAGTGCGCGGTACAAATGACCTTTAACATTAACATATGCGGGCTTCAAGTCAGAATGTGCATTATGCATCCTGAAAGACCACCACACCGAGTCAATCGCCCTTCCAAAGAGGACTTTATTTGGCAAGGGCGTGATCAACTTGAATTTCTCTCGGAAAGATCGAAGATAGTGCAGTGCGCAGAGCAGCCTGGTTGAGCACTGTTCATTGACAGCAGTACTAGCACCTCCCTTGCTCCATGAGCGGAACATTCGGTTTGAAGAGAGGTTTGAAGAGGTTTGAATGGTGGGGTAGGAGGAAAGGTGTAGAGATTTTCTGCCCCTGTAGAGGAGGCCGATTGCAGAGAGGAAAACCAACAACCTTGCCGCTGCCGCTTAAGGCAAGGCTACCAACAGGAGTTTCAGAACAGTGCGCACTGCGACCCGGAAACCCCCCGATCCCAGAGAAGGACAGTCTGAGGCCCTAGCCTGTGTACAAGGGCCCTAGCTGAAGCTGCCACCAGGACCAAAAACAGGTCCTGGTTGTCCACATGGTGGGGAAAAACCTGCTCGGCCCCTAAGGAAAAGCTCCCAGCCCTCGCGATCACGAGGAAGACACCGATTACATAGGCGATGGTGTCTACCCAAGGGAACTTCCTGTTGCAAGACAGGCAAAATTTAAAGGGCGTCCTCTCCATAGTAGACTGAAGTAGCAGCCAGACCTAAAGAAAAATGAGATGGACAAGAGAAAGGCATTCTCAAAGAAGAAAGTGTTAATAGAGCCCATGCCCCCCCCCCCCCCCCAACCGCATCTCCCTACTGTGAAGGCCAGGCCGAGGGCTGAAGCCACACAGGAACAGTCACTAACAGCCCAGGATGGAATGTCAGTAGGATCAGGTGACAATAGTCTTGAGAATGAGCGAACTACTGAATAACCGTGGAATGAACACCAATTTTGATAGCAATATAAATTAGCTCTGCATTTTGTGCGACCAACTAGTTTGGCGGAAATCTGTGGGACTTCAAAGCGTGAGGGTTCTTGGGTACACTACACGTCACATTAGGGATAGTGTTACAGTGAAGCCCCTGTCAACGTCCCTTTCCGATATTTGAAAAAAGATGCAATATTGCAATTAGCACTAGATGTCAGATAATGCACAGCATGTGATTCTAGGCAGATTCACAATCAGAACATTTATACCTCCCACTCTTCCTACTGTATTCCTTATTCAGTCATGGTCTTCGAGAAGTCCTTTCGGAAGACTACTTGTGTTGAAATTGGTGACATGTACAAGAGTGCTGAAAACATTCTTCGCTACAAGCTTTGCTGCCAGCGGATGGCAAAAAAAATATTTGAAAACATCTACACGTGGGGGATCATGGGTAACTACATGTACAATAGAGATAGTCTATCAGAAAGCCTGTCGCCCTATTTTGAGACTTCAAAAAAAGTGTTAAACTCTAGATGGCAGACTAGTCAGAGCATGTGAATCTAAGCAGAATGAACTAAGGATATCACTTTTTCAGGAAGAAGAGTGGTAAAATAGTCAGTGGTTGAAAAATTATTAACACCATGAGTTGTGTATGCAGATGCCTTAACTTTAGCAGATGAGCCCCCGCCAAGAGAAGGGGGGGCTTTTAGCTGAAACCAGTTGTCAGAAGGGAAGGAGAAAAATAGAATTTGGGCATGGTGAGCAGCAGCTGTCACACAGGTCCAGCCCTGTCCAAGAATAGCAGTTGGGCAGAGAAGTGAGCAGTTCTTGCATTGGGGTTTCCAAGCACAAACTTGTGCCTACCAGCGTATTAAAATGTAAATACTGCTGTCCCTTCCATGGGAGGACATGTACGAGTAAGATTTTTGCAATGCAAAGGCCCTCTTGTGCCTTCCCTGTATGATACAGCATTCATGGGGGATTTGTACAGCACACTCCATTTACACTGATGGTTGCATTATAAAATCTTCATAAACCCACTAAAGTATAGAATTTAATGGAGTACCAAGACGACCAAGGTTTGGACTGAATTCCTCATCTGTGGCAGCCAACCAGGACCCCTCCACTGTGCTATAGCACAAAAAAAGACTGAACGGAAGTTAAATACAAAATACAATACTTTAATGAAATTAGGAGACAGCTCAGACATACCACTAAAACGGATACCACCTGGCTGTGGATATAGGCATTCCTTTTTTAAACATGTTTTAATGAGAAAGTAGTTGGACAGCTTCCAATGGTCAAAGTTTGACATCCTGAGTTGAGTAACATTTATTAAATTACAAAATAAAAATCCATGCAAATGTCTGCGTGCCGGCACGCAGCAACCACATGGGTAAAACACTCCTTCCAACAAAAAAAACTGCCCAAAACGTACTTCACATACTGTTGAAGAGTTATTTCATAGTTGAAGTCATTCAGCAAATTTCTCCCATGGCCTAAAACACATTGGCTCCACAACAACTTTGTGCTTGCTACTAACGGTTTTTGTATAAAATTACAGAAAAGCAAGGACAATGTTGCAAGTCATTGGAGAGACTATGAATTCCTGCAACTCGAGAAACCTCCCGATAAACAGTGCTGACAATATGACCTGTACAACACTTCCTTCGGTTGGAAAGTTGAAGGGGCACATTACCATGGTAAACTAAAGGTACAAACAAGTACAACCTAATATAGGCATACAGCTATAAAAAATATTTACATTTGTACAATAGGATAAAGTGTCCATCTGAAAACATTTTTTGGCGCAGAATTACTGAAAACCTTCAAAAAACGTTCATGGTTCTTTTCAAAAGGATCCAACATGTCTTTACCAAAAAAAAAACTAAAAAAAACAAAACTTTATTTTGAAACGAGTTATGCAGTAGGCAAGCTACGTTGAGCATTCAAACGGGCCAAGAAAGCACCATGCTGAAAATGTCAGTATTTTCCTCAACTGGTTTGTTAAGTTGAATGGTTAACGGTGAGGTCCACCTTTCACCTGCATAACACTTCCCACTAGTTATTGCAAAGTATAAGGTTTCTGCTGCACCAACTCATCGCCTATGCCGATGTCCAGAATGTTGTTCCCTTTCATAGCTGTGATGTCCTGTTCTCTCATAAGATCTGGACCGGTCCCGTCTATGCTCTCTGTAGTAATGCCTTTTCTTCTTGTACTTGCCAGAATGGTCTGAGCGATCACGTGAGCGGCTCCTGGAACGTGATGAGCTCCGGCTGCGAGATTTCCTTCGTTTTGACCCAGAATACTTGTACCCCTTTGCCTTTGCATAAGCTCGCGTTTTGGAGCTTCTGTTGGAGGAGCTGTGGTTCAACTGCCTGGGTGGAGAATCACTTCGGCTTCTAGAGGGACTTCGTGATTTGGAACCGCTTGATGGAGAGTAACTTTCACTTTTTCTAAAATAAAGACATGCATTAGTTGAATTCACATTGGTCATACCAGTTTTGTCCATCAAATTACATCTTAAGTGCTGTAGTACAGGACCTTCAAAAAAAGGCTACATAGTACAAACTTAATTCTATAGCTACTCTCACATTCATGTCAAAGCAGCATAATGATCCAAGCTTTTGGGCACAAGTGACCTGCCGCTCTCCTAGCGAGCACCAAACCCATTGGGGTCCAATATCCGCCTTCATGCTAATCCAATTTGAATGACTAAAGTACAAGGCCCTCACACACTCCCAAGACTCTCCAAGACCCACATTAGCAGAGCCAGAACAAGTTGCTTGATGTAATAACTATAATGTACATTGATAAGGATGGGCACAATTCCAAATAGCAAATAAGATTGTCAGTTGACGGAACTGAGAGCAAGCTTATTAAAACTATGTCCCATTAAGGGAATACCAGCGCATATAGTTTCAGGCGGGGCAATGGGGAAGGTGTTGCATTTTACTTTGCTATTGAGGCAGGCTGCATTGCCTCAGATTATGGATAGGTTATAGTTATGTGGCTTGTGGACGCAGTCACCAGAAGACACTTGTTGAGGAGGTCTTCACTGAAGAACTACTGCAGTATAAAAACAAATGCCAACATCCTAGGGGTTTCAGATTCTGAAAGTTTATGTCAGACATCGTGTGCCAAACCAACTTTGACAATACTGAAGTGATAACTCGAGGTTGGCTGGCGTCGCCCACCGTGCAGTCAGTCTTCAAACAGCAAGCAGTGTCCCTAGACTAGGACTGTCACCCAGCAAAATAACTAATTTCACCCACCCTTGCACTATGTAGTTTTAGACAGGAAAAAAAATCTCCCTTGAGGCTGCCATCAGCACATCACTGCTCTCTTGCACTTTTCCAAATTATTCCCACCAACACACCCCCCCCCCCCTCTTTCAGAGCCACCAGGGCGCCAGGGGACCACTGGTGATTGTGCACGGTACAAATATCCTTTAACATTTTTAACATGAACCGCTGAGTGAAGCCGTGTATATTACGGTTTGAAGCAATCTGCTTTGTTACATGTACATTCTATTTGTGGTCTACATTAAACACCAGCAAGTTATGAAACCGTTAGCCATGACCAAATAACTTTACACCAGAAATCTAAATAAGGTTCCTCACATACCTCCTTTTGGGTGACTGCGATCTCGAATGTGACCGGGAGTAGCTCTTATCTCTGCTTCTACTACGACTTCTGCTCACTTTCTGCACACTAAGAAAAGAATGATAAAAGTCAAATGCATGGACCAAAACGCGAAAACACTTCACTTGTATTAAGAAAGGTGCAGAAGTTCTTACCCATTCACAGGGCTACAGGATCTGGTACGCTTCCCAACATCAAATTTCTTTCTGGCATTCTTTACAGCTTGAACAGACAGCGGTGAAGTCTTATTCATTTTCCCATCTTTCGGAGAATCTACAAAAATAGTCAAAACATTGAATCAAAGACCTGATCAACACTGGGTAATAGCTTCTGAAAAGTGATTAAAAAGGAAACCATTTATAGGAAACTCCACTAATGTAAAATGCTTTCTCAGGACAACAAGCTGTATGTGAATAGCTGCTAGGTTCAGTCTGTTTCAAAGCGAAAAGGAAGTTACCCACATGTAACTATTGTTCTCCAGGATGTCTGCCATCAAGTCACATGCTCATGAATATTCCTAGTCAGACCAGGAATCCTCAGTAAAAGAAAAAGTCACTCACTTACAAACTGTCTTTCGCCTATAAACCAATCACCGAGCTCTGGGTCATACTGCCCCCAGCCAATGACTGCCCTCTCCATAAGCCCCTCTGGCAGCCATCTTGAGATTTGATAGCAGGTAAAGTGGCAGTATGACCAGAGCCGCAGAGGGACAGGGAGGGTTTGCATGTGAATCCATGCCAGACCCCATGCTGGAGAAATTATAAGTTACTTACCCCCTCGTCACAAAAAAACAACTTTAGAGGCGCGCGGGGGTGCATCTGTGGGAGCATGCGCTGCCCTGACTCGGCCCTCCGGTGCCACACCTCAGTCCCCATAGACGCATCGTCAAAAGATTAACATTGCCTAATGACACGTATTGGGGGGAGGGGGAATGGGACTAGGGGCGTCACGGTATTAGTTTTATGACGGTACGATAACTTTCTTGCCAAATGACGGTATATCATGGTTATCGCGGTATAGCAGGTTGAGTTAACCAATATTTTCTAAAAGGTCATAAATTGTCAGATTTATCATCAAAAAGAAAACCAGGCACACAGGGCCAGAATTGGGCTTTTCAACATACTTTCCACTGAAATGCCACCCCTTGCTTCTACCATAACACAAACACACGTGTGGAGAGGAGGAGGGGGGAGAGCCCTCCAGCGACTGGCAAAGCAAACTGAAAAGCTTTTCTTAAGTGGTCATTTAGGCTTTTAGCTCCCCCACTGGCTACTGATGAAGATGAACATGTTGCCATCTTTATAACCTGCATGCCACAGATCAATGGAGGCTGATGGTAGTATAAGCTTGTGCGCATACATACACACGCACGCTCGCTTTATGTAACAGCCTTTAGTTTACTTGCGGGCCAAAAGGTGTTCAGTAATCACGGACATGTTACCCTTTGGTATGGCAGCAGGGAATACCCACAGAGATGAGTGAATTTTGCAGTGACTTATTATATGTAAATTCAATGATAGAACCAGGGAAATCGCCCATTATCATATGTTTAGCAAACATTATCCATTATAAATATATAAACCCCAAAGACGCCAACCCAAAGTAAACCCTTTTCCTTCTTGGCACTGGATTTATTCTTCCTATTGCTAACATTGATTTTGTGTCAGGCACGTGTGGTTTATGGAATGGCATTAAAAACTGCTCCAACTGCAACTACTTGGCAGATGGCACATCCAACAGTGCAAGACCAAGACTGCGCATCACTTGCTTACTACAGCCTCTCCAAATCAGATTGAAAAGCACACTTAACGGTATAAACGGTATAAACAATGTGACGGTTATTATTGTTCAATTGAGTGGTTCACGGTATCTTTAACGGTATACCGCTACATCCCTAAATGGGACGTGTGGAGGACAGGGTACTAGGGATTAAGAGTACGTTAGTCACTACGGTGAGTAACTAATTACTCGTAGGCTCGGTCCCCTTTCCTCCATACTGCATGGGCGATTACAATCGAGTGTAGCTCTAGGGTGGAAACCGGTTTCTAAGAACCGCCTGTCTGAAAGCCGCGTCTGATCTAGAGCTGGCGTCCAAGCAGTGCTTGCAGAAAGCCGAAGGGGTATCCCATGTGGCCGCCCTGCTTATGACTTGCCAGGGACATGCCGCTGGAATGTGATGGCTGTCGCCTTGGCTCTGACTGCGTGGGCGTGCCTGTTGGCCAGCAGTGGCTTATGCTGTCCAGCAGGATTTCAGGGCACGCCTGACATTGAGGCAGTGCAGAACTCTGCCTTCTAGGCTCAGCAAAAAATGTAGGGAGCACCATTTCCTCGTTCAGATGGAATGCAGAAGGCACCTAGAGTAGTAATGCTGGTGTGTCCACAGGACTACTTTATCCTTGTGAAACTCTTGCTCTGAGGAGACTACCCGAATTTCACTGACTTTGCAAGCCGAAGCCGACTAACAAGGCAGTCTTAATGGTGACCAGCCTGTTGTCCAGACGCCATTGGGTCAAATGGTTTGTGCGCCAGGGCCCCCAAAATGATGTTAAGGTCCCACACAGGGTGTGGCCTCTTGATGAGCGGGTAGAGCCTGATGAGGCCTGCCAAATGCTTCTCGACAATCGGGTTGGCAGAGAACACCTCTGCCTCAGAGTACATGAAGGCCCCAATTGCTGCCGAGTACATGCAGCAAGTGTCTACCTGTACGCCCGAGTGGGCGAGGTGCACAGAGAAGGAGAGCATGTTGTCCAATGACCATGTGCGGTGGTTGATATCCTAGAATCTACCCAGTGGGTTCTGGTAGCCTTGCTCCTAGCCCCCTGTATGATCTCTACATTAGCCTGGGAAAGGCTGAGGTGCGCTAGCGTGATCTGCTCAGGAACCACACTCAGGGCTATAGTTTGTGGAACAGTGTGGATGACCCTTCCCCCCAGATGATGTGCGGGGCCCGTCAGAAGGCGAATGGGAGGTCTCTACGAGAGACTGAACAGCTCCGAGACCCATGGTCTGGCTGGCCACCATGGAGCCATTAGAATGACGCGGAGGTGGCGAGATTCCTTGATCTTGCCTATCACCCTGTGCATCAACGGTGTGGGTAGGAAGGCGTATTCTGTCATGCCGTTCCACGGAATCTGAAATGCGTTGCCCAGGGAGCTGGGGCCCTGTCGCTACACGGAGGCTACTGTTGGCACTTCCGGTTGCTCCAGGTGGCAAAAATGTCCACCTGGGGGTGTCCCCATCTGCTGATATCATGCAGCACGAGGTTGCCACTCGTAATTGTCCGCCCTTGATGAACAGAAGGAAGGCTCCGAGCACTAGCCAGATGGCCATCAGTTCCAGCCAATTGATATGGTAATCCTGCTCCTGCCTGGCCAAGGTGGCATGGGAGCAGTGGTTGTCCAAGGTGCCCCCCGAACCCCCTCCCTCGAGAGGAGTGCGTAGTGATGGCAAACTGTGGGGTAGGTTGCCTGAAAAACTTGCCTGTGGTTGCAGTCCCAGGATCACCATGTGTGGTCAGGGTGAAGAGAAGGAGGAATGTTGATCTGCGCCTGAGGCCCCCGCTCCTGGTTTCATGATGCTGTGGGTCAGTAGTGTGCATGGAGAGCAAACATGCCCCCAACTGGAGACACGTGGAGAGGCGTGTCATGCCTGCTTTAGCTCTGAGGCTTTAGCAGAGGAGTGACTGGAAAAAGCCCTTACACCCCCCCGCCCCCACCTTTTGTTGCTTGCACCGATGTTGGGTCAGAAAGCGGTCCGGTTGCCTGGACCTCCACTCCCCTCTGTATGTATGCCCCTTGTCCGAGCGCTGCTGTGACTGGATGTACGTTTTGGGTGGGGCCTTTGTAAGGACTGATAAAGTCTTTATCTAGCTCCTCGTCCGTAGTGGAAGAGGTCACGCCCTTCAAACTGCAAGTCCATGATGTGTTCCTGGACAAACGGGTTGAATTTTGTAGCACAGAGCCAGGCCGTACTTATGTCCATGGCGATGCAGATGGCCCGGCCAAAGGTGTCAATGTGGGCCACGGTGGACTCCATGAGGTCTGTGCCACTATATTGGCCTCAGCCAGTCCAGCCTTGAACCGCGATTGGCTCTCCGCTGAAAGCTCGGGAGGAAATCAGCAATTTCCCACCAAAGCCTCTGGTTAACAGCTGCCAGAAGGGCATCCTCGTTGGCTTGAAGATGAAGGGACACGTTTGAATACAGCTTCTTCCCGTACACCTCCAAGATCATCTCTTCACCTAGCAGTGTCATAGACGAGGAAGCCGAGGACCACTGAGGCTTGGAGTATAGTGATGCCCCAGTGCAGATGAGGGTGGGCCGATAGCAAGGAGTATCCCACCAGCCCCCCTTCTATCTGCCTGTACTTGGCATCCAGGCATCAATTGACTAATCGAGATTCCCGTTCTTGCTGCAGGATGTAGCGTGAGGACTTCGAGGACACCCCACCGAATTGTTGTGCCATCTCAGGTTGAGGAAGGTAGTCTGCCAGACCTGCAGACGCTTGTGGAAGGCCTTGGCTGACGACAGCATTACTGGGTCCTCCTCATCCGTGTCCACCCGGGGGTCCGGTTGTTCATCAGTGGAAGGTTGCTGGGAACCAACAGCTGAGGTGTGGAGACCGACTGGAGGCTGCAGCGGAGGCTGGTACAGAACCACCTGCACTATCATTTGGGGGGCCGGCATGGGTAGCAGAGGGGGACAGGGGTCGCCGATTGGGGCCTGCGGCACCAGAGCCATTGGCTGCAGCACATTCCTGATGTGAGCACATCCCTGAGGATGACCCCCCCCTCAATCCCCCATCTGAGGAAGTTTCATGAGCGTGAGGTACCTTTCCTCACAGGCCGGCGGGTTGGTAGGTGACATTGACGGGGTAGCAGGCAGCTGCTGGAGCCGTTGCTTGCCCTGCCCATATGGACGTAGCGGGAACCTGCCTTGCACAAATGAAGGCTAGGCCGTAGGCCACATACCTGGTTGACAACAGTCCCACCATGACACTCGTTCCTCCACCTGCTCCTTTCCGTGGTGCAGTATCGGGCGGGTGTCTAATGTCTGGCACGGCGGCCAACTTGTCGAGCTGCCTTCCACGTGCCTTGTCATGTTGCTTGGCTCACTGGGCCCAGCCTCGTCCAGGACTGTGGATCATGAGGCCTATGCTGCTCCTCAGGCAGAGACCTGGATGGCGTTTTGCCCTCGGCGGATCTGGTGGTAGAGCTGCATATAGGCGCCCCTCAGGCATGTTGCCAGTACTAGGGTGTGGCCCCCTCGGGTGAAGAGCCAGTTAAAGAACCTTCTGGTCCCTCAGCACTGACATCGGGAAGATCCAATGATACCTCGGCCTGCTTGCCAGTAGCTGAC
Organism: Ambystoma mexicanum; assembly: GCF_040938575.1. Lineage (NCBI taxonomy): Eukaryota > Metazoa > Chordata > Amphibia > Caudata > Ambystomatidae > Ambystoma > Ambystoma mexicanum. Next base: position 481,385,952 of record NC_090929.1, read on the forward strand.
CAAGCCTCTGTACTTCTGCTGGTATGAGAACCCAAACAGTTCCTCCCGTGCGGGCGAGTCCCTGGAAAGGAGTCTCCCTTGCGGGGAGTGCTGGAAAACAGCAGCCCTACCTTGGGCCTGGATCGATGATTGACAAAGTCCTTCAGGTCCTCTGGAGGCGATCTCTGGAAGAGCTCCCTCCACCTGGCAAGTCTGTCCTTCAGAGACCGAGGAAAGCGTGTCGCACACGGTACAAGCTTGCTGGACCAAGTCAACATAGGCAGACAGCGTGGGTGTCTGAAGTTGGAGTGTTGCAGTATGGGCACCTGCTGCACCCTGTAGTAGTCGACATGAGCCGGGGAGGAGTGTGACGCCCGAGGACAGAGTACCATGAATGATAGAGACAAAAAAAAACAAGAATTATCCACGCCTGGAATTATATGGCCGAAAACCAAACCCAGCAGCGCTGGTGAAATCAGCCCGTTCCAGTCGCCGTGGAAAAGGGGACTGAGGTGTGGCACCAGAGAGCGGCATCAGCAGCACATGCTCCCAGGGCCACGCCCCACGGCCCTCTAAAATTAAAGGGGAAGGTGTTTTTTTCCTGTTGAAAAAGGTTCCTTCTCCCGTCCCTAGGAAGGGACGCCCATGCAGGATGAAGGAAAGGAGACATGACATAAGAGTACAACAGTTACAGGTAAGCAACTTGTTCCTTCTCTAGCATGGGGTCTGGCATGGTTTGAAATACTCATGATTAAAGAATCCGTAGCAGTACAACAATACACAACCACGGGAGGTGGCAAGGCAACAGAAGCAATTACTCTTACCTCCGGAACAGGCTCACCTTCAAGCGCACAGGTTGCATAGCACCGCTTGGCCGACCCTGGAATCCCTGTCAAAGCAGTATGACGCAATGGTGTACATGGACCTCCACGTAGCAGCCCTGCAGGGGCACACCAGACAGAACACAGACGTTGCAGCAATTGCTCTGGTGGAATCGGCTATTGGATGGCAGGGCAGCGATGGGTTTGCCAACCAGTGAGCGAGTGATACAGCTGGAGAGCCATCTGGCGATGGAAACCTTGGACAAGGCCATACCATGGTTCAGTGTCAGGTCCCTGGGTAAATAGAATTCTGGCTCTGGTAGGTACTTCTACGTTTGCTTACATTTTTTCCATGTTCAGTGCTTCAATTTCTCATTTAGGATTTGTATTACTTTATTATCTGTTCCATGAGAGCTGTTGCCTAAAAAGACTGGTTCATTGGGGGTTAATTTCTGACTTTTTAAAGTGCGAGTGCATGCGTGTTTTATTCGTATTAGAACCGCTAGGAGTCTTCCTTGTGTTTTATTGCTTACCTTAATAGGAATTCCCCTCCTCGTCTTCTGCTTTCCGTGTGAAGTCTGCAGCAGCGTTGCGTTCTTCCCGGATCCAGCGAAGGTGAGGAATTGAGTTACGTCCACCTCGTCAGCAACCTATCTTCGAGATGAGGGAGGATCCTTTTGGGTTTTCGTGCCAAGTTAAGGTAAGCAGGCGCGCACGCAATGTATATTTTTTTCCAACGCGTTTTTAAATGTTTGTTCTGGTACGTGCGGAGACCAATTTGAATTTGACTGTTCTTGTGTTATTCCTCATTTTTTTTCATGCGTGGTGTGTGCGGCGACAGGCAGTAATTTCAGTGGCAGTTCTTGACACAACCAGTCAGAACATTTCATTAAATATGACCAACTGTGCACAGTAAAGGAAGTGTCATTGAAAAATGAGCAATCTTCCACAGAAAACTTATTTGATGCAAGGTTACAAAATTTGCAGTTGGCGCAAAGCTTGAGGAAAGAACCTCCACCCTTCAACATGGTCCGGCGTGCCATGTAAGCCCGATGGCCTTCTGGAATCTTCATTGAAAACTCAACGATTGTTGTCCTTTAGGGGCGGCGAACTACGCAGACAAACGGACAAACGGATCCATGCTTGCTGGTCAAAGGAACGAAGGGCACACGTTATATATTTGACAAAAAAAAAATTAGACAAACTCAGAGCAAAACACGAGGACTCCCAACACTAAAATCTCAAGCCAGAGGAAAAGCTTAAGGGGAGGGCAGTCATTGGATGGGGCAGTGATTGGTGTGTATGAGAAAGAAAGTTTATAAACGAAAGTGCAGCTTTTTTCTTTTACTGAGGATTCCTGGCAAGACGAAATATTCATGAGCATGTGAATCCATGCCAGACCCCATGCTGCAGAATTAAACCGACAGTGGTGGGCTCAGGCCATTATCCCATGCTGGCAGGCAGCAGGTTGCACCAATATGGAAATTACTATGCAAATATTCTTGGGCACTAGACGCATTCAGCAAGTAAATGCACATTAAGGTGTACTGTGAAAGCATGAATCACCCACTGAAAGTGTCTGCCAACTTAATAATAATAATAATAATAATAATAATTAGGCTTTTATATAGTGCTACAATGCAACAAGTGTATTCTGAAACCAAAGCAATGTGAAGAAACCTCTGCCTTTTTGGCAGCTCAGCTCATTGAGCCATGACTGTAGTCTCTAAACTAAATGGAAATCGAGATACAGCTTCAAATACTGTATCCACAAAAAAGGCCTAAACCAAATTTGGGAAGGGGGTGAGGGCAGCAGTTGATACTCACCGTTTTTTGAAGCCGGTGAAAACTGGGACGAATTTTCATTACATGGAGTCCCATCTGGGAGCAGCCCCTTTGCCTTTGCTTTAGCTTCCTCCATCGCAAGCTTCCTCTTCTCAACTTTACTCTCAAGATACGCCAAGTTAACCTTCAGCAAAATAAAATGCATTTCCATTAGTTTAATACAGTACTTGGATGTAATGTTGAGCCTCCCCCACCCCATTCTTCCAAATGAGAAAAATGCCAATTGGCTCCTAATACAAAGGAAATCCAAGCTAATTGATGGGGAAAGGATGGGGGGATCTGGTAGTTTTTGCTTAAGTATCAAAATTAAAGGCCACAGGGAATCAAAACATGGGCAGGAAGAAAAACCTGCAGAGCAAATATGGAGAAACAAGCATACTGGGAAAGTTTCAACAGTAACAAATTTTGTTTTTAACATGATATACAGAATGCATTTCCATAAGAAAATATTCTGTGAAATTGATTGCAGAACAGGTCAAATCCATGGTCAGACTAGAGCCTTCACCCCATTGGGAAAAGGATTGCTGCAGTTTTGTTCTGCCATTGTAAAACTACAGATGACTCCCAGCCTGACTGATCCAAAGCTGGAAAAGGCACTCCCATATCCCTACTTTAAAAAATTAAAACCAACCTTTTTTCTTGTATATAGCCTTAAAATGTGGCAGCATATTTCTTGAATATCCTCTTCTGATGCGCCGAACAGCAAAAACCAGTGGGGGCGATTTGGGAGGGGAATCTGAAGTGGCAAAGGGACTAAGTTATTACAGATAAACACAACCACATAATCGCTTGCATTGGTTCACAAGATGCTTACACAGACTGACCTCTAAAGTTCTAGCCGCAAGGTAGATACATGCACAGGCTATGCTTTCTGGAGGGAACCGGACGAAGACATCGGTACGCAGGCTGTCATTCATGTAATTCCTGTAAGAGACAACAGGAAAATTGCAGATCCCCACAAAAACCCACAGATTTAATTAAATATGTTGCATCCTTTCTGAGGATTCTGCCTCAATGTGAATCCTTAATAGTACAAATAAAATGTACATCTCAGTCTGCATGAAAGAAATAACTGACTGAACAGTTATGAAGGAGAACCTATTTCATCACAGCCCACCCGCTTATCCCTCTACATGTACTGACTGGCCTGCTCTTGGGTTTCTCTCTTTAAGACAATGGACACTAGTCAAGTGTCTCTTGCTTCATGGGGGCACAACCATGAACCAACGTTGATTTTTTTAACCATGCTTAGTTCGTGGAGAAAAAAGTCAAACACCATGAGGTGCAAAGTTCCAAGCCTTCCGAATCTGTCAAACGTGCAGCTTAATGTTCCGTTTTGTAGCTGAAAAAAGGCATGGGTGAGGAACAATCTTGAATGTCCATGAACAACATTTGGTATTTTCATGCAAGAATCTTCTCCAAAGTGTAATCGAAGTCCACACGCAAGTATTCCTTCTCAAGGGTTCCTTTAGAAGCCGCCGTTTCATCAATTCCAATTCTAATCCTATAACGCAGCAACTGAAAAATATTCACAGGATTCGTAAGTCAGAAACCTTAATTTAAAAAAAAAAAAAAGTAATTTTACAACAAAGTCCTTAACAGTCAAATAAATGACTTCGTATCAGGAATGGAGTGGGTGTTTCAATTCCATCAAAATTAAACAGCACGGTGTCAAAGGTGTGGCTGTGCACAATTTAATTTGTAGCAGGATTTCAAACCAAAATGGAGTAGTAAACTGTATTTAGTAAAAAAAATAAATGAAGTGTAGGTAATGGTGGTGATCAAACAGTACACTTTAAACAAAATACAATTACCTTGAATTCTTAGATGCAGCAATTTTGTTATCTATGAATCTTTATGGCGGCTCTTGCCATCACATCAGTGCCTCGAGAGGTCACTGTATCCTCTGTGTTTTGTAGAAACAAAACTAAAGCAGAAAGGAAGGCACATTAAGAGTAGAGGTAAGAGCTCATAACCCTACTGCGTAGACCAGTGTAGAGAAGAAATAAGCAGCCATTGGCTATTTTTGTATCTTTATGTACTGCATGCTTTCCTCCCTCACTAAGGAAGGACATACCCAGGAAGGATAAAGGGCCAGACCATGAGAATTTAAAAAGACGTGCCAGGACAAAACCAACCCCCAACATGCCATGCAATGCCATCTCACCTGAGCCTACTACGCCCAAGTCATAGTGCTTTCTCTACCCAGTGGGGACACTAGCATTGTTGAGCAAATGTAAATGTCCATAATTTGTCGGCCCCCTGTATTGAAGCAAGAGGTTCAGGCACGGACTCAACGGAAGACAAGGTCAGTTTAAGCAACACTTTAGGGTGATATCTGTCCCAGCTCAAAGGATGAGAAGCTTTTACAGAAAAAGCTGCTGCAGACTGTACGTCTTAGTCATAGGTAGAAATTAGTCTCACCCCTCCCTGCATTCACAGACACCCACCGCCCATTTGGGATTATTATAATTTTTTTTACATGCATAATCCGTTACTTGTTCCTCACACTACACCAGAAAGAACCCCCATGAGCTCTTCCCCATACGTTAACAGGTCAAGGTTCTACAGACAGCACTGCAGTTGGGGGTAGCGTCTAGCTATAACCCAGAGGGTTTTTAAATAACCCACCTAAACCAAAAAGTAAGCCCCATACAGCAGGCTACCAAGTGGACAGACATTCTCAGGTACTGTTGCCTCAGTCAATGCATGCGCGGAGGGCTCTTCGACAACGCTGCAAAGTACACTGAAATCAAGGTTTCAGGCATGAGGAAAAGTAAATTGGCACACCCACAAAGGAGGGGCCCCAATCGACCCCAGAGCACAGCTCCCAGTCCACAACGTCGAGGGAAGCCAACTGGGACAAAGGGTTGTTTTCTCCTGGCCAGTGGTTCTGGGTGGAACAATGCATATGCCAAATTTACTATTTTAGAAATAGGCTATTTGGGTTCGTCTAGCCAATAGAGCATCTTGCATTGCACCCTGGGAAGTAGACTTTCTTCCAGCACAGACTTGACGTTTTTCAAATCTTCATCCTGTTGTATTCAATTTGGTGAGTCCAATCCAAGTGGTTCGCAGCTTGTGGAGAGGGTTCAGATTCTCACCCACACAACAGCAATCCTTTACAGACAGAATTTAAACTGCTTGCTAAACTGCAGACAAGCAAACACTGAAGCACCTGGCAATATGCAACTTCTCAGGGGCGAGCTTTTCCACCAGTTCCCAGCTGGGGTTGTGGATTCAATACTCTTGGGTAACAAACGGCAGAAGGTTATGCAGTCACTTATGCCCGTGGTACACACTTCTCGGTATGGATGACCGCCATAGAGCCTGCCTAAAAGTAACCGCAAACATAGGATGCCAGAGGTTAGATTGTCCACTTGGTGGCCTGCAGCCACTTCATTAAAACAGCTGAAAAGAACGCAAGCCTTCTCAGTCAACCTCTTAGAAAATTGACCAAAAGCACCCCTAGAGCTTTCAAAACATGTCCCAGTATAGAACAGATGGCAAACCTCAGATCACTGATGGTTAGTTAGTGGCACGAGTACCAACAGCTTACCTGTGTGGATGCGTATTAAAAAACACCTCTTGAACTCGTGGTTAACTGACTGGTTCAAACTTATTTGCCTCTACCCCCCCCCCCCAACGCCCAACAGCTTTTTACTGAATGTGCCTGCAGAGATAGGAAAACTACTGCACTTTGAAGCATAAAGAGGTGCTAGCCTCAGAATCCTTGGCCTGTCTTGTAGTACCTCCGAAGGACTGGGTGATTGATGCAACTTCTGGATCCACAGGGAAAATGTACCCCGACAAAGTGTGACAGTAACTTCAGAACAAGCACTATCATTTATTTTGGAGGAAGATGTTATCCACTGGACCGACTTAATGCACACGCTCCCTTCCCATTTGTGCCCGAAGGCTGAAAGGATAGCTCAGGGGTCAAGACGTTCGGACAAGACCATACCATGAAACATGGGTTTGATCTACGATCCAACACGTAAGCTAAAGTACAGCATTAAAAACACAAATCACCACCAATAAAACAAAAATAAAGGGGATTCTTTTTAGTCAGACAACTGGTTCATAAAGGTCCAGTGGCTTCGACCAGGGCCAAGTTACAGTGAATGTGTTTTCCCCTGGATTTACCAGCCTCTGCCTTTCTTCCAACACTTCCAGTACATAGACCGCTTGTGGGACATTCACTGGAAGAGCCTTTCCCACAGAAAAGGCAAACTGACTAACATGGGAAATTCTTGGCAATAAGATCCCCACTCGCCCCTTCGATGGTAATGTGTGCTGTAGTCCCGTACTCCAAACTGATCGACACAAGCTTTTCAGTCTCAATCATAAACAGTATTTGGCCTGCTATCAAACCACAACGTGATTGCGGATGGATACCTTTAATCTTTCAGCAAAGGTACTGTTCTACATTCCAGACCTTATGGCTATGGACCTTCCTTACCAAGCAGAGTCACAAAGAAAGCCCTGAAGACCCACAACCTTCAAGGTGCAGATTGGGGTAATCCTTGTAGTTCTACATGGATTGCTTCACTTGGTTCAGGCCAATACAGTAGTGTAAAATGACCTGCATGCTATTCAGCTTCGGAAGTTCTTACTATCGCTCCTAGGTTGCGACAGTCTGCTTCTGAGATTTGCAGAATAGTCACTTCAAGAAAACGTAGAAAGGACCTGCATGCATGTGAGCCTCCATGCGCAGGCCCCACTGCCTGCCCTTGCATCAACTGCCACAACCAGTTACATTCAGTTTTTCGCCCAAGGCAGTTACTAGACTATATGCTTTGCTTGCAATAGTCTGCGAAGGAGGGTGGGCGATGTCCAAGACCGTGAATCACCAGGAAGGCAATTCTACATTTGTCCTGCTCTCCCTCTTTCCTAACTGATTGGAACCACACTTCAAAACCAAAGAGGGGTGGAGACTGCATGCATATACATGGTTAAAGCAAGCAGATTGTACAGCACCTTTTTGTCAAAAGCATCCGCTGACAACGAAGAACCAAACATTTTAAGCAACAAAATGTTAGCCCTACAAATTTCATGGAGACGGTTGGGTCTTCTAGAGGCCTCTGGTGCTCCCTTGGCCATGGTAAAACAAGCAGAGTCTAGAAAGCTAAGCAATTGCTGATTTAGCCACAATATTGCTGAAGGACACGACAACCATAAGTGGCCAAACTGTCTAAAAGTCTTGTTTGTGAAATACTAGAAGCAAAAGCTCCAATATTAAGAAAGGATGGAAACCCAAGAACCACCTTAACCTCGATGGAAAACCAAGAGCCATTCCGACGTGGCCAAAAATGGAACCACAAAGATAATTTAAGAGTCCTGCGCTAGTTTGAAGCTCCGTTCTGTGGTTTAACAGAAAAGGGAAGGCATAGTGCCTTATTGACCTCGACTAGGAGTGCAGGTCCCAGCGAAGGCAGACCCCAGGACCCTACGGGATACGCATTTCTTTCTGGTCAAGTACACCGTTGCAAACACATGCTTCTGGAATCCCTGCCCCAATTTTGTGAAAGAATTTTATGCAACCAACATCTTCATGTCGCATTCATGAGGGGCAGAGACCAGTGTACCAACAAATCACTCTTTTCTTCCAGAAGGGATGCAATTAGAAAAATACGATTCTGGAGGAACCAGCACCAAATCTGTTCGTGAGACTGGGGAAAATATATATTCTTTGACATCCTGACCAGAAGACCATGAGCACCCAACTACACAACCTAAAGAATATAAATTTCTGAGGTTGATCAGAAACTGTCAAAACGTTTCCTGAACGGCTCCCCAAAAATCAAGGAAACCGTTTTGGAATAATGCATTTTCCACTGATGATCAAACAGCTTTCAGCTGCAGGTAAAAATGCAACCGAGAATGCTTTTGAATGGGACCAGATAGTTTGAGGCCATCAAACCCAAAAGTCTTTGGAACCACCAGGACGATATTAGGACAATTTAGAAAGGCACGGTCTGTTGAACTGCCGAAACCATGAAAGGCTTTGCATACAATACTGTCCAAAACTGCTCTGATAAACAGGATTCTCCAGAAAGGAAGCAGATTAGCTGGACCGTTTGAATTTTCTCAGTTGGTGACTGAGCATTTGTCAGCCAGCTATCTAAGTAAGAGTACAAATTAAAGTGAAGGCAAAACACAGACAAAACTTAGTCTGGGAGCAGTGTTTCGGCTGAAAAAGGAACAAATATTTGGATATTGCTTTTTCCTCTTTGTCGACCTCAGACACCGTAAGAAACCGGAACGTGAAGCATGTATCCTGAAAATCCATTGACACCAGAGTTCATCTAAAGAGCAGCCAGAATCTGAGACACTTGTCCCAAAAGAAGATTTAATCAGAGATTCAGGAAGGGCCACTTACTGACATTTTGGAAAATAGCATTTTGATGGTAAGGATTACCAACACTAGACATGTACTAGGAGGAACCAACACCATGTCCTTCGACCCAGTAGGAATCCCATAGATAATTTGGTGTGTTGAACTTTACTTCGATTCTGTCTCAACTACTCTGAAAGCAGTGTCCAACATTGACTGAGCGACATCTTTAGCAACTTCTGAATGCCTTGGCTGATCCTTTTACTGCAAAGGGGGAATGTGGATGAAACCATAATATCAGGCAACTAAATGAAAGTGGTAAATTGAGGAAATACTACAGGTCTTGGGACTTTACTATTAATCAAAATAAGTTCCAAAATAAAACCAGATTCTCTGGAGAACCAAAAAGGTCTTCCATAGGAACCATTTGCTAGGATCAACATTCTGCAACTCAAATAAGATTGGACTGTCACTGTTCTGATCCGAAGTAGGCCATTTGGATTGCTCTTTAGACATTTTTCTAATGTCTTTTCAGAGATCTGGGTCTAGTCTATACTCAAACTGTCATTCTTGTGCGACAAGTGTGAAGTCTTGAGTACGGAGGACAAAGTAGAGCTAATTACTGGAACCATGGGTGGTATGCTAGACACTTCACCAGGTGATTTGGTAAGAACCTGCTGGAAAGCATCATGGGGTGCCTGCCTGTTCGCTGATCAGAGGTAGCGGAACTCTTCTGTACTCTGACTATATGGAGGTGCCCGAAAAAGACAGGTGAAGACCCTGGAACTGGTGGTGCGGTCTTCACCCTGGCACCAATGGCAAGTGCCCCAGACAGCCCGTTGCATTTGATAGCGGTAAAAGTTCTAAAGACTGCAACTTCACAGAGACCGCAGAAAACTAGCACAGAAGACAGAAGCACTCAATGTATGATGGAATCCAAAACACTGGACACAGGCAATATATCCAACAGCCACTAAACTGCTTTTTACACCAAATACATTGCTTTAAGCTTGTTGTATAGGCGTCCGTCAGAGTGAGGCCCTCTTTTGGAAGCAAAAAGAATATTCAATTAAAAACTGAATAGCGAACAGCACCACCCAAAAACAGGTTTTATGGAGTGGAGCAAACCCAGAGAAATCTAGGTGGAAAGAAAACTGAACTGGGTGTGGCTCCATCCATGTCAAAATATTGACAAGTTGGCAAGAATAAATATCTGCTGCACGTGTCGGGGACGGTGGTTGCTTTCCTGTGAGACTTCTACCAATGGAATGACCCAAAGGGTACATTTGGCACTAAATCTCGTCTAGCAAGGGTCCTTAGCAACTTAAACTCATCTACACTGGTTAGCCCCAGGCTGGCCGAAGTCTGGGACCTTTGCCTTATTGAACAGGTCCAGCCTGAATCCATGGCACGCAAAGTCCCACTGTGGAGGTTAATTCATGCTTGTAAATACGATAGGCGAATTCTTGAGACCTAGAATCAATGTGTTAGCTAGCAGCTTGTTCCATGGGAAAAGCTTGCATTGCTACAGTAAATTAGGAATGGTTTTGAAAAAAATATTAAGGGTATTGAAATGGCAAACTACAACAGGAACAAAGTCCACACCAGATGCATTAAACTGACAGTGGATTTGAAGTTGGCTACCTGGAAAGTTGCTTTAGTGACCACAGCTGGCAAAATAAATCCCGTTTAGCCTTCCAAAAAGGAAGGTTCTCTGTACACATTTTTACAGAAAGTGATTTGCATGCCACTTATGTCTTGGCCGGTCACTCTAATCTGATCCAGAAGAGGAAAGAATTCTACAGAACCATACTGACAGTTGCTTCAAGTGTAGCAGGACTTGCATGATGGCTTGTGTGTATTTGAGGCTTAAAAAGAGAAGGCAATTGCAAACCCCTAGAAGACTTAATCACTTAAGAGCAAAACATGGATAGCTTTTGATAAAGGCCTTGCTAAGTGGGCATTACTTTTGGATAAGAGTTCAATACAGGATGTCAAGTTTCAAACAGAACATTTAGTCTCCTGCTCTACTGGATGCTTTGTAATCTTTTATCAAGAAGGAGATTGGAACAGGCCATAACAAGTGACCCTTACCTAGGCCGACCATAGTACTCTATCCATGGGTGCCACCTTTCTTTGAGACTACTGGAGTTTGAAATGTTTATTCTTTTTCCTTCGTCCCAGTGCACACTGAGCAAAATATGCCCTAGCCATTGACTAGTGAAAATTCGCATTGCAAGTAAAAAAAAAAAAATGTTTGGTTGATGAGTAGAATTGAGGTGCAAGTGACGGACTAGTAGTTTGCAACTTGAAATGGCAGTTGCACTTGTCACGGCACAAATATTTTCATTTCGAATGCTGCTCCATCCACAACATGCTCCTCCCCAGGACATCCCATATGTAAAAAAAGAAGGACTGTATGTAGCAAGTACGGTAGTCACTTCAGGAACAATGACATCTAAATTTCAATGACATCTAAATTTTAAGAACGGCAGATAGCTCTGCATACAATTGGGATCACAACCACTTTAATTTCTTTTAAAATGAAAACCTGAGAATTTGATGAAGACGCTCGATGGTTGAGAACTAGGGCTGACATACATTACTCACCATTATCCTATTTTTGATTGTATCTGCTTAGATTCACATGCAGTGCATTAAGTCGACATCTAGTGGTAATCCCGGAGTATCGCATTTTTATTGAATATCGAAAATCGACATGGGCCTGACTAATACCATCCATGACGTGTAGTGTACCCAAAAATCATAGCCGTCCCACCGGTTGTTTTTGTTCTGCCGTGAGGGAGTCTTACAAGAGCATGAATGAGTAGTGAAGGTGTATAATGGCCATGTTCCTTCTACGCCAAGAGTGGAGGAAGGGTGGGCGCATGGGAAGCTAAGCTGATCCAATCATCAGAAATACGATTACAGTGAGTAATGTAGGTCCTCTGATGCTGGTTAATCTGCTTTGAATCACATTCAGTGCGAAGACTAGCGACGGTACCAGGAGATTGTGGTGGGATATGTGCTGGAACGTCCAAGTAGTGTTGGGTGATGGTAGGATCATAAAGTTGCTGCTTTGCAAATAGAATCTAGAGCAACATTTGCAATTAATGCTATGACAGCCACAATGCCACAAGTAGAGTGAGCTCTAGGTATAAAGGGTAAGTCTCTTGGCAAGAGTAACCGTGTAATGCATTTTACAAACCATTACGAAAAAGCAGATTTAGAGACATGTTCCACTTCTCCAACTGCTGCCAGAGACAAATAAGAGTTTAGTCTTTCAAGGTAATATATGACCGCTTCCTAACATCTAGCTTATTAAGGCTTCTTTCAGCTTTTTGTGGGGTTCTGAAAGAAAATAGGGTTCAAATGATGGTTCACATGGATCTTCAAGATGAATTCAGGTGCAAAGAGAGGGTGTGTGCGCAAAACCACCTTATCTTTGTTAAGGGTCTTAAGACTAGACGTACACATTGGTTCAAAGGGAGGTCACATTAATCTTGTGAGAAAAACAAGTTCCATTCGGGAGTTGGGTTGGAAATAGGAGGACGAGGTCTCTTAACCACTTCCATGAAGCCTTAAATCACAGGAATCTTCCACAAAGAAACCTTGCTGAGATGTAGTATATTCAGAGAGGGCGGCAAGGTGGACCTTTAGGGAATTAAAAACAGTATAAAATGGTGTGTTAAAGGACTATCTTTAGGTGAACAATCAGTAGGGTTGTTTTTAGTATTCACTAAATGACAAAACGTATCCAATCATAGGAGTAACCGTGGCTGGTGTTAGGTTTCAGTGCCTCCAAGTATGTCCATACATCTTTGAGATAGTTGGAGGTGCCCACACTGACTTGAGGAGCCAAGCTGCCAAGTTAGTGTTTGGGGGCATGGATGTGTTTTTCCCTAGGTCTTGTGACAGCATGTTGTACAGGCAGGGCAGTTTCCTGGGAGGGGAGACTGACAATCTCATGACATGAGAATGAGGTCTGAACCCACATTGGAGGCACCAGGACCATAGTGGCCTGTTCCTGGGACATCTGAACTACCCTGGTGAGTAAAAAGTCAGGGGGGATGGGGGGGTGTAGGGGTTCGTAGGCAAATCTCCCAGGCCATGTTAGTGTAATCTGGGCATTCTCCAGAGTTGCGAACAAGTTGATGTCTGGAAAAACCCATTCTGCAAAGACATTGAGTAGAGTGTGCTCTTGCAAACGCCACTTGTGTTCTACGGGTAAGTGCAAGACTCTGCTGAGCAGGTCTGCCAGCAGATTGTGCTCCCCTGGAACATGCTCAGATAGTAGGAACACGTGTTTGAGTGCCCATGTTCTGCGACATGAAGAGCGAGTTCTCCCGTTTGTTCAGATAGTACATGGCCCGGGTGGCGTCTAAAGACTGGAAATGTCTTCCCCTGTAGGTGTGCAAACACTGCAAGTAGTTCCAACAGGTTGTGATTGGATGCTACTGATGGGAGACAACCAGCCGTGCGCCGTCTGGTGAAGGAGGCTCACCTTCCCAAAAGCAATGAATCCATGGTGAGAGTGGCCTCTAGTGCAGGGGTAGTAAAGGGTCCCCTGCAGAAGGTTCTCCTTTGATCATCATTGCAGGGACTGAACGAGGGCGGTCGAGAACCACTCCCACTGGCCCGACACCATTGGTGACATGAGGAGCATGTGCAGACAGGCATGTAAAACTAGGAAGACGCAGGACGCCATTCTCCGCAGCAGCATGGCTTTGTGTACAGTTACCAGCCGAATGGCTGCATAGTGAGGGATCCAGAAAAAGTTCTGAATTCTCCGAGTGGAAGACTGGGCAGTCTGGTGGGGCCCCCAGAAACTGTTTTGACTTGGGGACCAGACTTGATTTTTTCTTGAGAAACGTAGATTGAAAAGGATATCTACGGTCTTCTGGGCATTCTCCAGACATGTTCCGTACAAGTTTCCAGTTAAGCGCCAGTCGCCGAGGTATAGATATACTGGGTTGGACTGCCTGCACAGGTGACCCACCGCTACCGCGAGTACCTTTCTAAACACCCTTGGGCCGATGCACTGCCAATGGGGTGTGAGCACTTTATGTACGCTGGCAACATTAAAATGATAGTATGCATCCGGCACATCCAATGTGGCCATGCACAGTGCGATTACTTCCTGAAGAGTTGTCAACCTGAACTTTTGAAGCTTGACACGTGTTTGCAGAATACTGATCTAAAACAGGGCGTATGGTTAGATAATTCTTGGGTACAAGGATGTATATTGATTAAGCTTGTTTACCTGGATATAAAAAAAATAAATAAAAATAAAATAAAAAAAGGGACAACTTGTGTGGGTCCCTTTTCCTAGAAAGATCTGGACCTCTTCGAGCAGGATTCGCAGCTACTCTGTGGCAGTCATCTGCCTGGAGGAATTCTATGCAGTACCCCTGGTCGACAGTCTTTGGCACTGATCTGAAGTGATTGCCCTCCCATGCGTGGGTAAAAGATGTTTGATGTCCCAGACTGGTGAAACAAGCGAAGGGACCCGTACTGCCGAGTCATTTATTGGTTGAGGCTGGGGAGCCTCTGGAAGCAGAGTGCCTCACTCCACCCATCCCTCGTTGAAATCCCTGCTGTTGGGACTGAAAACCAATAGGGGTACCCTGAAAACCGGAAGACCAAGCGGTTCCCTCTGATCCGTACTGTCCCTGGGGAACGGGAAAAAGACTGCCTGCAAAGGACTGGTGGGTATTAAATGCCCCTCGCTGGACAAAGGGTTTGGCCGAGATTGGATTACGGGTATTTTAAAATCTTGCTCTTAGTTGATCGCCTTACGGAAAAGAGCAGCATCCTCCAGTTTATTGATGAGGGAATCCCGAGTTCTTTTAGCCAGGCATGGTGTTTTAGAAGAGTCCCTTGTGCAAGGATGCGACCTGCTATCTCAGCAGAGTCTAAGGTATTATGGATATTGTGTGACCAGTCCTTCTGCAACCGTGGCAAGGAGTTTGGTGCGGGTTGGTTCCGGAACATTTTGAAGTCCCTTTTGGAATCCCCATAGTTCGTCACTTTAGCTCACAATGAGCGTGGTGTTGGCAATATGGGTACAGAAGGCGGCAGAGGTGGTGACACGTTTGCAAAGAGCATGTCTGGAGGAGACAACTGCCATTTCCTGGTTGTTGTGACGACTAGGGAATCCAGGACAGCGTGGCCACCGATGTACAGAGGTTCAGATTGCATCTTCTCCACTCGAGGATAAACTACATGAGTGAGAGCGCAAGTGTCAGAGAGCTAGGCGTTTCATTACAGAGTTTAAGAGGGTGATAGCCTGGATGACCGGGACCTTTTCCTTAAGGATGTCCTCCACAAAATCTGAATCAGGGAAGGCTTCTTTGGTGGGGATTTTTAAATCTTAAGATTGAAAAGCATCTGGCTGTTGATGGGCGACGAGTCCCTGGGTTGAGCAACAGGAGGAGCATCCAAAAAGATGCTCACAGGATCAGGGTAATGGGGAGGCATAGTGTCCGTCACGTGCCCAGATCTTCAGCAGGGACCCAGTCTAAGAGGCATGGTCTTGAGCAGTGTGGCTTGGGTCAGGAACATAGTTGTCCTGGTTAGGGTCATCATATTCCTGAAAAGTCCACCAAATGTGTACCTGGTGAATGGAGTCTCAGGGACTTCTGGGGGACAGGAACCAACAGGCCTATGGCATTTTAACTTTTCAGGCCAGTTTGACGATACTTTGCCATTTTGTCCTTGCATGCCCTATGGGCTGCCTGTGCGCTTAACAAATGCGAATAAATAAATAAATAAATAAAGCCTCAAATTTGTCTCCAGTGTACCCAGAGGAGCCTGAATCATCAGGAGGAAAAGGCTGGGCAGAAGGGAGGCGGGTCCTGCTGCAGGGCGAGGAAGAGGGGCAGGAGAATATGCTTCAGGTAAAGCAGAGGCATTCTTGGGGTCAGCTGTCTAGACTTTGACGAATGTGCCCGCTTCAGCACATCTTTCGATGCTACTGAATGAAGGGCCAGGGATTTGGCACGTGCGCCCGCTGAAAGTCTTATCGCTGTGTGCAGGCCGCGATGGCAGGTGCGCAAAGAGTTTTGAACCTCAAGCGTCAGTAGGTCCTGCCGAAGTTTGACGGGCCTGCAGGCGTCAACGGCTTTCTCAGCAGATCAGTCAAGGAAAGCCTAGGGGTTGTGTGCTTAGGAGCAGGTGTTGCGTGTGTGCCCTTGTCACCAGGGTGTGAATTATGCATAGCACTGCCGGTGGCAGGCTTGTCGGGGACGGACACGCGGGAACGCAACTTCCACTGGGGCCGACTCACGGCCTGGCCTGCATGGCATAGGCCGCCAACCACTTAGTGCACTGGTGTCATAAGATTTGGGGACGAAAAAGTTCAGCGCCGCTCATCCTGGTCACGAGGGAGGCACCAAGCACTGGCGATGGACATCTTTCCAGGGAAATTCGCTGTTGCAAGACGGGGCAGAATTTAAAAAGGTGTTCACTTCATAGCAGAGTACCGGCAGCCAGACTGAAGGAACGAAGAGGGGCAAAGAAGAAGCATTCGAGAGAGTCAGTAACAGGACCCCACACACCACGTGGAAATCTTGATGGCTTCGACGTTTGATCCTGCCTCGCAGACAGACGGTCGGAACCACTTGAAGGTAGATCAAGCAACATTAACTCTTACAAGCTCTGCATATGTGACAGACTAGATAGGCCGAACAAAACAATCTTGTTGGATCGACAAATGAAGGATTTTGGGTACACTACATGTCATGTTAGGGATACAGTCACGCACATGTGAACGTTCTTTTCAATCTTTTGAAAAAAGATTGAATTCTCAGCGATTAACATTGAGTGGGACTATATGCACAGCATGCGATTCAGAGGAGATTCACTAGCATCAGCAATATCATTATGTGATCTTAATATTCATAGGCACAGAATACAGAAAATAAGGGGAGCAGAAAGAATGGAGACAAAAGTGGTCCGACAAGACTTCCTAAAATGGCCCCTTACAAATTTCAGAAATTGTATCAATGCTCCCAAAAAGGCAGCCTGTAGCTGCCTTCCCCCAATGAGAAGGAGCTGCAGGGGAGTCCTTAGACAACATCTTGGCCTGCAAGATAGCATCGAACATGCAATGGATCAGCAAGTGGCTGAAAACCCTGTGGCGACTTCACCCATGGAAAACCTTAGTAACTTAAGTAGTAAATGAAAACCTTTTCAAAATCTATTGATAACTCCATTGGAAATGTTGTTCATGTATAAGTTTGAACGCCTAGACGAAGAACCTCTTGTTTTCATGAGCACAGACCATATTTTGCACCAATAGGTACCAAAAAAATTAAAAAGTAGGAAACCAGGGCAAGGGGCTTTTCTGTATGCCAGAATGGCTTAATACATGAAGTTTAATGTGGAGGGAGGGAGGGTATGCTCAGTTATCAGATTTCAAGAAAGAAGCTAGTGCCAGCCTCGACAGATGCCCCATGAGCGCTGTGCTCAAACCTTACCAGAGAAGTGTCTGGTTCTCTGGAATGGGGACTCGCCCCAGCACAAGGTCCCTGTTGTAGTCAGACTCCCTCAATTTTCTCTGAAATGGTCCTTCAGCACTAGTCAGGTCTCATGCAAAGCCTAACAATGAATGAAAAAAAAAAGTGCAGCTTAGGATTGCTTAACTTCTGGAGCCAAAAGAACTTTGCTGTTTTCATGGATGCCCTTTATACTCCATTTGAGTCCAAGCCGAACCATTCCCAAAAAAAAAAATCATCTAAAAAATCTTCCATGTCATTTTGAAGTCCCTCAAAGTGTTTTCACAAGCCTGTCAATTAAGTACACACTATTCTTCGCCGGGGCTGTAGAAGCGTTCTTCGTGAGAGACAGGCCTTTGTCCCAAATGTCACCCAAGAGTGGGACTGAAAGGACAGTCTTTCTTTTCGCCTCACGGCACCGAAATGAGCCCTTCTCTGGAGCGAGCTGGAAGAGCTCCGAAGCTCTGGAGATCATCGCGTGGAACAAGCCTATATTGTCCGGCAGGGAGGATCTGGGAGGAGGCAGCGACGGGAGGTTCCACATCCCACATATCGTCCATGCCAATTGTAGTCGCCGTGTCAGGCTGTCCCATCTCTTTGGGGAGGAGAGGGTGGCAAGGAGGCAGCAGGTGCCTCTGCCACTTCTTGGCTGGCAGTTCCCCGTCGCCAAAGGGTCAGCCGGCACCGCGGGAAGGGCCGTCAGCGCAATAGGCATCCTCATCTGCATCTCGGAGATGAGTATGCAGCGTAGAGAGGATGTCCACGGAGAGGTCTCTAGGCTGCAGCTGAGGTGGAATAGGAAGCTGGGGTGCAGGCCTGTGGCTATGTCCCCTTCCTCGACAGTAACCTAGTCTTTGTCGGCGCCCTCGTCGTAGGGGCCAACCCCGACGTTCTCATCCTCCTGGATGGTCTGGATGCAAATGAGCTACTCCTCAGAGGAGATATCCGTGCCTTGGAGGACCTCCCCCTTCAAGTCCAGAGGGGACAGTATTGGGGAGGTGACCAGCATCATCTTCTCTGGAGGTCTTCTCACTGGGCTGATATGAAGACTCCCTCCGGGCAGGGAGGCACACTTGCCTTTGGGGCTGTGCCCTGCGGGTCCGCCTCCGCAACCTTCCGAGAGGGACACCACTACCGCATCAATGGAAGGCGGGGCCTTTGTCAGGTGTACCTGGGCCTTCAGTCAGAACCAGTCCCTTGTCCTGCTTGGTTTGATAGTTCCGGACGCCCTTCTCCTTAGGAGGAGGGTCAGAGTCTCAGTCCCCCCTTGGCCTTCTGCGGCAGGTTGGCCTTGAACTTCTCTTTGGCAGTCTCCAGGGCCACCTTGAGTTTTTCCGGATGGTCCGACTTCCTCTTGGACGACGATCCTGAGCACCGACTGGTGACTGAAGTGGCTGGATACGTCGGACGTGCCCTGGCCACCCGAGGAGCCAGTCGCAATGGCGCTCCCAGTGGCAGTGGACTTGGTGCTTAGCCTTTTGTTGGACCCCTGCGGGAGGGGCACCCTCAAAGGATTCAGAAGCCCGCTCATCATTACCGGATCCAGGAGAGGCATCTCCTGGGACCCATCCAGTGTAGAGGCCTTGGCCTGTAGCCATTCCTTCAGCCGTCTACGCTGATCCTTAAGCGAGCACCATCTTCCTCCTTGAGCGTCGGGTACAAGCCGTAAAGGCATTGGGAATGTTCAAACGTATATAAACATTCTGCAGACTGCAGTCTGTACAAAGCTTGAAAAGGGGGGGAATCCTTGTCCGCCATGATCCACGCGGTGTAGGCCTTTAATAATCTTCTGGAAGCCTCCACGATGAAACGCAATTCGCCCTTGAGGGGCACTGAAAAATCTTAAAAAACGGGTCCCCGTTAGTCGGAAGGTTGATTGATGAAGCAACACTTGAACGTGCAGTAAAAATCTGAAGATGGCTGCCAGAAGAGGGGCTTAGATAGATGCCAGTATGACCCAGTGCTCAGTGATTGGTTGTTCGTAGACAGTTCAGAAATAACTGAAATTGATTTTCCTCTTTACCTAGGATTCCCAGCCTTACTGGGAATATTCATGAGCATGTGAATCCATGCCAGACCCCATGCTGGAGTAGAGTTTATTTTTAACCATTATGCAACGAGAAAAAAGTGCATTAGCAGTCCAGTGCCTAAATCTGGTCTCACTGAGGGGTAGAAATTGCTTGTTTGCCAGCTGCAGAGCTCCAGCAGTTTGAATTTACCTGGGCCTTTATGCACTAGTAACAGGATTTAAACTGTCTCAGTGTTTGAGGGGCCTGGTTGGGGTGTGGGTTGAAGCCATAAGAGACCCAGTGGTATCTTCATGAGAATTAAGTCTCGAAAAGGCTTCTGGGGTTCCTATGGCATTGTCCGTTACTTTGACAAAGTACATCTGTCAAATCAAATAAGAAGCACATCCACAGCAAAGTTACTGACCCTGGTAGGTAGTCCCTGCTCTTACTAGCCTGCACTCGGTCAGGTCCGTTTAAGATGAGAGCCAGGAGTGCTAAATACTGCAAAAAAATCTACAATTACTACAAGGTCATCCATGTTGACAGATATAGCATTGCATAGTCCTCAACTTTCAGATGGAGAGCAGTGTTGCCACCATTTTATCATGCTTGCTGGATGCCTAGGGTATGACCAGTACAGCATTTGGCAATGGTCTTTCAGTTCAGCCGTCTAACGAAGTCTGACTCTCGTCCCAATCCATCCATTAAGTGCTGGCGATGTGTTGCAAGTCACTCCACATCAGTCTGTGTATGCCACCAGATGGAAAGTGAAACGAACATGGCAATCGGCGATACAGTTTACATGTTCAGCGCTTCCTAAAAAAAGCAGATGACATGTGTACTCTAGGAACCTCTTGTTGAGCCCCTTTCACACTTAAGTGTGATGTACACACTAATTCGAAAATAAGTCTGAACGGATTAGTTAATTAAGGCGACAGTACAGACCGATTTCACCAATTCTGCGCTGATTAGTATTCAGAGTTTAAAAGGACACTCGCCGTTACCAGTTTGAAGTGTCCTTCAGTGCTTCTAGTTTTCCTTCTGCTTTGTTGACGGCTCATTTGAGGAGAAGGATCGGAACATGTGTGCCTACAACCACTTGTTTAGCAGACACAGGAGCCACATGTTTAGCACAGGAGCCAAAAGGAGGTTCAGAAGAAAATGGCGGAACTGCTGTATCTGCCAGTCTTTGATCAATCTGGAAGTCCTACATTCAAACCATCACGCCAGGATACAAATTATGAGCAGTCTGAAACTGTTGGATTTAGCCAAGCAGACTGATCGAGGCACCTTCAAAGCATGGAATTCCTTCAGAAACGGGATGCAGGGCCTTAAACATTTTGCAGGTGGGGCAGCTAAACGTAACTGGCATGAAATGGCTGAAAACTGAAGAAAAGACCTTGCTTGGTGGACAACCCCTAAATAGGTCGTTCAACTCCAGGCATCGAGGGCCAGATCTATGTCAGGTTCAGGACAGCTCTCAATATTCATTTGCATAGTGACTAAATGCTCATAATTATTAATGAGGGATATCCTGAAAACCATTCAGGATCCCAGCCCTCAAGGTCTGGAGTTGGACAACCCTGGAAAGGTTTGGCATTGCAGGCAAGAATGCACCAGGACATTACCTGTGGCAAATTCAGGAGAAGGTCTTCATCCACACACCGTCTACGCTGCCATGGACAAATTCCATTACATGCACAAGGAGAGTGGGACGAGTTTGCTGCAGTTGTCCATGGGAAGAACAAGTCCAGTGGCGATAGGTTCATGTCTCAGCAATTAAGACAAACTGCAGCTGGACTTCGTATCCTAAAGATTGTCCTTCAGGTAAGAATTTGTTTGCCAACGAAGAACATGCAGAAACGTTTTAACATCCAGAGTCTAGTGTAGGAGGTCTGCACCATGTTCTTTGTGGGTTCAAAGTGGTCCAGGCACGTAGGGTACATGGAGCCATCCTTGGACCGTAATATCCCAATGCTGTCTTCACAAACTGCTGACCATTCAGCAAGGCAGGGTGCAACAAACCCCCCCCCCGATTTGCTCAGTCTCAAAGCGTAGCTTCCGATGTCCTTAAGCCCTGCCTCAAATCTTAAGACAGGCCTCAAACGTTGCTTATGAAAAACTTCACCAGACTAATTGGACAGATTTCAAATCTTCCTTTCATGTCCTGGTTGCTTAAGCGAGTCATGGTGGAACAGCTGGAACATGAGCAGTGCTTGAGCGGCACAAAGCCTGTTTCCGCCCTCTAGACAGATGCCTGGATAGCTAGGCCACCATTGCCCTCGGTCTTGTTCATCATAAGTTTCAAAGGGTTGCATTCCATCAAATAGGGCATCTTAACATTAACCTCAGATCTAAAAGGCAGCTAGTTTTCACAAAGACTGCCACCATCAGCACCACTAGAGTTCCTACCACAGTAGCTCAAGTCTACTGATGCCTTCATGTAGAGGGGTCAGGTCCCCTTTCCACAGCTTTTCTTCAGATCGCATGTGCACCCTCCCCCACATGGGTCCATCGTAACAAGACAAGACTGCAGCAGTATTAGAAGCAGTGAGAGTCAGTGAACAGAACCTTAGTGAGTAACAATACTTGTGTTAAAAATTTAAGTAAAATCTAAAGAGACTGTTTGGAGATTCAGTCTCGTTAAATCCTGAGGACTTCAGTATTGGAGGTGTGCAGGGGACGGGCGTACCCATTAGAGAATGGGTATTCTAATCATAGTCTATAGTTAGTTCTGATTTGTGATAGCTTTTTCTCCCCTGCACCCTTTACTTTCAAAAATTTGATTAAATCACCGAAACCTGAGGGATAGAATTTGTATTATACTGCCAGACAAACAGGTGTGCTTGTTCTCTACCGGTCTTTTCAGTTGAGCCAAAGTCAGATTTAGCCAACCACGACTCCTGAGGATGTAATCGTACACCTGTCACCTAAACATCTTCAACATATCTGCAAATATCAGGGGTGTGCCACTGCAAAGTAAACACCTTCAGCAAACTAGGGCACTACCTCAAAGATCATATTTATCAGTTGGAGCAGTGTCCATGGCCTTGAGCAAGGTGCTTAGTCACTGAGCTTTTATTCTACGCCAATGAGACAAGTAGGGCCTTTTGGCTGGGACACCGCAGACTAAAAACAGGAACTCTGCAAACGACTACCACACCAAATGTGCTAGGCAACATTGGTGAGGTTTCATAGATTAACAGCGATGCTCCACAGTGGTTCTGGACTCGCAGGTACCTTCACACCTAAAGCGCCCCCAAATAAAACATGTCACTTCTTGCTCTAGCACATGCTTCAGTAGCACACAAGACAATCAGGTTTAGAGTCTTCCAAAGACTCACTCTGGGCTCATGCAGGCAAGCTTAAGAGCCTACTGCTTGGTCTGGTGGATGAACCTTGGTCGAACATGCAGGAAGCCACTATGCCTGTGGATTCATGCAGAGTCCCATCCAGTCTGATTTTTCTTAAACACTTCATGGCTGTCTTGAAGAGCAACAGCCTCCCCGCTGCATGTGACTACAGCAAATAAACGTTAAATGAGGCAGTGCCAGTAAAAGGAAAATATCGCAAACTAAATGTTCCTTCCCTGCCCAAAGAGATCAGAAGTCTAGGGGCAGTTCCTCTTAAAAGCAAAACTAACTAATACGCAGAAGTCAACATAGGTTGGGTCTCAAGGACCTGGCAGTAGTGTGCTCTTAAAGGGGACAGAACATTCAGATAGGTTGTGGTTTTAACACGGAAACCAATGCTAGTTTCGAAAACTTTGAATAGTCCCACCTCTCAGGCTGGGAAATCAAGCAGGTCTCTAAAAAGACAATGGAGAAAAAATTAAGCCAAGGAAAATGCCCCTCGCTAGAGTTTAAAGAGACATTGAGACAGTGAATTTTCTATATTAAGCAGAAATGCAATACTCAAAGTCTAGAGATCCTTCACCTATAAAAGTTTAACCATCACTACAGTGCATAATTGGACACTGGAGCAGCCAAGCAGTGTTTTTCTAGTTCATTTTAGTGGTTGAGATGCCAATTATATGAAGAGCTATTCAGTTTACATACAATATCTCACATTGGATGAATCTGCTATAATCGGATAACAGCATTGTTGGCTCTTTTACAAGTCAGATAATGTCACCTACGCACTAGCGCAGCATATTTTGAAGTATAAATCAGCTTTTTACAGATGTCCGATAACAGTGACAAGCATTCATGTAAACGCTAACAAAAAAATTGCAGTTCCAACATGTCAAATAGTTCCATCAGCTATTTAGCTCCACCTATGCACCCCCACATGTATGCATAAAAGAAGCGTGTACACACAATTTCAAAGAACTTGCAAGTTAAAAAAAAAAGTTCCAGGGGCAAAAAGATACAAATACAAGGCAGAATATTACTGTAAAAAAAATAAAAACATTCTGTAAGGCAAAAACATCACATTTAACAAAATTGGGCTTAGGATAGAAGGACACCATAATATGCCAGGGTGATACAAGTTCTAGCTAGATCACCATCATGCTTACAAAAACATGCATGGAAATTTTCAAATTACGCATGTTAGCTTAATTTTTTTCACTGCCCTTTGTCAAGAACCATTTTAATGGCAGCCAGCAGTAAGCCTGCACTCTATGCCTTGCAACCATCTGAGGGAGTGATTAAGAACTTCAGAGGTTTGCAACTTCTTGCTTCAAATGCAATAACATTGCTAAAGACAAGCACCAACTAAAAAAAGGACCTCTGGCACACTCCACTGTATGCATAAGCACGTAAAGGTTAGCCAACCAGATCCACTTGTAATACTGGTGAGGGGATTGTACGGGGGATCGAAGTGGATCAATTGTTCAATTAGCCTAACAGGAGCATGACCACTCGCAATGAGTAACTGGTCAATGGTTCAACTATGATGCAGTTGCTAAATTTTGTTAAGTGCGATGAAAACAAGTTCACCCCACACATACCCCCATATGCATTTACTCTTTCAAGGTTACAAAACCGAGCCACCTATTGGGGAATAAGTGTACAGGCAATGCAGATAAAAAGCAACTTGCTCACGGACCCATCTCGGGCAACACAGATGGTTCAAGCACAGGGACAATTATCTGTGCATAGGCCAGTCCTGTTAGTTTACTTTGAAGTAAAATTTAATTATTTGCTGATTTAGTTGGATGCATTTATTCATAATGGGAGTATAGTTGACTCCGTAGAAACAGAAGCCACAGGGTTATGCCAAAGCATATTCCATGGGGGATTAGAGAGAAAAAAAAACATACCAAGGCAAGCAAAACAAGCAGGTCGATGGGTGCTTTTTGTAGCCTTGAACACTTTTATTGGGAGTTAACAAAAAATGCTGATTTAACTCCCGCTCAAATTATCAGTTTAGCCTGACAGAGTCCTGGATAACAATGGAAAGCCTCCAACTCTTCATAGCTTTACCATTTATTTGGTGGGTTGTTTCAAGCTCTGTAAAGGCAACCACAAAAAGGTGCAATTCTTCTAGGGCTACTTTTTAAAAAAAGGTTTTAGCAGTCACCCCTTTGGCAGTCATGACATAGGAGAATTACTTTTTGGTCTTGGGAGTTGATTGCAACTTCTTTGCCCCGGCTACTGTAATCTACACATGCATACCCATTGATTTCCTACACACCAAGCAAGCGCGATCAGCCGATAGCAGGGTGTGCACACTAGAGGACCTGTTTTACAGTATACAATGGAAGCTCAGGAATTTGATGGGCAATGGAAACTGAAATCAAAATGATCCACCAAATCTAAAATATTTTGGGATGCTCAGATCACTAGCAGGCACCAGTAGGTCAATGTGTTCTCTAAACATTTCATGGTATGCACACAACAGCAAATGACATCCATGAGAAGAAGAAACTGCCTGGGTACATTAGAATACCAAATCTATTTCACAAAAACTGAACTGCTAATACAATACACCAGAAGTGGTTGGTGTGGCACACAAATTATAAAATGTGTTGGGGTGGCTTCCTTCCTGAAACGACACATCTAGGTTCAACATGCATGAAAAATGCAGACCCCCGGGTTAACAGCAAGTTCAGCCCATTTTGGAAAATGTGATGCCTTGCCTGCCCTTAAAGGTTCATTTAAAGAAATCTGCTGCAAGGTTAAGCGCAGTGTCCCCCAATTACAGACTACCGTGTTCATGATAGCTAGGGAAGATGGGAGCGGTAGGTTTCCACACAAGCACTCAAATGCACATGGTACAAGCTTCACTAAAGGCACAAAATATAAAAGCATTGATTTGACTGAGCTCAACTTACTATTTGCTATTGCCAGTTACACATTTAGACATTTAAGAATGCTTCAAGATCTAGCTGAGAAGTCCTAGCTATTACATAAACTTTACAAGTGCAATTGCTGAACAGACTCAAATTGTGTGCAAAAAAAAAGAGTGCTTTCATATTGCTTTCAAAACTAACAAATCTGGGCACGGTTTGAAACAGACTAACACTTTTAACAGAATACAAGTATGCAGAGATGTGTATTTTTAAACAAAACATTTGGCAACATTAAATTGTCACATCAGTACACATTAGGAGACACATTTAACAAAGTAAATAAAAACAAATAAAAACAAAAAATAGAGAGTAAAACCACAAGAAGCAGTTGGCCAGTCATGTTGTCATGTATACCACCTGTCTAGAGCCGGCCTCCTTTGAAGAGCCTGCAGTGGATTGACTGAAGACGGCAGCTATCCCTGCACCAAAGCGCTTGGACAGCCGAGGAGATGTCTTAGTCACTTACCATCAGAGGCTACCCTTTGATTAAAAGAGTACAGAAAGATAATGTTAAAACAGGTTCTCCATCATAATAGGAACAGTACCAGAAAGTTCAGTCAGCAATCATATACATAGAACCCCCACACATTATTTAGCAACAGAACGTAGTCACAGGTATACACCAGCCACAAACCACGTTACTCACCAACAAGTAGCTCAGTAATCAGGCCCCTTTACAGAAAAGGGTGAACCTTGTGCCACCTCTACACCGCCTGGCCACCTCACCTTGCATACAATATTAAATTGCTGGCTAAAAGCTTAGCCAAGGACAGAGTAGATATTGGTTATCGAGGAGAGCCCATGGAGTGCCAAATGTACTACTTGTTTGCACGTTCTCTTTTCTCCGTTTGGCTCTTCTCCATTTCCAACATGCAGAAACATTACCAGAAGTTGGACAGGGATGTGGCGGCAGCAAAGGCAATGACTGGACTCCAAAGAAACTTGTCGCAGAGCACTCCTCACCCAAGCCACCAACTCTTCAACTGGCATCCAGTTGCACGTAAAGAGAGCAATATATGACTGCACTAGCTACAAAAATCGCACTTAATGAATACAGTGAGAAATGTGCTCTTTGAGTGACAGAAGGAATAGTGCAGGACAATCAAATGTATAGGCATTTATGACAATTTTGTTATTAATTTAGGAGCTTCCAAATGGGTAGGCACGCACACAATCGACATGATCACGACTAGGTAAATAGAAAAGCCTTCTAACAGTCTACACACAAAAAAACGAATGAAAAGAAAACATGAATGTCAGACCCTTCAATCAACTAATTTGCACAGACCACAAAAATCCCTCACTAGGAGTTTTGCGGCGTTCACTTAAAGAACCCCCCCCCCCCCCCGCCGTGTCAATCCATGGTTCACAAGCCCACAAGATCTAGAGCATACACCCACCAACAACTCGGTGGTCTTCAGCGTTGTGTCCATAGTCCACATTTAAACCTAAACATCCGTTTTCGTACTGTGGTCTCTTGTGGTTTTGGGTATTTTATTAAGCAAAATAGAAAAAACTGCTTAACCCCTTAAGTGGCAGGCTAGTACGCAAGTCTATGCAAAAAGGACTAGCATACTCATCCTTTGCATTTAAAGAGTGCGGTTCCCATTGGCATAGTCACTATGAATTGGAGTAAGAATCGTAGATCACCAGTATCAGAATCTTTCAGTGATATACCGAGGAGATATGCCCCGAGGTGGCGGGCCCACCCTGTGGGTAGCAGCCCTACGCCGAAAAGGGCCAGAGCAAAGCAAGGGTCCCTTAATGAGGGTTATGTGCTGGGGCCCACTAGGCGAGCAATGCCACTGAGGGGCATACCACCATAGATCAATGCAGGGGTGCTAATTGTTTTCTTTTTAAATAAAAAAAAAAAACGTTTTCCTCTCGCCCTGCCTTCTAACCATGGAGTCAGTCTTCAACATGAAGAGGGGCCTGCCTGGCTGAAGGCAGCACTGCGAAGTCACGAGCATGTGAATCAATGCCATACCCTATGCTGGAGAAGGTATGTTTTCCTTTCAGGATTTCGAAAGACAAGAACCATTAGCACCCGTGCAGTGACCTACATGGGTGCTAATGGGAAGAGAAGAGCCCGACACTAATGAAAGTGCTCAGAACGCAGGCTTACCTTTGTGAATATAGCCCATGTTGCGCATTTTCATTGGCTCCAAGCGTGCCAATGTTGAATAGTACTACCTCTACGAAGTAACAGCCCAGACTTGCCTCCATTGGTATGTGAACATTACCAAAAAGGCATCACAGCAAACGCTGTACTAGCAAACACTTCTAGACATGAACCTTTGGATATTGGACAGGGTTCGACATTAAGAATCAATGCGCACAAGCTAAAACCAGCTCCTGGGTGTCAAAAATCACTCAGACAGGAGCCAACACTGGGTAACCAGGAATAAGTTCTGCAAATCTAACTTCCACATTAATGCACACTAACGATTTTGCCCAATTTGGATGATCCATTATATTTAAATGTGTCCTAGAGGTGTCACTTTCCCAAGCACTCAAAGGAAGGCACCAGCTGGCAACTGTCGGTTTTAAGCTAACCAGGCTCACCAGCAGCAGATAAATGGCTCCTGCAATTTCGAGCCCTGTAGAAATAACACCAACAAGACAGTGTCTGGGTTTACTCCGAGTTATATGCTGGGAATTCTTTGTTTTCTGAAAATGGGTGAAGTTATTGGGGGGGGAACTCACCTTGTTTGGGGGCCATATCAGTTACATTTAGACTGTGGACACTTGCCCTAGCCAGCCAAGATGGAGGCACCAGTCGATGATCTGATTGGCTGAGTGTTCCCAAGGTCAGATGGAAACAAACAACTGCCTTTCATTGTCCAGAGTTCAGCTGAGGTGGTCTGGATCCAGGAAGCTCCCAAAGTTGTGGCCCTGTGTTTGAATCCGGTAGGAAAGTCTCCTTTGAAACTCCAGTGGAGGACTGTAACCAGAGAGGAGTCAAAAAAGGGTTCATTTTGCTTCTTATCAGCTTTGACCACTCTTGCTGAAGAGGACGCCATGTCTTTCTGCCAGGAAACTGTGAAATGAATGGACTTAAAAACGTTTTGAACTTTCTATTAATGCTTTGAATTGTGCGTGCTGGATTCTTGTTATGCTTTATTTTTCGAGCGTTTATTTCTTCCTATTCTTGACACAAATAAAAAAAATATTGTTTTGGAAACCGCTAGTCAGTTGCCAAGGTAAAGCTTTCCCCAGTCGTCTGCATAGATCGCATCTGCGCAGTGTACATTTCATTATATAAACGGGGTCCGAGTTCGTAACGTGCAGCCTTCAATTCTAGTGACTGGTCGAAGGAAACGCTGCTGTTACCGGAGCCGCTTTTTTGCATCGAGCGAGAAGCTCCAGCGTTTGCATTTGTGTCAGTTTCACTTCGGCTGACTCGGTTGGTGCGCGCACTGACCAGAAGGGTTCACGACTTGTTTACCCAGAGATTTCTGTTTCACGGCATATTCGTGGTCAGTTACCCATTCGATCATCTACTTCCAACTCCCTCAGGGTCAGTCGTTTTTCAAAGAAACAAGCTGGGGTAGATCTCGGGCCTCCCTCTGGAACAGCCTCCCTGCCACTCTGAGAACCATATACAGTTCCGGAAGCTCCTCAAGACCTTCTTTTTTGCTTCCGCTCTCCCTTGCATAACTGCTCTCTTGGCACCGTGCACCTGACCACCCTCTGTCCCCAGGTACCTGCTCACCCTGCCACCCCCCTACACGGCCTCCTGGCCACCCCTTGCACTGGTGGACATATCTGTACCCATACAGTTCCCCAACTCCGCCCCCCATTTTCATTTTTTCTGCACTTAGACTTACCCAGTCTGCTGCCTTAAACACAGCACTGACTGCACTACCACTTTATTGCCTCTACTATTTTATTGACTCTACTTTTTTAAAATTATTTATATGTTCTTCTCTGCGCCGCACTTTCCAATCCCCCTTCCATGCACTTTTCCCCTTGCACGTTCTCAATGTCACTGGGCGTAGTAAGATAGATAGGTTCGCCTGTTCCCCCTCCCTTGCCGCACTGAAACACTTGTGTACGAGCGCGATATGAATAAATCATAGCGCACACGCAGATACAAATTTTCAATTTTCTATTTACAAAGTCATGAGAACTTCTAGCCAGCAGAAGACTGCGGCATTGCCAGCTCTAATTCAGTTTAATTTTCTTCTTGAAGGCTTGCTGAGTAAATCCGACTCAGAGCTTTGATTTGGCAGCTATCATGAACATTGGTTTACCTTTTCTCACGTGCTGCGCACCGACTCATTTCCCTTCAGTGGAGACAATGCGGTTTGCAGGGGATCAGGACAGTGGGATAAACTGTGGCTCAGAAGATTAACCCAGTGTTTCCTGGAGAAAAGTTACTTAACCCTTGGACTCCTGGTGTAGAGAAATCAGTAAGGAAGCAAAGTTGCTCATGAAGACAGTCTATGGGTTTTTTAGTTTTGCTGAACAAAATAAATTGCAGAAGAATATCTACATGCGTTCCAGTTCCAGAAGATTAATGTTTTGGCATTAGCTCAGGAGTTAGAGGAAAGTTGTGAATAAGAAAGGAAGAACTTCATTACAGAAATCCTTGTGGTCAACTCAATTGAATGATTTTTAAATTGTCCCACTAAGCCTTCAGCAGAAGGAGAACATATCCCGAGAGCTCAAAGGGAATCTGTTCCTTATCCTCTTCCCGGGGTGTTTTAAGTGTTTCACGCCTTTGCGAGTGTCAGGGTCCACGACAGCTCCCGTGGATGTCAAACCAAGACTCAGCCGAACAATCAGTAGCACATTTGTGCTTCCATACCCGAGGTGGTCACAAACACCCAAATGGGTCCGACAAGTTGTGATGGGCCGATATGGTTAGAGGGTGCCTTTCTGCCATTAATAAACTGGGTATCAACAGGGAGGTTTACAGAATTCGTTGGTGGAAAGATAGATAAATGTAGAAGGGGAAAAAAAATCCTCTCAACAGTTCACTTTTTGAATTGTCAACATCCCATTGCAAAAAGGAGGGTAGTCCGGATTGGTGATGGGGCTTGTGCCACTGCTAGTACCGGCTTAGAACACTATGCAACTGCCCATGAGATCTCAGTCGCAAGTACAGGGCCATGTTAGCAACGCACTACCAGAGACCTCTGCAAGCAAAATGGGTTCTCTTCCTACTTGCTGGAGAATCTTTCGAAGGACAAGTTCCAGAAATTCCAGTGGGAAGTGGCATGTACATTTCAGGAAGCCAGCCCACTAACTTGGTGAGACCGATATTATGCAGCTCAAGAGCAGGGCAAATGCCGCCCCCCACCTGGTGCATTTTCTGGTGCACATGCAGTGGAGTCTAAATCTAAAGCACTTTGATCTTCACACCACGCAGTCTCAATTCAATGAGTAGTGTTGATCGCAAAAGTACCTACTAAAAAGGAGCTTCTAGTAAGAAAGCATAGATAACTAGATCCAAGCAAAGGCCTTTTTTGTTTTCAGTACCACTATAATAGGGAGGTGGGGATGTGGGGCACATTTGGAGGTGGGAGGCGCAGGTAAAGAGGCATAGGCTACCAATAGTGGACTCGGGAAGCATGGACAACCAGCAGAATGGCAATGCGGGCCAGCATAACGCAGACTGAAGCTAGTAAGTCACCCCCCTGGTGCTAAGGGGTTGGGGCATTACCATTCATGTAATGGTGCGAGGCCAGAGTTACAGGCCCGAGCAAAAGGAGTGCATTAACATGGGCCCAAGGGCCTTAACCAGATTTAATGCCTGCCTACAGATAGGTTTACCTTGTGGTTTCTCAACTACTGCCGTTACAAACTAAAATTGCTGCCATTGATGCTGGACAAAGGGCACTAGTCCCTTCTCCCTTTCCATTGCGACTGCTCGGAAGTACTAGGAAAGTAGGAGTTTTGGAAGCCAGAAAACTAGGCAGCTGCCAGAAGGTGGGGCAAGGATTGGGATGGTGCAAGGCAAGTAAAAGCTTAAGCCACTTCAATGGAGGCTCGGAACACAGGTAATACCACCTTCCGAAAACCCCATGCCACTAAAAAGCAAGCTCTATAGCTCAAAATTGTAGAAAAAAAAGTTAAGAGCATTTGTTAGATTAAGGAGAGGGCTAGATCAAGGCAAAAATGAAAATTCACTACAGTAAAACCTACATTCCAAGGATCAAAAGGCTAAGCTTGTAATAGTGGGATTGAAAAAAAAACAACTGGAACTCCCATCTCTGGGTAGTGTTACTTATGCAGCCCCTGATTTTATTGCCCCGATTTTATTCCCCCGATGGCCCGGGTGACCACAGTATTTAAAAAAAAAAGAGCCAGAAACTAACATGGACATCACCACACCGTTCCAGACCAGCTGCTCTGGTGAGGCGTTGAGCAACCTGCAAATGTAAAAGTGAGTAATTCAGGCGATCTTGAAGAGGCACAGGAGGGGAGTTTTGGTGCACTTAGGGGACTTATATAAGTCACGTCCCAACCCTGAGGCCACGGTTTGGGTTGCTGCCACACATGGCATTGACTGATCAGCCGCACACGCAGCACAGTACTTTCTTCTGGCCTGCCTGGATTGGCCACGGCCTTGCGCTCTGGGACATCCCTGCACATGTCGCCTTGGGCGTTAATCGTCACCCAGGCAGAACTGCACACGCAGCCTGGGGCATACTGCCACAACGGGCTGCCAAAGTCCTTCAGAATGCCCTGGGGGCCCGCAACTCACAGAGAATGCAGCTCTCAGTTTTTTCCAATCTACAACTTCCCCCTTGCAAGCCTCCCTTCGACTGTCGTTTTCCAACAGTCCTCTTCAGGTAAGTCCAGTCAAGGTTCCATGTGCCCCCCAAGGTGGGGAAGATGAACAGTTAAGTCTAAACATGTTTAACAGACATCCAATAAAACTCCTGTGTCCTATTTCCACTTTTACACACACTGATATAGGATGCATTACTCACCATACTGTACGTTTTTCTGATGCTTGTATCTGCTTAGATTCACATGCTTTGCATAAGCCGACATCTAGTGGAAGTTGGAGAATTGCATAGGAGTTTTCGAAGTTCGAAAAGGGACGTCGACAGTTTATGACTAATACTATCTCTAGTCTGATGTACCCCGTTATCCATGATCCCTCACGTATCGAGGTTCCTGAGATTTGTTACAAGAGGAGCGCAAGTTGTAAGCATGAAGTTCAGGAAGAGACCAGGAGGTGTGAAAGCTTCTTTCCCAGGCGCCAGACAGTAGGAAGGGGGGGTAGGGGGGGGCACATGTGAATCTAAGCCGATACAATCATCGGAAGACATACATTAATATATAAATGAGAGGTCGTGGAAATATAATTTTGCAATTTGTCTACGCATAAGGCGACCAGCTAGCTGGGCGGAAAAAACTATCCGAGGGACCTCGAAGCGGGAGGGATTTTGAGTATACTACACGTCATGTTAGGGATAGTGTTACAGGCACGCCCATGTCGACATCCCCTTTTGATCCTCGAAAGACAAGATGCAATACTATGCGGTTACCACTAGATGTGGACTATATGCACAGCATGCGATTCTAAGCAGATTCACAAGCATCAGAAATAAGATTACGTTGAGTATGGAACAAGTTATCCCATGCTCCAGAATATTCAGTCAGGCCGGGAATCCTGAAAAAACTACAAACTGTCTCCTCTAAACCAATCACTGTACTCTGGGTCATACTGCCCCCAACAGATGAAAGTAGCAGTATTGCCAACAGCTGCAGACGGGTAGGGAGGGTTTGCATGTGAATCCATGCCAGACCCATGCTGGAGAATAGTCAGTTAAGTAACTTTTTCCTTCTCCATCGTGAGGTTGGCATTTGGATTCACATGCTGATGAATAAAGACTACAGAGCAGTACAACACAACCATGGGAAGTGGCAAAGGCTCAACAGAAGCAATAACCTACGTAGCACTAAGCGGACCCTAGACTCCTCTCTGGAATCCCTGTTGACGCAGTAGAACCATGTGAAGGTGTGCGTAGACCTCCACGTAGCAGCCCTGCAGATGTCCAGCAGGCGCACACCAGATAGGAACGCTATCATGCAATCGTCGCAGCAATCGCTCTGGTGGAATGGGCTCTCGGACGGCCCGCACAGCGGTCGGTTTGCCAACCGATGACAAGTGTGTGATACAGCCGGAGAGCCACCTGAAGATGGAAGCCTTGGATAAGGCCTTCTCATGGTTCACGGGACCAAAGTTCACTATCAGTTGCGATGTCTACCGAAAACTCATGCGTGCCACATAGAACTTCAGCGCAACGCAAAAGCAATGTGTGCAGCGCCCTTTCAGCCAGTGACAAAGGCTTTTGAAAAAACAGGCAACACTAAAGGATTGTTGATGTGGAATTCCGACAGAATCTTTGGCATGAAGGGGTGCGTCGTAGCACCACCCTCTATTCATGATGGTCAGATATGGCTGCTTGCAGGATAGGGCCTGGATCTCTCACCCTCCTGGCCGAGGTGATTGCCACGAGGAAAACTTTTCCACAAGAGAAACTAGAGGGGCCCGATGCATAGGCTCGAGCTCCAACGAGCCTCGCCAGCACCACGTTGAGTTCCCACGCCAGGGCAGGAGCCTTTACCAGCGGGAAAGATTGATTGGAGGACCGAAGAAGTTCTTCCTGGAGACCTGCTACGGTGTAGCAGGAAATGGACTGCGCTAGCCCCACCTTGTCCAAGAACAAGTATGGAAGAATCCGCACGCCGTGACCTGTAGAGGGTTGTTCTTTGGCGACCGGCACCACATAGTGAAGCGCTTCCACGCGAGTCGATTACGCTCTGGCCTTGGCAAGGACCTCCCTGCTGTCCGCCGGCAACTCATCCTCCAAACCCTAGGGCTGCAGAAGCCAAGCGGTCAGGTTCAGCGATCCCGGGTCATGACGCAGGATTGCGCCCCCTTCTCTGGTGTGTGGCTACGCGACCACTGGCAGCGTGACGGAGTTGACACCCACAGGCTGAGAAGGTCCAAATACCAAGTCTGCCTCGCCACACTCCCAGAAGGACAGGCAACTGAGGGAATTCACAGGAACAGGCCTTCCCACTGGAAGGAGAACACGTCCCCCCCCATACTTGGCTGGTGGAAACTGCCGGCAAACTTCTGGCATTTGGAGTTCGCCAGCATTGCAAACAGATCGATCTGGGTTTTGCCCCACTTTAAGAGGTGGTCCACCTGGTCCTGCCAAAGTTCACACTTGTGGCAGGAGCGCAACTCCCTGCTGAGGGGGTCGGCAATGGTGTACTTTACTCCAGCCAGTTGAAAAGAGATGAGGAACATCTCTTGGTCGACGGCTCAGTGCACCTCTTTGGTGTGCTGGGGATAGACTGCCCCATGCCCCCCCACCCTCCTGATTTAGAACATTGTGGTGGGGTTGGCCGTGAAGATCCTTACCACCTTGCCCTTCAGGGACGGAAGAAATTACTTGAGGGACCAGAACACTGTCTGCAGTTCCAGGATACCATGTGGCGCTCATTTCCTCCGGCAGCTACAGGCCTCTGGCGTGCGGACGTCGGTGTGGGCTTCCCAGCCCTCCAGGGAAGCATCTGTGGTGACAGTCTCCTGGCATTGGAGGGGGTTGAAACCCTTTGCCCAAGGCGATGTTGGGCGTGTACGCAAAACCACACCGGCAGAACTCCGCGCCGAGAGGGATCTTGCTGCAAAGCTTCCGGATACCTGAATCTACTGAGCGTCCAGGAACTCCAGAAGGGGTTGCAACCTGCAGAGCCGGATAAGGTAGATGCATGACATGCCGAACAGCGACTTGGTCCGCACCATGGCAGTCTTCAGTAATGGCCGTTTTTATGCTTTACCCAGCACAGCCGGTACCCTCGCCTCCGAGGGAAACGTTAGGCAGGAGACTGTTGTGCCTGGTTCCTAGGAATAGGGCGTTCTGTGATGGTGTCAAGCAGGACTTTGGATAATTAATGGAGAAACCCAGATCCGCCAGTAGCTGGACGGTCGTCTCCAAGTGTTTGACAGCTAACTCTTGACTTGGCACGGATGAGCCAGTCTGCGAGGTACGGGTACAAGTGTATCCATCGTAGACGCAGATGGGCCGACACAGGTGGCAGGCACTTCGTTAACAGCCTGGAGCCAACTTTAGGCCAAAAAGGGAGGGCCATGAATTGGTAAGGGTCTTCCCTGCACTATAAAGCATATGAACTTCGATGTTTCCTGTGAATGGGGATGTGGAAGTAGGTGTCCTCCAGCTCCATCAAGAAGTCTCCTTCCGCCAGTTGGCGGAGCATGTGATGCAGCATAACCATCCTGAATTTTTGGGACTTGAGGTACCTGTCTAGAATGGGCCTCCAGCCCCTGGTCTTTTGACCAAGTAGTATCT
The DNA here is from genome assembly GCF_040938575.1 of Ambystoma mexicanum. Taxonomy (NCBI): domain Eukaryota; kingdom Metazoa; phylum Chordata; class Amphibia; order Caudata; family Ambystomatidae; genus Ambystoma; species Ambystoma mexicanum. The sequence goes on from NC_090929.1 coordinate 481,422,085, forward strand.
GGAGCAGACTCGGAGCCCTGGAGTAGCCATGGAACTATCGCTATCGCCTTTTCTTAGCATGGCCCATACCTCCTGCAGGAGAAGAGGGATGTTCTGCTCCTGCGGGTTCACCCAAGGACTCGGCTGACACTTGCTGAAACTCCAGGGTATGTCCGCGGGCGAGAGCGTCCAGCACCCATCGATCAGTGGAGATATTTTTCCACTCGCCAACAAATCCAGTCAGCTAGCCTCCCACAGGGGTACCTGGGTGCTCACTCACCCCCCCACCCCCATGAGCGCAGTAGGGGCTACCTTCGCAGGGTCAGCCCCTTTGGCCTTTGACAGCGCCCACCACCAGTTCAATCAAATGATTTCTCCTGTGCTGCCTTGCCCATCTTGGGCAGGTCAGCCACCTTTTCTTCCACCCTAGGCTTCTCCCGCTGCTTAGCTGGCTTGGGCGAATTCCTTTGAGGAGCTCGATCAATGGCTAGCGATTGAGGCAGATAGAAGTTGATCGCGCCCTGCCCATCAAGGGACATGCTTGCGATGCGACCCCGATGGACACTGACCCGCAGTGCTTGGCCTCCACCGGTGCAGAGCCCTCAAAGTACTTAGAAGCACGCTCTTCGGACCGGCCAGTCCTAGATGAGGCAGAGGCCTTGGCGCCTAGATATGCCACCAATCTACTGTGTCGATCTTTCATTGTTCGCTTGGAGAGGCTGGACAGATTTTGCAATCTCCTTTGTGGTCCGCATGAAGGCAGTAGAGGTATTGAAGGAGTTGTTCCTCCACAAACATGTTCGCAGTCCATGAAAAGGGAACACCCCCCCACCCCCTTTCCTTCTCTGTCATGGTCTGCAGAGCAAAGTAGGCCAGATGGCCTTCTGGAAACTTCAACGATCCTTGCCATTGAAGGACGCTGAAATTCGCCAACAAACAGATCCCATGTGTCAGGAAATGGAGAGAAGAGCACAGGCTCTTATTGTGACAAAAATGTGAAGAAAAAAAGTAAAAACCATAGAATAGCTCAGAGAAAATAGAGGACTCTCAGCACTTGAATGTGTGGTAAAAATCTGAAGATGGCTGCCAGAGTAGGGGCTTAGTGATAGGGCAGTCATTGGCTGGGGGCAGTATGACCGAGAGTACAGTGATTGGTTTAGAAGAGAAATACAGTAAGTGAAATTGTTTTCTTTTACCAAGGATTCTCGGCACGACGGATAATGTTCATGAGCATGTGAATCCATGCCAGACCCCATCTGGATAACGTATCCCTTACAATCACATGCTTTGCAGATTAGCAAGCAGTACTAGTAGAAGGAGGTGGGTTGTTAGAAGGTAGCACTGCAAGTCTCAGTGCAGCTTGTCTCACCTGTGTCCAGACAGTATGTTGGGCAAAGGTGTGTACTGAGCTCCAATTGGCAGCCTTGCAAATGGCATCTAGAGGCACATTTGCTAGGAAGGCCAAAGTGTCCCCACTGCCTAATAGAGTGATCTGGGTTTAAAAGGCAATGTTCTTTTGGCAAGAGAGGAACAAGAGTTGGATGCAGTCCATTTAGAAATCGCTTCCTTAGATAAGATTCCCTTTCTCGTGCAGTGGCTAGACACACAAAGAAGCGATCTAAGGTAGAACATGACAGCTATGCATACATCTAGTGTATGTAGACTTTTCTGCTGCGTTTGTTGGATTTTGGAAAAGCAGGACGCTCTACAGTTTGATATACATGACTCTTTGATATGAACTTTGGTAGCACCACCTCGTCTATGCACAACTATAAGGGGGACAGAGGTTGTAGTTCACTGACCCTTCCGATTGAGGGAACGGCTATAAGGAAGGCCGTTGTGCATGTAAGCTGTTTAAGGCTGGCTTTGTCCATAGGCTCAAAGGCCCCCCTCTTCCATGAGCCTCATAAGTACGACATGGAGGTACCAGCAAGGAGCAGGATTAAAGATTGGAGAGTACCGTGACACCCGCTCCATTAAAGCCTCAACTATGGGCACCGTCCACCATGAAATGTTACGCTGAGAGGTGTAGGTGTACTTTGAGTTAAAGCGTTTCCATTTGTTAATAGTTCCTTGTGTTAGGCTTGCATGCACCTTGGTCTAGGTTAAGGTGACCAAATTCTCGGCCCATTATCAAGAGAAGTGTAGAGTCTGTTGACAAGGAGGAAGTTCCTGTTTCTAGGGGCATAAAACAGATGCCTCCCTTCTGGTTCTTCAATTCCTGCACCAGTGGAGTTCCAAGGCTGCAGATGTTCTTGCATAAGGTGGATCGTAGATCCAGAGATACTGAGCTGGTCAGCAAGGTAGTTTGGGGGACTAAAGGGGCAAAGGCCCGGTATCCAAAGAAGCAGGAAGGGAATACGTGCTTGCCATGCGAGTCAGTGCAGTTCCGAGGGTTGGGGTGATATATTCAAATTTTTGGACTCCTTTGATGAACCATGCTGCAGCATATTGGACAAAACTCAGGTGTGCCCGGGTGGTTGCTAGAAGGCCTTCCATTACGACATTGCCACCATCTAGGTGGTCGAGGACCAAGGCTTGGACAGCAGATCTGAAATTTGCTGGGATTTTAGAGGGCAAGAAGGTTGGACAGCAGAATTAGTTCAAGTTTCCCCTAGGAACATTGAAAGCAGCAGGAACCAAGGCTCCAGTTGAATTCTTGCTCGCACCTGAAAGATTCAGGTTAGCGTGTCCCATAGGAGTAAATCCCAGGTTGGCCAACCTAGGCTTTCTCTTCCTTACATAAGGTAATTCATAATGACATTCTACTATGTAGCTGCGTGGAGGTGAGCGATGCAAACCAAAACGAGTCACAGCATTGCCTCTTGTCGAACGCACCATTTGAGTACGTAACGGTTTGAGCTAACATGTTGCTACACCTCCCAGATTGCTTGCATCTTCCTTAGCAACAATTAACTGCAAAACAAACATTCTAAGTAAAGGGTGAAGGATTGACAGTGAAGTACAGACACGTCTCTCTCTCCCCCCCCCCCTTCAACTCGGGTGCTGTGGGTGGATTGGAGGCACCACAGCCACTTGCTTAGAAGGGGTTAGCCTTGCTGGTCCTGTGTAAGATCTATGAACTGTTGACCCGCTGTAGCGGTTTATAGTCATACCGCAAAACAGTAGATGTCATACCTACTTCCACTGACAGATGTGGCCGCCTGAAATGAGACAGCTACCTCAGCACAATGCCACGGTGGTCCCGTCAGATGGAAAGATGCCTTATTGAAGACGACTTTACAATCCTTCCTGTGCCATTTATCAATCTCACCTTCACCAGAGGCAACGTCTACATGTAAGCAGGAGCACAACTAATCACAAAAGCGCCTCCATAGGTGGATTCTGAAACCCTCGCCAGATATGAGTCTGCTTTTCATCTGGATGGCTAACTACAATGTGTTCTGAAGGTGGTGAAGACATTTTGGGCTTATTGGCAACCAAACAAGCTTTTCATTTAGCATAAAATCCTACTATTGAGCACATCAATTCAGAAAGGGACTAAAAACACGGTTTAACCAAAGTGTCTCCTCCCTTCTACGTGCTCCCAAACTAGCACCTAGATGCCCACGGGCTGCGAGTGCTGCTATATATGATTTAAGCTATCTGCAACCGCCCAATGGCCCCCACACACTGTTCCAGCTACTCTGAACCTTCAGTCAATCTGTGACAAAGATCAACTGGGTTACTTCTTAGGCGACACCAAGGCAAGGCAACACTAACAGATGACCAATTCCCTCACCGATTAGTGGACCACAATATACTTGTAGATGAACACTGGCATCTTAGTCAGTGCAAGGATTGCATTTTTCCTCGGCTTTCTCTCCCACAGAACTAGCACGATTGGTCCTTACTGGGCTTCACACCCCTTAGCTTATGTGGTCAGACCAAAAATATCCTGTTTTGCCCCAAGGAGACGCTTGGTACAGCTTGTAAGGAATCCTCATGGGGAGCTGACTGAATAGGAGGGTCTTGCTGACCTGACCCACCATCAGGTCTGTAAATAGAAAATACTTACATGTCTTTCTCTTGATGGTTTGAGCCTTCAGAAGCAGTGTTGCCCAAGTCAATCATGGAAGGAAGAAGCTGAAAACTGATGCCGATTTTGGTTAATGGAGTTCTGGCTGACATTCTAAACTGGCTTCCATCCGTCCCTTCATGGTGGGTACGTAGCTATCTCAGTGTTCGGAAAGGACGGTATAGTTTATTGAAAGTTACCTTTTGGCTCAACTAAGTAACTCAGTGAACCAAGTAAACTGTTAATAGTTAGATGCAGAGTGTAAAATAAATGTGAAGCTGGGATTAAATGCACATTTACTCCGCTCGCTCTCACTGGAACTGGCCTTAAATTGTAAGAGGGTAAATGTTGAAGCCAGACGTGCGTAAAATCTGAAAATCCAGTGCACATATTCTTATAATGGCGGCGATCGTTTCACTCACGGCATTAGAGAACAGAGGAGCGTCTCCGTCAGGTGTCATTAGTTCACCCCCTGGCGGGGAATAGTGACCCTGCAAGACAGCATGCACGTTGGATTAAGCAGACTGGCTCTCTGAAAGCCCCTGAGACTGCAGATCTTCGCTTGGGAACTTCTTGTTCAGCAAGTTCAAAGCTTTATTCTTCATACTTTAGGATCAAGAAGAAACTTTCAAAAGGCTAAAAAAGTTTAGTTATTGGTTAGTTAGGTGCTCTGCTGAGTATTTTAAAAAGGAAATTAATTAGGAAAGAAAGGCATCCAAGTCATGCAAGATAATAAACTATAGACGGAGAATCTGGCACTGTTTCCAGAGAGCAAATCAGTTGAGAAAGGCACGTTTTCTCAGCCTTTCGAGGGGGAGCACAGGTAATGAAACAAATCAAGGGATTGAGAAGGATATGGAGTAACCTTTCGTCCTCTGCAGATTCTCAACTTCTGAAGGCATAAATCTGTTATTGGGTCCCTTCCCCTTTGGGGAGTTTAGGACTTCACCTGAAACTGCCAGAAATTTCCCACGTGGAAAAACTGCTGGTTTCACTAATATGGATATGGCTGTCCAAGTATCCTTAAATGGCATTGGTATGTGAAACTAAAAAAACAAATTAAAAAGACCAAATACACTGGGGGAGGTTCATTTACCATGCATTTTACATCTGGGTGTGGAAACAGTTTTTCAAAACGTAAATGTCCAGTCAACGATTCAAAATATACTGTCATCAAAAAGGGTTTTTATGATTTGTACCTGCAATTCCAAGGACCGAGATTTGTGAAAAAGGGCGTTTAAGGAGGAAGCTGACGCAAATGTTGGCTGCTATAAAAGTGAAAATTGTAAAAAGAAACTCACTATCCCCCATCTTGTTTTCCCTGCCTCAAACCATCAGAAGGTCTGTCAAAATCAAACCACTGTCCTGTCACAACCTACATCCATCCCTTACACTACAACTAAAGAATAATCCAAAAGAAAGTTTCTCATCTGGGAGAACTACTCCCTTCTGCTCGTGATCAGGTGGTGTCCCAAACATTTTCTTCTTTTGCAAGAGGGCGGTTTCCCTTACCCTTGAGTATATTCAAAGAACTTCATTTTCTTCACCAGCAGAATGATTCCCATAGGTTTCGAGAGTTCTTGATGTACTATCAACTTAATGTTTGTTTTGCCACTCACAGTAATCCTCTTATGGGTTTCAGTGGACGTATTCCTGCCACTTCGAGGACGCTTTCCTCGGATGCTCAGTTCACTTGTGTTGAGGTCCCAGACCCTTCTCTGGCTGTCAGTGGACTGCTCCTTGCAATGAGGATGCTTTCCTGAAATAGCCCTTTGCTGGCCTCGGCATGAAGTCCAACCGGTGTGCCTCTGTCTCCAGTTACCTTCTGGCCAGTTTCACCAAGGAGTGTGGTCCGTCTCCTTCCCCCTTACTTCCGGCAATCTGCTTCTTTTGATCTGGTTTATGCAGCGAATCTGGACCCAGTGGCTCCTTGCAGTCTCGGTACAGTTCCACCTAGAGGGCGTGGCACTCTCCTTCTAGCTGGGCTCTGTCATGTCCATCCAAGTCTCGTCAAGGACTCCTGCGGCCGCTCGCCAGCATCCTCGGCACACCCTCTCTTCGGTCTGCATACAGACTTTGAATCTCCCGGGTTCCCTGAGGAACAAAAGCTTGGAGGCCTTCATCCAGGTCCACCTTATAGGGCTGACTCTGCACCAGCATGTACTATCAACTTAATGTTTGTTTTGCCACTCACAGTAATTTCATCCAGGTCCACCTTATAGGGCTGACTCTGCACCAGCATAACAAACCGCTGTTGTCAATGGTTCCCTGATACTCCACATGCTGGTTTAGCACCTCGTCTCTGTACATGAACACTGGGTATTCTATGCTCTTCCTTGTCTCAATAAACATAGGTAGATTTGGCAATACCAACCGATCTTGCTAGCTAGTGGATGGTGACTGTGCAAGGGACTTCGGGTGATGGCAGGCTGTGACCCAAGTGGGTGTCTACATCCCAGGACCGGGGTGGGGGGGTTCGCGGACCCTAAGAGGTGGTCCTGCATTTTACCTCCACTAGGGAGGCCATCGGGTAGCGACCTCACCTCCCTAGCCTCTCATGGAAGTGCTCCCCCTAGGGAGAAGTGACGTGATGCCATGAGGTGTCACACCCATACAATCCCAATCTAGCACGGTTGATTCATCGCACATTTCAATGGGAAAAAACATCTTTGCCAGTATAAAGTAAGTGCATGATGTGTTGAATCAGATGATAACCCTGCCCCCCACACCTCCCAACCCGTCAAGGAAAAAGTTACTTACCTGTAACTGTTCTCCAGCATGGGTCTTGCATGGATTCACAGGCTCATGAATATTCCCCCTCCGGCTGATTAGTTTCACTTCTGAACTTTCACCCAACAACCAATCACTGGTCTCTGAGTCCTAATGCCCTCCACTTAAGCCCCTCCTCTGGCAGCCATCTTAAGATTTGGTAGCACCAAGAGCTGCAGAGGGGTAGGTGGGAGGGTTCGCATGTGAAACCATGCCAGACCCATGATGGAGAACAGCATGTGGTCTGGCATGGATTCACAAAGAATACATAGCAGTACACACATGCACAACCACGGGAGGTGACAAGGCTCAACATTAAGAATCTCAACATCAAGCATCTCTCACCAGGCTCACCTTCAAGCGAACAAGTTGGCAGCACTGCTTGGCACACTGGACTCTTCCCTGGAATCCCGGTCGACGCAGTAGAATTCCATGAAGGTGTCTACCTCCACGTAGCATTCCTGCAGATGTCCAGCAGGGACACACCAGACAGGACTGCCGTAGTTGCATCAATCGCTCTGGTCGAATGGGTTCTGACTGCCTGGCAACGGTTTGCCAACCGGTGACAATGGGTGATGCAGCCGGAGAGACACCTGGAAATAGAAGCCTTGGAGGGCGCCTTCTCTTGGTTCACAGGGCCAAAGTTCAAACAGCTGTGATGTCTTCCGAAAACACTTTGTGCGGTCCACATAGAACGTCAGCACTCTAGCCACATCCAGCGAGTGCAAAGTCCTACCAGCCGGCAACGGGAAGAAAACCAGTAACACCAAGGGCTCGTTGAGATGGAAGTCAGACGGCACCTTGGCCATGCAGGAGGGGTTCGTCCGCAGCACCATCCTCGTCTCATGGAATGTCAAGTACTGTGGTTTACAAGATAGGGCCTGAATCTCTCCCACTCATGCAGAGGTGACGGCCACAACTTTACCTGCGCCGAATGTATAGCCTCGAACGGGGGAACCATGAGCCTAGTCGGCACCACATTGAGCTCCCACGCCGGGGCCTACACCGGCGGGACCGAACAGAAAAGTCCTTTTATGAAATCCTTGACCAGGCAGTGTGACCATACCGACGACCACCCGGAGTTCTGGTGTAGCGGAAGATAGCCACCAGATGAACCTTGATGGAAGCATGGGCCAACCCTGCTTTGGCCAGCGACAGTAAACACAGCAGCACCTGCACGGCTGTAATCCGTAGAGGGTCGAGTTTCTGTGCACAGCACCAGACAGCAAACCTCTTCCACTTATGTCCGTAGCAGTTCAGTGTAGACGAAGCCCTGGCCTCCGCCAGGAGATCGTATCCACCAACTCTAGCGCTGCAGGAGCCAAGCCTTCAAGTTCAGCGACCCTGGGCCGTGGTGCAGAATCGCGCCCTTCCCTGGCGAGAAGATGTCTGCCGGAAGCTTGACTGGAGGGGACGCCGACATGTCCAGAAGGTCCGGGTACCATATCTGCCTCGGCCACGCCGGTGCAACAAGGATCATCCTGCACCAGGACCGCCTGAGCTGACTGATGAGTCGCAGAAGCAATAGGGGAAATGCATAGAGGAACAGGCCGTCCCAGGGGAAGGAGAATGCATCTTCCATGCTCCCCGGCTGGGGAAACCTGCTGGAGAACCTCCGGCACTGGTGTTGCTGTTGAAAACATGAATCTGGGGATTGCCCCATCGTCGGAATAGAAGATTACTTGGTCCCGCGGAAGCGCCCCCTCGTGGCACGAGCACAGTTCCCTGCCGAGAGTCGGCCAGTGTTCTTCACTCTTGCCATATGAAATGTGACGAGGAGCATCGGCCCATCGCCATAGGTCCTGCACCTCTTTGGACAGCGCCGGGTATCCATAGCCCCCCTGTTTCCGGATGTAAAACATTGTGGTTGGGTTTATGAAAATCCGCACCACCTTGCCCCTGAGGGCAAGAAGGAAAGACTTGAGGGCCCAAAACACAACCAGTAGCTCCAGAACAGTGTGCAACGACTTCTCCTCTGGCAGCACCACAGGCCTCTCGCGTGGAGATGATCTGTGTGTGCACCCGATCCCTCCAGGGATGCGTCCGTCGTGACAGTCTCCTGGTGCTGGGGGTCTGGAAAGCCACACCCGCCGATCGATGCGCACGGACCTCCCCTCCCCCAACCACCACCAAATTGCTTGACGGAAACTTGTCACAGGTGATCTTGTCCTCAAAGCTCCCCATACCTGGATCCAACGGGCATCGAACTCCTGCAGCAGTCGCATCTGCAGCCTGAACAGGCGCACGAGCTAAGTGCACATCATGCTGAGAAGTGACTTGATGGACCTCACCCATGCGATCTTCAGGGTCAACAGCTGTTGTAACTTGCCCACGATGGCCGCTATTCTCTGTTCCGACGGGGACGCCAGACACGACACCGTGTTGAGCCTGGACCCCAGAAACAGCGCGTCCTGCAATGGCACCAAGCAGGACTTCGCAAAATGTATCGAGAAACGCAGTTCCGCGAGTAGCTTGACAGTTCACGCTGTGTGCTTGACATCGGTCTCCCCTGACTTCGCTCAGATGAGCCAATCGTCCAGGTAGGGATAGATGTGAAACCCCTGCAGGCGCAACCGTGCCGCCACTGGCGCCAGACACTTTGTGAAAACCCTTAGCACCGACTTCAATCCGATGGGAAGGGCCTTGAATTGGTAATGCTGCCCTTGGACCACGAAGCGCAGAAACTCCCTTCTGAATGGGGGTGTGGAAATAGGCATCCTCAAGGTCCAGCGACTATAGGAAGTCCTTCTTCCAGTTGTCCCGGTATGTGCTGAGGAGTGACCATCCAAAACTTCTGGGACCCGATGTACTTGTTGAGGCGGCAGAGGTGTAGTATAGGTCTCCAACCGCCAGTCTTCTTTCAGACGAGGAAGTACTGGGAGTACACGCCTGAGCCCCGGAGCATTCTTGGGATGGCAACGCCCTTCTTCAGCATGGCCCGTACCTCCAGCAGAAGTTAAGGGACGTGGTTTTCCTTCCTGGCCACCGGTGGAATGTGCAGGCACTTCTGATGAAATTCCAGGGTGTGTCCCGTGGGCCAGGGCGTCCAGCACCCAACAGTCGGTGGCCGGTTCAATCCTGCTTCACCACTGTCTTGCCGAATAAGTTGTCCCCGAAGGGCATGTCCAACACCCTCGACTGTACATCCTGGCGGAAGTTAGTGGCCTTCAACCAACCCCCGCTGACAAAGGCAAATGCTGTTGCCCATCTGATTAAAGCCTGTGTTGTGATGTCCGTGGCCACCGTGATGGCATGGTACGATGCCACCTCCCTCACCTTCTTGTAGGAGCTCTAGCGCTTCGGCCCTCTTGTCGGCAGGAGGGAAGCGATCTTGAACCACAGCTCCCTGTCATAATGGGCCATGAGGACTAAGGCATTGGCCGCATTGATCGTCGTCGCAGCCGACAAGATGACCCGCCGCCCGATGTCCAGATTCTTTCGCACGCCGTCCAGGGGCGGGGACGGGGGATATACGAGGAAGTAGACCCCGTAGATAGAGGACTTCTATGCCGCCGCCAAGACGTCCTGGATCTAAGAAACTTGGGTGCAGAGTCCGGCACCCTGTACTTCTTGTACCGGTCTCTATTCGCAGAGGACTGGTTCTTCATGAGGGACAGCCCCTCGTCCCAAGTGTCCAATAGAGGGATAGAAAGTACGGTCTCCCTGTTGGCCTCCCAGCGCTAGTACAGGAAGCTTTCCTTCCCCTCGGGGGCCAGTTGAAACATCTGAGGCCCTAGCGATCATGGCGTGGAAAGAGGTGTGGAAAGAGCCAATCTTGTCAGGTGGTGAGGCCCTGGGCACTGACAATGGGAGGTCCACTCAGTTGTCTGTACATGTGCCAGTTGTCACTGTATCATCGTCCCTCAGAGGAGGTTGCCGGGGTCCTTCCCATAGGACCTGGCCACAAACTTTTTGTCCAGGATGGCCTTCAGACCAGAAAGCTGCTCCTCAGGAGATGACGAGGCCCTGCAGGACTACCGCCTCCCCCTCACCCCTTCTGCTCGAGGGGGCATCGTCTTCACAGTGTCTTCTCAATGAAAGATTCCCTCCAAGCAGGCAGGGAAACTCGTTTGTGGGCTCCCTCCTGCGAGTCCGCATCCGCAGCCTTTGCTAGGGACGCCACCACTCCTTCCAGGGAGTACGTAGACTAGTGAATCTGGGCCTTCACGAGCTTGGGTGCACTGGTGGCCTTCACCGTCAGTGCCCCGCTCCCCCTTGGTTTTCTCCGTCAGAGTCGGCTTCTCCAGAAGCTTACCCGGATGGTCCGACTTTCTCTTCGGTGACCCGGAGCATTGGCTCGCGGTCGAGGGTGCTGAGATGCCGTTCCTGAGTTGGCCGCTGAGGAGGCAGTCCCAACGGCGCTCTGGGTGCCCACGGGCTTGCAGTGCTTTGCCTTATGTTGGGCCCCCATCGCCAGAGCACCCTAAAAGGTCTTAGAAGGCCGCTCAGATTTCCTCTTGCTGCCCGGGATCTTCCTGGAGACACTTGGGAGAGCCACTTTCGACAGTCCTTCATGGTGCGAGGCACCATATCCTTGCAGAACGCACAGGTCTCCACGTGTGTGGTCGGAATGTAGGCAGTTGAGGCACAGGGAGTGCCCATCGTCCAGGAAAATGTTCCTTAGTTCAGGTCAGACCCTGCACAGAGGCGTCGAGTCTCCTTTAACTTCTGCCATGTCCACGCGGAGTAGGCCTCAAAGAATCTTCCGGAATCCTCCAAGAAGGGAACTCGACGATAGGGGCGTAGAAAGTTCAGAAAAACAGTTCCCAGTTAGTCGGATGATGGATCGATGAGAAAAAAAAAATAGGGAAAAAGCGCAACACTCAGTAAAAAGCCCGAGAGCTAATCATGAGGACTCCCACCACTCTAACATGCAATAAAAATCTGAAGATGGCTGCCAGAGAGGTGGGGCTTAGGTGGAGGCTAGTCATTGGCGGGGGGCAGTACAACCCAGAGACCAGTGATTGGTTAGGAGAAAGACATCTCGGAAGTGAAAAACACTGATTTCTTTAGAGGATTCCCAGCCTGATGGAAATATTCATGAGCATGTGAATCCATGCTAGACCACATGCTGGAGAACCAAACCTTTCTAGCCATTGCACAGGTCACAAAGACTCGCCATCTATCACTGGCAAAAAGAATAAACTATTGGATAGAAATAACTTGTGTGCTGTGCAAACGTGGAGTAATGTAGTACCAGGTGGTGGCTTTTGGCTGGTCTGCCTTCAGTTGGAAGTGGCCATTTCTTCCTTATCAAGACAAACCAAAACCCAGCACCTGCATTGATTTTGAAACCAGTTGCTCTTTTAGTGTTGCAGTATTAAGATAGAGGTATGGAAAACTGATCATCATAGCAAACACTGACCACTGATTGCTAATGCTAACACCAAGTTTTAAATTTTGGTCCACATTTCTAAGATGTTACTGCAGTATCAATGGCAGCAGTGTCCCATTAGAATGTAGCTCAAGGGACAAGACAAAGAAGCCCTCCTTCAAAACCAGAGGCATTACAGAGAATGTAGCTTTCAACCTACAGTGACTGCATTTGTCTGTTAGAAAACTATCGTTCAGATTTTCAATAATCCAAGATTAAGCAACAATCTCAGAATAGGTCTTCATTCTTCCCTCAAATCGTGTACGTTAACTCAGACATGCTAGGTCCACTAACAGCCAGTTGTCAACTGACATGACAAACCAGATTCAGATTGTGCACATTACTTTCAAAAACACAGTTTAAAAAAACCAAACTCCAAATCACTGGTCACATTGCATGTGAAACATGAGAAAAGCAGTCTGTAAACCTTGTCACCTGTGTGGGTTTTGCAAAAGTACGCTTGAAGCGACTTTGTTGGGAAGGGCCATCTTCCTTGAAATTCAGTTCGACAGTTCACACAGCATCCCATACAGGGATTCCTCGCAAATTGTGCCTTGCGATTAAGAAGGCTAGAGAAAAAGAGGTTCTACTATGGGAAATTTAGTGCCACCTGTGCAGGCACCCTTGCCAGATCCATAATCAACCACTCTTAACAGCAGGCATCACCGGAATAGAAAACCATGCACGTCAAATCAAAAGAGCCCCCTCACAACCCCCTCCTATCTCCAAAAACTGCTTCATAGCCATACTAGAACTGCACAGCCCACTCTCAGCACTGCCTCTTCAGAGACCCACAACCTTCTTGACCCTGCCCAGTCTGGTTTCAAACCCCTCCATCGGGACGACCTGAAAAGACCATCTGACTGAGGAATGCAGTTCTTTCTCCTTGGCCACTCGGCAAACTCCAACATTAACCACTCCATCCCCATGAACACTACACCTTGGCATAAGGACTCTGCCCTTAGATGCATCTCCTTTCCTCTGACTGCTCCCAAATTGTCTCTCCATCCTTTCCCCTCTGTTGCCCAGTCTCACGATGAATGGATGGATGGATGGATGGATGGATGGATGGCCCCACACCACCTTTTCACCCGCTTTCTCCCCTCATGTTCATCCACTCCCACAATCTCACCTGTTAGAACTATGACGACACTCCCCCACTACCCTCACACCACCCAAACCTTGCATCCCGACTCACATTGCCCTCCAGATGGATGACCAACAATCACCTGCTCCTCAACCTTGAAAAAAGCAAACCCCCATCTGTCAGTAAAGAGCTCTCCTTTCCCAAACTATCCGATGGCTGCATTCATTAGGACCAGCCCCCACTGCACCCCCCCTCACACAAAAACCTAGAATGCACCTTTAGCTCAGGCCGGACCCTCTCCCATCAAATCAATGCAGTATCCAGATCATGCACCCTCCACATCCTGCAATCACAGCCATCATCCTCAAGCCTAGACTACTCCCTCTACCTAGGCGGCCAACATACTAATGGAGAAAGAGCCAACAGGTTCATATCTACTCTCCTTCAGAGCGCTCGGGACACTCCGACTGCCCATCAGCCGAGCCGATGGGCCTCTTTCAAAGCCTTGTGCATGGCCCACCGCACAATCTACAATTTCTCCAAAACCAGCTAACTCACTACCACCCCACCAGAATCCTCAGATCAGGCTCAGCACAGCTGCTGGTAGTCCCTCCTTTCAAGTTATCCAGATTGGAAGGTGCCAGTTTCTCTGTGCCTCGCAGTCTGATACTGCCCCTCTGCACATCTCCAACAGTCCACTTCGTCCCACCTGCCCATCGGTCAGCTATCCACTTGCATACCAGGACGACTCCAGTGGTAACTTCAGCAACTCTAACCTAAAAAAATCCTACCAGTGGGCTGGGTATTGCCCCCATATGGGCTTTGATGGGGCAAAGCAACACACCTTAATGCGGAGGAGGATAAATACAAAATTCTTAAAAAGCAAGCTAATCATCCACGTAGAACAACCGGGCACCTCTGACCCCTCGCTCATGGTGGCACAGCACAGGATGGTGGGCCAGGCTAAAGTGCTCACACGCATTCTAAAAATCCAAGGACATTCACCCCACAGCACTGAGGGCATTGCATTAGGTGTTATATAATGCCACATACGGTAACGTAACAGCTTGTGGGGCTGCAAAAACAACCTCCCTCCACTTTAGGCCCTGCGCCTGATAGAATACAGTGGAGACCCACAATATATCCAGTCCAACTGTACACATAGCCCAGCCCATCTACCTTTCCTCCTTAATTGGACTGAGCATCTCATCCATCATCCACCCTCATACCAACTATCTACCCCAACTTTGCCCATCCCTACCACCACTGCGACAACTGATGCAACACACCAGAGCATAAAGAACAAATAGTCGAATACCTGTCCATCACAGCTGGTTAGTCTGAATGGGAATCTTTTTGGGATGCCCGTTAAATTAAAGGGGATACAACCATTTTCTCCATCAATCCTCTGGACTCCTAAACTGCCAGTTTAGGCCCCAATCCCTATCCTAAATGCTAGAGCTTGCAGATTGTGAAATTCAAGAACACATGTTGCAGGTGTCGAAGTGAAGGAGACATCTCAACTGGATACTTCTCAAATAGGCTCTAAACCAACACCACAATTAAAAGTACACTGATGCAATCCGTATCAAAATAATATATTCCTACTGGAAAAATCCAAAATTAAATCTGTATTTACTAATGGTGGGCCCAGATCTCTAGCCTCTCACCGAGAGAAAAAAGCCCTACACTGGCTCCCTATTGGTCGACGCACTGCCTTTAAAGCCATGTGCATCACTCACTCTGCTACCCACACCACCATGACACTCCGATCTGGTACAGCCACTATCCTAGTTGTCCCACATTACAACTGCACTAGACTGGGTGGATCCTCCTCTGTCCAAGCGCTGTTCTGGAACTCGCTGCCCCTGCACCTCTGCAACATTGACAATTACTTGGCATTCAGAAAGGCCAGCTCTTCACTTCCTCCCCTTGAAACCTTCTGTCAATACATGCACAGAAACACTGGCCCAAACCGAACATATCCATTTACCCAAACCTCCACGGATCCCAGCAGCATTTGCAGTAGCACACTGGGATAAATGTGCCGCCCCTCCCTTACCCAACCCCAGACGATCGTACATCATCTCCCACCCCCCCCTTTCCTTTTCCCACTGCTTAGGCTTTCAATCCAGGGAGACCACAACTGGCGCGACCAGCCAATTGTATTGGCCCTAGAAAAATGACACTGAAGATGAACTCAATATCGAATGCATACCTTGCATGCATGGCCACCTATACATGCACTTTATCATGCAGCGGGTCAGCTTTGATTCTACACTTTCCTTCTCCGCCCACACCTCTGATGTTCCTAAAAAGTCAAACTTCCTGTTGCACCTCTTCAGAGGTACTCTACCTTCCCTCTTCTTCCCCAGAAGCTCAGTCTCCCAAGCACTGATTCTCTCTAGGTTGGACTATTGTTAACAGCCTCATTCTAAATGTACCTGCCTCTTTTCTCCATCCTATGCAACTAATCCAGAACAGGGCTCTGAGACTTGTCCTTGGCCTCAAGACCTGGGATCATATCTCTCCAGCTCTGAAATCCCTCCATTGGCTCCCAGTGGATGCAAGGATTAAATTTAAAACCCTCTCACAAGACTTTCTGGGGCCTGGGTCCGGAATACCTTTAGTTAACCCTCCGCAAATACCTACCCTCTCGAGCTCTTCCGTCCTCTACCTCCAACTCCCTCGGGTCAGTAGTTTCTCATCTCAGTCTTCGGCTGGGGCCCCTCTCTGAACAGCTCACTTGAGGAAAACCATCTCCGGTTCCATAAGCACCTCAAGACCTTCCTCTTTGCTGTCCCCCCCCCCACCCAACTTCTCCCCTGCTGATCTGTTCTTTTGGCACTGTGCACCTGGACACCCTCTGTCCTCCAGGCCCAGGATCCTGCTCACCCTGCCGTACTGCCTCCAGGCCACCCCTTGTACTTGGATCTGTAACTAAACCCTTACAAGCCCCCCCCCTTTTCACTCCTGTACTTATCAGACCTAACCTGTCTGCTGCCTTAAACTCAGCACTTGCTGGCTGCACTACCACTTTTGTTTATTTTAGATTATGTATTCCGTTTCTTCTCTGCACTTTCCACTTCTCCCCCTTCCATGCACTTTTCCCCTCCCCCATGGACTTGCGCGTTCTCAGTCACTGGGCTAGTAAGAGTTTTGTTCTCCCTGTTCCCCTCCCTTGCCTCGTCACGCTCTGGAACACCAGTGTATGAGCACGATAGAAAATATATCATAGCTATGGCTTTGTAATTCTGGTCTAGCAGATCACATAGCCGTCCACATGGAAACTCCATATAGTATACAGCGACAAGCCACTATCAGCTGTACCTCAAGAGCAGTCTCCCTTTCCTCACCTTCCCCCAGAAACTGAATGTCTCCAGAGCTCTGGTTCTCCCTAGGCCAACTACTGCAACAGCTTTTACCTCAATCTTCCTTTATCCTCCCTACGCCCCCTTCAACTAAACCAGAATAGGACTGCTGAGACTCCTTTATCTCAAGCCCAGTGACTGCATTTCTCCAGCCCTGAAATCTCTCCTCTGGCTCCCGGTTGCTGCTAGGATCAAGTTCAAGACCCTCTGCATCAGCCACAAGGCTTTCGGAAGCCTGTGACCCTGCTACATCCAACTCACTCTCCCTAAATATTTCCCTGCTAGAGCCCTCCAGTCTTCTAGCTCCAACTCTCTGCAGATGAGATGCTTTTCTAAGGGGCGGGGGTGTGGAATCATCTCCCTGCCTCTCAGTCAGGAGCCGAATCTCTGCAGGTTCCAAAGGTCCTCAGACCCTCCTTTTCTCTTCTTCCTTAACTCTCCCCCACCTGCCGTAGTGACTGGCCACCTGGCCCGTTCTACAGGGCACTATTCCCACCCCACTCCCCAACCTCCACCCAGTCCACCCCCTCATATTTAGCATGTGGAGCACCCTCCCCTGCAATCCCTGTCACTTTCCCTCCTGGCCTCCCCTTTAGCCTTCTACCCCCCTCCTTCCACTCTTCACCATGCACTTCCCTTCCCACCCTAGCACTTGCGCAGATTGGCGCACCCCCCCCCCCCCACTTACTGCACTTGCACAATCCCAATGTCACATGGCCTACTAGGACTGTTATCTTTCTCTCGTGTCCCCCCACCCCACATGTCTTGTGGCACCACCAATTGTTGTATAGGTACCGTACAAATATCTAATAAAATACAAAAATACAGAAAATGTCAGCCAGGCACAGATCAAATGTCTGGCGCTAGCACTCTATCCTAAACCACCAACATCACCCACCTGACCTCAGGACTGCATACTAGAGCTTAGCCAGCCCACCCAAGTCCTAACCTGGCAAAATGTACACACGCATCTTATAAATCAATGCTTAGAATCTCCCATATGTGGACTACGGTCCCAGAGGCCATTCCAACCACAAAACGCACAGGCGGCCATACAAATGGGCAAAGGGTGCATGTTCCCATGCTACAGGTAACATCTGAAAACAGGAACAGAGAAAATAGTTAAGAAAAACAAGTACCGATATAAGACCAGTCAGTTCCATAGTGAACCGAAGTGACAAGGGCCCTGCCCTCACCCTTGTATAGTATCTAGTCAAATAACTATAAAAACGCTAGACCATACAGACGCCACTTCAGCCCCCACCACCTCCTTTGGGCACCACCATATTTATTCAGGGCACCAATCACCCCAAACTAGATACCAACTGGTCCACTTAGACTCATCATGCTCCTCACTTTTGCTTGTTAATGGAGGCATCATTTGTAAGTTGTCAGGTCCCTGGGTAAATAACCAGCTGAATTCAGACCAAAGTTTTCCATTTAGTCCTCATACACAATTGACTGCTCTGGGTTTCACTTTCTCTTTGAGTTTATTATTTTATTATTCGTTAATGGAGTTTTCAGGAGTTGGTTTGGCCCTTAACATAGGTATCCAGAATGCTAGTGAGAGCCCAAGCCAAAATGGAGGAAAGGAGCAGGGGTCGTGATGGTAGAAGGGAGAACGATTAACATTCTAAACTGCCTTTCATTTAATTGTTCATGTAACCAGGTCATGCGTTTGGTCCTTCAAGTGTTTGAGCCTAGGACCTCAAGAGAAATATTATGAACTGAATCTTCAAGGAACATGTCAAGTCATCAGGAGAAGAAAGGTCTTCATGAAGAAAAGAATTGAATTCTAAAAAGCTGAACTGTCAAGTAATAACTTCCAAAGATCACCAATTGAAAGCTAGAGAGTGTCTATGTTAACTTTAATACAGTTTGGCATTTTGGGTTCCTCAGGGGTTAATGGTTGCCAGGACTGTGAGCACCGCCGAGAGGGTTCCTTGCCAAATCGGTAATACGTTGGAGAGCTACAGCTGTGTTGTGCTCTGCGAGACTGGGGGATTACGGTTGGCGCTTCCCTTTCCTGCTACGGCGTCTTCTGGTGCAGTAGGGAGAACTCCTGGGTTCCCTTTCCCCAAAGGGGTAAGCATTGAGCTTTTTTCCCCCGTTTGTATGAATATGTAATTCCTGCTTTTCACTTGCGCGGTGACGGACACGATTTATTACATTACGAAATCTGTTTTAACTGTATCCTTTTGCCGAGCGCAGTGTGTGCAGTGAAGGAGGGGAACAAACTGCACCCGGCAGCGGTTCGCTTCCTTTGCAACCATTTCTAGTTTGACTAATTCTATTGGCGCAGTACGTTTTAGAAACTGCAGAAGTCTTCAATGCTGGTTGAAAAAACTGAAAGCAGACTCATACGTAAAATGTGATGGGACACTTGGCCAGTTTCAGTAGTTACCAGCGTTTGAGTAAATGAAATTCTTTTCTTCTGAGGCAGACGTTGAACTCAAGCAACAGCCCAACATGACATCCAGCTACCAGTGAAGAGACCAATGTGCGCCTTCTGAAACCAACTCACTCTTTAATGCCAATTCAAGAATTCTAAGAAACAGAAATTGTAGACCAGAATACAGTCGTTATTCTTTGTTTATGCATGAGGAAGCACGAGTTTTTTTATTATTGACTAGAACGGATTCAAATTTAGTACAAGAACTAAATCTGGAAATTAAAAGGTGAACAAATTCAAGAGGCATAACGCAACTTGGGAGTAATATTTCAAGTTTAATTTTGGCTCAAACTGGGAATCTTGGGTGTCATGAATTTAAGAGTAACACAAGGACACGAATCCTCTCAGCTGTTTTAGAGGCGATTTCAGCGTTATTTTGGGAAAAGATTTCTGATGGATTAATCTTGACCACATCTCTCATCCATGCAGATGCCAGAGGAAATTCGAAGATCCGGCGTCTGAGTTTGTTTTATCCACTTCCCCACCGAGTTGTCACGGGCTCAGCCCGTGAATGCGCTACGTCTCGAGTAGACTGTGGGGCTCAGCAGCTCCTGCGATGGATCAAAGGCTCGGCGTGACATAAGCTGAGCATTACTTGTGTATCGCACCTTTACCCTCATGCCCTGCTCATTTTATTAAATGTACCTCATTAGAGAAGCCTGGTTGATTTCCTTCACAATCTTTTTGAGAATTGTCCAGACTTAATATTTACTCAGTGCTGCTGAGTTAGTGCATCAGATCTGTAGTGTAGGTCCCAAAATATGAAATAGCATTTGGCAGGTGATTATTGACTCTTGGCCAGTAAGAAATTGAGCCCTCTGCATGTGCACACAGGAGGCGTGTGACCGTTTAACCATGGCTACCAACCTGCAACTTGAAACTTTTACCCCAGCTCAACTTTAGATGTAGGCACTTTTCACACATCATTGCCCGTTCATGTTACAAAATGCTGAGCGCGACTGGCAGTTATACAATTGGACTAAGGCGAATAAAAATTGTGAACATGTGGCAAGCAAACTGACCCTAGTTCCCAGCCTCTACATCCTTGAGACTGTGGGTGCGCCACTGACTTCAACCAGTATGGTCAACCTTGGTAAACCGCGCATCAGAAACATTTGACCTGAATAGCCCCTCTTGCAGATTTAAGGTGCTGGAATACATGAATTGTACGTGATTAAAGCTGTGGCATGCAGAGATGCCCATCAAAATAGCTAAAGATATCTCAGCCAATGTTACCAATCCAGGGCAATTCCCATTAGAGAATGCTCTGGAAGTGGACTGAGGAGTGGCACATGTACCAAAAGGGTGAAAAATGTCTACTCACCACTGGTGAGTGAAAATGGACTCCTGGCGAGTAAGAAATGGTGTGCTGTGTTCATGTGTAAAACAGAGGTGGCAAGTGACTTTCAAATTGGCGGTTTCAGGTAGTAGGTACTGTGTAGTTTAGTTAAGTGCTGATCTGGAAGCTGCCGTTTCCATCATAGTGAAGGCACCATGCTCCAGCAAAGACGTATACATAATGGACGTCTTCACCCACCTCAAGTCTGCACCCCTGCATGGAGGAGGGCGCTTGTTGAGTGTACCAGGAACCAAAGTATCTCCAAGACCTTCGCTCCCTCATATTAATATGTCGTTTTGTAATCCATAAAAAACTTTGCACTAACCACAACATTAAACTGTGGCAAGAAAGAAATGGTGCGCTCTGTGTGCATATTTGTAGAATTGATGTCGCAAGTGACTTTATGGCTAGCTAGTGCTCGGCACCTGATCCCTGAATTAAGAGCCTCACTAGTGTCTATAAGATCGGGTTATTCTATTGGACTCCTTTCTGTGGCACTATTCTGTTGGAAGAGAGCTTGTATGGGTCCATTGTATGTACATTTTTCATGGGAGTATTTACTTCGAATATGAATGTACTGGACTGTTTAGCAACTTATGTTTACCTGTACGTTTGGGTGGAGTAGGCAAGATCCCAAAACACAAAAAACACAGGCCAGCAAGGATAGACATTACAGTGCAACCACATACTTCCTTGCCATTACCTCCTGTTCTGTGTCTCCAGTGTGTCTCCTCTTCCTTTTCTGGCGCTCTTCAGGTGGTTTCTCATCTTGCCCAGCCTGCTGCTTTCCCCTCTTCCTGTTTTGACAGTCATATCTGCCCCATGCAATCTCACCCAGATATCCTATTGTCACTTTCTGCAGTTATGATTGGTTCTGCCTCTTACCAGTCATTTCAATCAGCTAGCAGTTCAGTATAAGCCTCCCTTTTCCATCCCTTTGTTCTTTCACCGTGCCATTTTTCCTCTTCCACTTATTTTCCCTCGCCCCTTTTCATCTTTAGTCGTTCGTCTCCCTGCTGTCCCCATCACTCCCTCTCGGTATGTTGAGGCGTTTCCATTGTGGGATATGCACCTCATTGATATGGCTCCCACATCCCTGCCCAAGTTTGAAACTACTAGCCTAAAGTACCCCCTTTGCTCTGGGGTCACTAAAAATACATATTACACAACTTCACTGATATGTGCTTAGGGCAGTGTGCACTGTTGCTCACACTTATGTGCCATGACAGTTGCACAACATTCAATGCAGCGCACCGATTTCAGCTCAGCTATCTGCATTGAAGTCTACCATACGACATGACACCTCCCTGTCATAAACAAAGTACCACAACCAAAAGCACCACTTATAAAAGACCTGACAAGCGCACACTGATGTGCAACACCACACAAACCCTCTAGCTTAAAGTACACCTCTAACCAACATTGACAAGATACACAATGCATGTCCGCCTCACTAGACCCAAGCCACCATCCAATGGGCTACGCACTAAATGTAACACAAGCTTACCGAGCCCAGATCCAATCAACACAACTGCTGCCTCCGCACCACGTGCCCCAATACATGCCACTTAAAGGAGGTCGATAAAGTACAGTGGTATAAAAGTAGCAGAATACATAAAAACTAATTTATACCCTGCCAAAAATACCCTAATAGGGAAGACGCTATAGGTGCTGCTGTGTACCAGTTTTCAACTTTGGAGTACAGAGCATATTTAGAACAGCTATATCTGTATAAAACCCCAAAAATCCTAGCATCCCCATAAAGCCATAGCTCTTGTTAGGAGCTGGAATCTGGTTAAGCGCTGCATATGAGCGGGATTAAAGCTGCCTCGCAACATCCATTTGGTCGCAAGCGGTGATACCTGTTGACTAACCACCTGCATTTAAATAATGTATATAAGGTACATGGAACTGCATCAGTGCCAAGGACATTGACTTATGTCCCTGCAGCATGCGTAAGGCACAGCACTGCAGCAGTTTCCTGCCACAGTAAATGCTTTTACAGGGTCATTGTCACCACAACAAACCTGGAGTTTAAGTGTAACAAATGCTGGGTGCAATTCATGAAACAGAGTCTGTACAAAATGTGTCACTTCTGCTTGGAGTTTAAACAATTTCGACCACTGATATGGCATAACAATAATATAAATGAAAACATTAGAACAATCAACTTACCATGATGTCTGGACCAGGTGTTGGTTACGTTCACATTCTAACACCTGGAGGTACATTACGATTATCTGGAAAATACGGGATATAGATTATCATCAAATAAACGAAGTCATAGCTTTTAACGAAGGAACAACCATGCTGTAACACTAGCTCTACCAGGGCAAAAAGGCTTCAGGTTCAGTTTGGACTATCCACTCCTTAGTGTGTGCATCATGTAAAAAGTACTTGGAAGGGACAGTGCAGTCTGCAAACCAAATCAGATTTCAATCAAGGACACCTGGAGAGGGGGGAAAACACTTTCCATGTTCGAGAAAAAATGTTTGGCCTTTTCAGGCTAACCGTAAACACCAAGCATGTATTTTAAGCGCCAACAGCCTCATTTCAAAGCTTAAAAAGCACTGGAAGCCCACAAAAAAATTCTCACGTGTTCAAAACAGGGGAGGGGGCGAAATCAGTTGAGAAGAAGTTGTGCAGCAAATTGTACCCACCTTGTGAGGATGCTTTACATGCACGCAAAACCCCAATTCCTTCAAGATTCGCCGCTCTGCTTTTATGATTTGGTTTTTCAGACTGACATAGTCCGGGTCCAAAACTAAAGGGGCAGGCTTTCTAGAAAGACAAAAAAAAAAGAAAAAAATAACTAAGTTCAGCATGTCATACAAGAGGGTTAACACGTTTGCATCCAAATACATAGCCGTATGAACTTCAAGCACGGGCAAAGCCTCTAGAACATACGGTCACATTAAATCACTAATCGGCCCGATTTAACCAAATACGTTTGGTGAATGAGATTAAGTCAAGACCACAAACAAGGTGCTATTTTTGATAATTGTAACAGCACCTAGTCGGGACCTGCAACAAAGCATTCACTAAGCAATAACTACCCAGAAGCGTCATGGAAATCTGCAGTAGAGAAAGCGGTTCGCCTAGTAGCTAACGCTGGATTTGCAGACGTATTCATACATCCCATGCGCAAGCAACAATGTAGGAGCAACAAGCTTGGTTTGAGGTAACTTCTAGTCTACTTAATGTTAACATTTGAGAATTGCACTACTTTTGCAGCGAGTACCATTCCTCCCCTTAAGCATTTTAAAGAACATGTTTTATCTCACCTCTTCTCCCTCAATTGTCGAAGTCGGTGAAAGACATTGATCACATCCCTTACACGTCTTGGTGCCTCTTCCAGTTTGGATGCCAAATGTACACAGGCCATTGACACATGCTGAAATAGAAGTATTGCAACATACTGATGTTTTGTTCAATTCAGGAACTGAGCCTCCAACAGCTTAAGGAGGGATAAGAAAAAATGGCAGATGAATACAACATAAAATGCAAATCTGTCAAAAAGCCCTCCCAATCTGCACATTTTACAAAATTATCAAAATCAACATGTAACAAAGTCATGCAGCGGAGTACTAAACTACATGCCGAAATTCAAACAGGATTGACGGGCATAATGGGTGGGGCCACTCGAGAGGCAAATGTGCAAAATAAAAACCATCCCCTGAAATCGTTCCTTTCTAAACACAATTTGGAGCGCATCAGAAGTCTCCTCAAAGTATCCTCAATGTTTGCATTGTGCTGGACTGCCCAACATCAGGCCACAACACATTTTATTTTAAGATCTGACATCACCCCAAAAAAACAACATTCTACTGGGCACAGAATATGGCCCGATTCAACACATTCATTATATGTCATTTCCACGAAGAGAAACAGTGCTGCCTTTCACATTGGCAGATGCGACAAGCAAAGCGGAAACCACGCAAGCGAGGGGTTAGACGCCACAGCAAAAGTATCGATTGGCCACGCGACTGGGCAAGCTAAAGAAGGGTTCAGTGACCAACTCGTGCAAGGGCAGGGCCTGAAGGAAGCACATGTCGCCACAACAAATCCCTCAAAACCAGACGATCAGGTACATGTCTGAGGATCCCTAACAGCAAAGAGAAATCCAACAGAGTAGATGGTGTATCTAGCATCACGTCCCTTCAAAAGCACACAAACAAGCCAATCCATCTTTAACCACTAGGATAAAACACTACCAGAAGACCAACAAATAGGGCTAGGGACATTAGGGCACTCAAAACACTGAAATAATATTTGACCCAAATCCATCACTAAAAATGAAGTATAGAATTACACAGATCCTGCAGGTGTAAACTGTGGAGCTTCTGGTGATCTCCTAGTCCCTCGTCCTTATCGTGGGAGATCTTGAGACAGGGAACCCCGTGCAAAACTGCCAACCCCTGGCCCGGGGAAGAGATCAGACTGTCGCCACTTAACCTGCAAGGAGGAAGCCTTATGGGCAAGTATTGAGCATCTTATACAGGTACAATTTGCTGACCGACGAAAAAACCCCACCCAACAGGGACTAGGAAATCATGGGCCCCACATAATTAAGTCCAACATCGTAGGGAGGTCGTCATGTGTGCGCACACTAGGCTGCTCTCTGGCAAGGAGTAGTACCAGACTCGAAGTGGTGCAGACGGCGTGCACTACTGGCATACAAAAGGGTGGTCTGTTCCTGCCAACATGAGTAATTACCACCCGACTTAAGATCTACAGTGGCAGTCTTCAAACTGGTGGGGGCCTAAAACGTCCAGGGCCCCCCTCGAAACTCAAGCGAAGATTACCGTTAATATTAAAGAAAAGATTAAGGCGACCGCTTTTAATAGAAAATCTGCTTATACATACGTTATAGAACCTGGCTCCCCCATTGAATACCACCGATCTAGAGGGAGAGAAACGGGGTTGCTAAAAAAAAAAAAATCATATTTCGCAGGAGACACCCCTGCCCTACTAAGGCTCCAGAATCTCATCATACCTTGACCACATTCTGAGTTCTTCCAACCAAAAGCAATTGGCGCAGACCTGCTACAGCAGTGGCAGTACTATCAGCCCAGCAAAGGAGGGCTGGAAGTTACGCAGAAAATAGCAGAAGAGGCCCTTCCTTGCTTGATAAACAACCCGTTCAGTTGTTGGGGTGGACATTTACGGACATACTCGATGCGTTGCAATGCCTCAAACAGGCCATTATGTTCTGTAGTGTATGTTATCTTGTCAGAGTGGAGGGAACTGAAGAAAGCTACCACACAAAGCATGGGCGAAACCGATGGCCTCAAGAGTAGACTCCATAGATCCCCCTTGTGTGCACACTTCTCAGAGGAATGTGTACCCTCAGGTAAAGTAGATCAGCACGCACCAGTGCCCTGCTCAAGGATTTCCGTTTCAATCCCCCTGCTGGATGAAGAACAAGCTTTGCGATCTTCTGGGAATTGTGGGGGAACAATTGCTGACAGTAAAATAAATTAAGGTAAACAATCAATCGATTGTTTGAAGCCTAAGCCATTCCAGGTAAACAACACCTATTAGAACCAGGCTCAAAATGGAAACGTTTTTGCAGACTAAGTGGGCCCCAAGCCCAAACAAAACTCATTTGCCAAGAGGTCAGTCAATTTCCTACTCAAGGAGCCAGGATTCGATCAGTCAGCAATAGTGGGCCCACTCGAGCACTTCCATCACAGCCTAGGAAGAAACATGCAAGCACAGGCCACTGTTCAATAAGGTTGTGCCAGAGTTTAATTTAACCCACTATGGATCTGATAGACACCCTAACACTGCGTAAAGAAGGGGCGAGTGACTTTATGCCTGGCTAGTAGCTTGCAACTTAATTTGTACCCCTGCTGAATTGAAGTGCATCTAGTTGAGCACCTTCCTCGTGGCATCAATCTAGCTCAAGGACTTGGCACCCAAACAGATTTGATCAGCATGTGCACCAGGGAAACCACCAAGATGGACAATTAAGGAACCACCACTGTGGAACAAGGGAGTTATTAACCACCATCAACCGATTGAAGCTTACTTCTCGATCTTCCCAAGGCACAGAAGATCTGCAGTGAGAACAGACCATAAGCAAACGTTCAGTCCCATTTGGTAGCAATGATACAGAACCATGTAAACAATGCATTCCTGTGTAGATGCTAGTTTCCTTCTTAGAATACTAGTTCCTCTGTAGAATACTAGTTTCCTTCTTATGTGCGACTTTAGTTTTTGGTTGGGGCATGAGGAAGAGGACAATGCCTTACATCTCCAGCTAGCACCATCAGACTCGGGCTAATCTCCCACCCACTGTTTGGGGCATACCTTAGATTGAACCGAAGGATGGTAATTACCCGGGCTTTGAGCACTTTGTGGAGTGCTCTGTGCAGGCTGAATTCCCAAAGAAATTGAAGGACGGAAAAATGCCAGGGGTGCCGACTAGAAATCTTACATTACTGTAGAAAGGGTAGAACCCCATCTAAGCCCACTGGCTAATCTTCGAGTTTTACCTCATCTGATGAATTGTCAAGGTCTCCATCTAACCTGGCTAGCATCACTAACACTTTAGCCCCGCTAAAAAGGAGAAGGGGAAAAAATGTATGGTTCTCTCGAAGTAAAAAAAAAAAATAATAATAATAACTCATTCCACCCAGTCACCCCTGGTATAAAGTTGCTGCCAAAGACCAGTCTGCAATTTCGCTTCACTGCTATTTCTACAGCTGAACTGGCCACTATAGTTGAACATCTAAAGGCCACAAAATGTAAAAGTGATCCCTGTGAGGCTATCCTAAAAGCCTGCCCGCCCACCTTACTTGAAGCTGTTAATTTGTTAATCTATCCTTCGGGGAAGGTTAACTCCAATCCCCAAAAAACCAGGACTTCCGGCTGACATCTCAAATAATTACAGGCCGACTACCAATAACCATTGCCTATTAAAAAAAACGGTGGCTTATAAGCAAGTTGCAGAGCATATGAAAACACCCCCCCATTTCAAGTGTCCCCCAATCGGGTTTTAGGTCAGGGTTTGGTACAGGGACAGCTCTGCTTGAATTGAAGGCTAAGCTTTTAGATCACATGGATAAGAAGTATCCATGTTGATGCTGCTGGACTTGACGGCAGCCTTTGACCTGGTGGACCACCCCATCATGGTCGCCAGGTTGAGGGAAGTCGCACATTTTTCACACAGCAGCCCAGTGGATATCATCTTTACTCTGCAACCGGGACAACAGAGTTTTTCTTTAAGGAAGCAGAAGCAACACCCATCGCTTTAAGATTTGATGTTCCGCAGGGCTCCTGTACTTCACCCTGTTTGTATAATATCTTCACAGCTCCTTTCATTGCCCTTTCAGCAAAGAGGGGGTGATATTCGATTCCGACGATACGCAGTGCGGCAATACCCATCACTGGTAATCATGAAGCTCAGTTGAACAAAATAGATGCATGGATAGAGAACTGGATGGTTCAAAATAGCCTATCCTTGAATAAAGATAGAACTCAGCTTTTGATTGTGGGCTCTCCTTGTTCGATTCAGAAACTTGGACCGGCATATGAATGCTTTCATATTGGGGCCTCTAAAATAATCCCTCTTAAGAAAGTTAAGACACTGGGCGTTATCTTTGATCAGTACCTCAGCATGAAGGTGCATGTTGGGAGCTTGGCGTCAGCCTCTGCATATTATATTAAACTGCAGACTCACCAAAGGCCTATCATTACCCAAGCTAACGCAGACGATCGCAAGAGCAATTGTAGGTGCAAAAATATGCTGCTCTGGCGTTACCCAGAATGGAGCTGTGCAAGTGGTCATGCGTCTTGCCCGGAGAGATCACGTACCAGCTGCAAGAGTCTTACATTGGTTCACGGTAGGATCTGGTTTCGGCTTCTTGTAATCACACAAATGTAGGCAGGGCAAAATTCCTGCATACTTGCAGGATCTCTTAGCCAAGAAAACCATCGCTCATATCTAGCAATCAGGAGATTCGGATGATCCAGAGGTGTAGGACAATGAAGGCTGCAAAGGGAGCCTTTCACATAGCTTCCCCCAAAGGCTCGGAATGATCTGCCTCTGAATTGAGGTGCATCAACAGATTTTTTTTAAAAAACTATTGCTTGCATTGCTTTCCAGTTGTGTCTGCTCTGTAGCCATCTGCCTATTTCTTGCATAGTTTTTGTTTTGTTGCATCCTTAAGCCTACGGGCCCATGGCACGCACAATATAAATCTATAAAGTAAAGACAACCCAGTGATCAAAACCTATATGAAGCAAAAGGCACCACTCACGGCAGCCAACATCCCAATTTAATGTGCACGATAGATTCCAACCTACTGTCACATCCCAGTGCAGATTCTATCAGCAGTGTTTCCCTCCCCAGTGGAGTCCTCCCTGAAAGGCTCAACCTCCAGGGAAATCTGCAACAGGTTGAATATCATGCGTTGTCACCAGTATATCCTCCCGCCAAGGTTTCATGACCACCTAAGCCTGGACTACCAGTGACCCAATGCGCTAATACAATGAAACTTCTCTTCACCAGTGTATTCAGAGAACAAGGGCTCATGTCATCATGGTGGCCGAGGACCATTAAAACCACCCCTCCCTTTTCGCCTATGCCCAAGTTTCTGGCACCAACTATTTTAGCTGTTCTAGCTGATGGCCCATTCCTTGGAAATAGAAAGTAAAACTTCCCCAGAGATGGGATTGGCCTTGCAACCATCCAAGTGCTTATCCACCACCCCAACAAGACATTGGAAAACCTTAGTCCAATGCCAAGTGTCCAGTCTCAAAAGTGCACACCCAGTCTTCTTAAGAGGGATGCAGGGGGGGGGGGTTGGAGGGGAGGAGATCGGAGAACACACCCAAGAGTTCGATCTCCCAACCCCATATGGGATTTCCACCTAGTGCTCAAGACTTGGACCGCACCACAACCTCTCGCGCATGTTTTGCTTAAGTGACTCTTCCTAGTAGACACGGCATCTGACAAAGCCACAAACTGCTCACCACTAGCTATTGATAAGTGACATTTGGTGAGTAAGAAATGGAGGGCTGCGTAGAATTGAGGGCGCAATTGACATTACGGCTGTCTAGCAGCTTGCACCAGGCCATTCATGCCTACATCCAAGTGCACATGGGGGCTGCTTTCACACTGACCTACCTTAGGTAGGTACTAGAAGGACTTAACCACCCATCCCATGTGTTCAAACAAGATTTCCTTCAGAAGAACATGGCCCTTCCCATTGAAGACTAATGGTTCCCCTCACCCCACACAAGGCTGGCAAGAGTCTCCTGGACATGGTTGGTCCTCTTGCTAAAATCTTGGATCGTTCCATGGGTATGGGTACAGACAAACCGACAGCATTTTCCACTATTTGGACACAAACTTTTAGACCAACCGTGCCACGGCCAACGACCAGATAAGAAAAATAAGAGTCTTGTGGAATTAGCATCTTTGAAGGCCTTAGTGTTAGTTCAGGTACTTGTTCTCCAAGAAACGTACACAGCTATTGAAAAGACCCAGTTGACCCAACAGTTGGGCCGGGCAGGAACAGCACTTTGAGTCGGATCATCAGCCCTCGGGTAGATTAACAGCTACCCAACCAACCATCCACGAGAGAGGATCAATAGGGTACAGCTGGTGTAAACATACACAGCAGCCCTTTGCGGTGGGTTTTTAAAGTACAGGAATATCACCAGTGAGCCCACCGCCCCCTGTGAAAAGAACCGAGGTACAATCAGGGAATTCATGGTCACACCCGAAAGCCAAGCACTTCACACAGCTGTCTGATACCGCAAATAAGACCTTTTAGTGTAGTCACTTACCCCATAAGGGCGCGTGCCTTTAAGCCACTGGAGAAATTTCAAGGTTTAACAGCAACCTCTTTGTTTAAATGTTTAAAGAAGGGCAGGGTCAGAAATCAACGTGCCACCTCACACAGCATGCCCGACAACTACATGACCAGCTGCCCCCCCCCCCCCCCACTTCATAACCAATCCAATTTAAAGACCAATACTCTATACTGGGGCCTGGGACACCGCTACATTCAACTGTCTCCCCAAAAAGTTTTTTTTTATTGCAATTGGTTTTTACAAAAACACCGTGCAGAACTAGAAAAACAATTAATTTCACCATCAGAACAAGTACAAAAACGTCTAAATGTTACATATACAATCAATTCTGACAGCTGAATGCATCACCCAGCGCCAAACTGATGGACCGCGCAGCATACAAACAACTTGGACATTATGCCCAAGCCAACAATCCCCTAGAACCTTCCCTAGGCTCATCCAGCCTTTGATACCATAGATTACACCATCCTACTGACAGGCTACAACCACTAGTTGACTTTGGCAGGTGCACTAGCCACAGGAGTATGAAGGGAGGACAGGTGGGGCTATGATGAGAAAGGGACCTTGAATGCCAGACGGGCCCAGATCAGGACAGCGGCATCATGCAGAACCATGCAAGCCCAGCGCCTCAATTCAGGATAGAACTGCCAACTCCACTAACAATTTCACAACAAAATCGTTCCCTACTAGCCCTCAAGGAATCGCAGATCTCTCACAGCATTCCACCCAGTTGCCCCCCCCCTACAGGCCGGGCAGATCGGATCCCCTTCTCACACCAAACGTCAATCATCTGAAACTCCCTACTGCTACACATCTGCAACACAAACCAACCTGAAATTCAGAAAGGCCCTAAAATGCTAGCTCCTCCCTCAATATCCCCCTGAATCCTCCCATGTCAAAACCACCCAGTCGAACTAACATTACCGTACACCAAATACAACACAGAGGCCGGCAGCATTTGCAGCAGATCACACGACATGTTGCCCCATGCACAAACACATTCTCACGTAACAAATGGAAGCCAGCAGCTTTCGCTGTGACACACTGCAATAAACTCACCCACCCTCACACCAGAGAGACTACACCTAATGAGACCACACCGTCCGCACGGGACAAGATCACTCCAGCCAAACTGCGAAGCCTATGGTACGTATACCACACACCAGTTTGGACACCGGCAGCAGGCACGGCCAAACATCCATGCACTGTAAGATGCAGCTATGGTTATGCTCACCCGGTCTAGCAGCGCATACAGCCATCCACACTGAAAAACCCAACGTACCTCAACACCTCTGCCACTAGCATACCGCGACTACCAATAAAAAGAAATTTGGTATAGCTAGCCACATGCAGCTCCTAATCTAAAACTCTTAGAACTTCCAGCCTCCTTGTGCGGCAGGGTTCCCGCCCTTGGGGCACGCAATCCTTTGGCCAATGTATTTTAGGCATATTTTCATTGTGTGCAGCATGTTTTGAGTCCAGTTCCCTGCCGGGCCCAGCTCCCTGGTTTCGGCCTCCACAGCCCGCCCCGATCTGCTTTTTGGTAGATTCCCCGCCACAATCAAATGGATTCCCTAGGGCAGCCATCCGCCCGTGCAGCCCTTCGGCTAAGGGCCCGAGGAAAAGGCTGCCGCTCAGACAGTGTGAGCAGGGGAAGCCAGCGTCCAGCCAGCTGCAAACAAAAAGTGTGACATGGGTGGCGAGTAGAGCACTTCCTCAGAAGTATGAATGTTAGCAATGCCACTTAGTTAGAATTGCGAACCTTAGCCTGTGCCAGACCCAGGCAGGATTGGGGAGCCTCACTGCCCCTCTGTCTTGATCCAGCTCTCCAAGTTCTGGATGCTCCTAAAGACCTTCCTAGTCTCCTCCTGCCACTATATCTGGATGTATATGTCCCATATGAATCTTGCCAGGTTCCGGTCATCCCTCGTCCAGTCTCCCCTACTCACCGCCTTCATACCAGCACTTTGCCACGGCTCCCTTCCCTGATTAGCCTTCTGAGGCTGCCCCGTTGCATCATCACCCTAGCCCTCATAGGAACACCATCACACTTGCCCAGCCCCCTGGGCTGCCTACCCCAATACTATCCCTTTTCCCTGCCCTTCTCCCCCCAATAACGCACTTGCCCGCTCCGAATGTCACAAGGCATAGGACAGTTTTCCACCTATGCCCACTGCCTTGTGGCGACACTTCCTACTGTATAGGCGTCATACAAATGTCCAATAAATAAAAGCTTGGTTTTGGTCATGCCCCTTACCATCCAAAGGGTCAGACATGAGCAACCTGGGATGAAAGGCAGAGTATTCTCGAAGCCAACTGTTTTGGCATTGGCGAGGCACTGCTGCAGCGGTATGAACAAGACATCAATGGTGTGTAATACTTGCACACAATCCAAGAGTTGGTTTTGCGAATGCTGGTTTTTAACAGGCTTTCAGTGAATGACGTGCCGAGCGCTTCTAAAGAGTGGCCCGTTTAGTATTTAACTCAGTTGACTGCTTTGAAAAAACACCAGCAGGCACTTAAAGCACAAAGTTTGTTAATAAGTTAACTGAAAGAGATCCCAGGATTGTGTTTTGGGATGAGAGGAGCAGGAAGTGGGTGGGAATGGCTATAGGTATTAGCATGGCCAGTCAACAGGATGGTCCAAACACTGACAAGATGGGCACCCCTCCCTGTATGCCATTTCTCCATCGCTGTACTTTAACGCAATGGCTTGGCTTATAGGTGGCGTAATGGCCAAAACTAAAAAAGGGGGAGGGGTGAATATAGCTAGGACTGTGCCACAGCACATGCAGACCCATCTTAATTAAAATTTCTGGGTGAGGGCTTTACAAAGCCCAGACGAGTAGCAAAGTTATAATAGTTGTGGAATTCGATGTAACGGTGCCTTTAGTTTCACGAGACAGACTCTCTATGAACATTAATTATTCTGGGACTAGCCAAAATCATGAAACCGCCATATCAGTACAAAATGAACCAAGAAATAACCCTGGCAAAAAAACCAACCTCCCCCCCCCCCCCCAAGTGAAGTCATATGAAAGTAAAAGTGACAATGGAAACACTTCACCAGGATTGCCAGGGCAAACCGGTAATAAGATCAGAGCTTTTGGTTACGAGAGCACCTATATTCCAGAGATGAATCGGAGTATGCAAGGTGGGAAGAACCAACCCTAACATGAACCTACCTTTCACGAGATCCTCGAAAACGTTTTACGAAAGTCACCATCTCAGTGTTGTGAAAATCAGTTTAAGTACAAGTACCTGGCTGTGCTCCTGGAACTTTGCCTTGTTCAAAAACGTGGACGCCACAACTCCTGGACCCAGGTGTTTCATCAGGTGCAGGTGGGATCCAGCTGGTGCTGCTTGCATTCCTTGAGCTGCCATTGGGCTAGTGCTGGATTGTCAGCTGTTGTAGGTATGTGCTCTAGTAACCAAGTTTCTAACGTCTCATCACCTTCCTTAAACCATGACTAATGGCACAGAGCAGATCTAAACAAACTACATCCCCAATGTACAAGTGTGGATATACAGGATTTGAAAATAAAGAATTCATGGGCCAAGTCTATCAATTACCACCTTTGGACTGCCCCCTAAACAGCTCATTTCAATTACCTAATCAACTAGGGCGGTGAGGCTTTCTTTGCCGTTACTAGGTGTTCTTCCTTTTCTCACTTTCCCCCAGAAGCTCACTGGCTCCAGAGCCCCGGTTCTCTCTAGGCTGGACTACTGCAACAGCCTCGTTCTAAATCTGCCTGCCGCCACTCTTCGCCCTCAGCAACTAATCCAAAATAGGACAGCAAGACTTGTCCTTGGACTCAAGCCCAGGGACAGACCGCATCTCCCCAGCCCTGAAATATCTCCACTGGTTGTAAGGATCAAATTCAAGACCCTCTGCATCTTCCACAAGGCTTTAGGGGGACAGGGACCACACAATATCCAACTCTTTGTATTGTATTTGTATTTTATTGAATTTATATAGCATCTTACTAAGCATCTTTCTTGAGCCCCCTGCTCACCCACATCCAACTCTGTGGGTCAGACGCTTCTCTAGACAGAGTGGGGGAGGGGTGTAGATCTTTGTCCTCGGCTGGGGCCTTCCTTTGAAATAGCCTCCCTCAAACTTGAGCAGGACCACCCAAGGTTCCGGAAGCAACTCAAGAGCTTCCTTTTCGCTTCTGCTTTCTTCCCCTGCCGATGCTCCAGTTTGCTGTACTGACCGGTTACCTGGCTACCCACCGAACCTCATGGGCACCATGCTCCTGCATTGCCAGTATAGCCCCTTGCACTGCCTCCGGGCCTCCCGCCCACTTAGGGACTGTAACCCTACATTGCCCTGTCTCCCTGCACTTACTTGAGCTACCGCTTTGGAAACAATTACTACAGCGCTTTGCCACTGCACTCTTCCCTCCCACAAACTGAATGACAAGGCCTAGTAAGATCACTTGTCTACCCTGCCTTGTCGTGCCAAGTAACACAACTACTTATAGCATGGTGTAGAAAAGACTGTATGCTGCCTAAGAATCTCAAATAGGAAAAAAAATAATGCAGAACGTGTATTATTAATCTCCTGGATGTTTTTAGTCAGAATTAAAATATAAACCCAGAATGGTACACAGCAAAGCGACATGAACACCTTTAATTTACATGATCACGGCCCAGTGCAGGCTGCTGACCTGTGCTCTAAGTTCCACTAATGATATGCACACCCCGTCTACTATCAGCGCATGCACGTTGGTTGCTGGCTAAACTAAATTTACGGTTGATAATTATTGTAAAGGTATGTTCAAATAGATTCTTACCTCCATGGAATGCTTCACAAACGATTTTGTATAGAAGAAGCGCTGGAACAAGACCTGCCCAGTTGCCATAGCCACCTAAAAAAGTGAAATGATATTAAATGATTGACAATGTTTATATATACAACAGTAAATATTGAAAACACTAAAGAATGGAAAAATAGACACCTCGTTCCCCATGTCCTCAAACTTCCCAATGCCCAGGTCACAGAAAACTACCCGTTATACGATATGGCATTTATAACGTGCATGTACAAAAGTGTTTCTAGGCATGACAGGACAATTGGGGGGACACAAAGGGAGGACAAAACCAACTAAATAGGTGTTATATAGCGCAACAATCTTACTAGGCATCGTGTCATTTAGATCGCGCAAACGCATGGAGGGGTGAAATGCAAGCGGGGGGAGAAGTGCAGGTAACGAGGTGCAGCCAGCGGATGGCTAAGTGCCGGTAATCAGAGGGTACAACCAGCAGGTGGGTCATAAGTGCAGAGGGGACTACAGGGTTACAGATACAGACCACAACTGCTGGGGTAGGGGCAACTGGACAGACCAGGACCTGGGCCCAAATTGAGAGGATGGCCAGGTAACCAGTGTGTGGAACAGGCAGGTCAATAGCAGGGGAGAATAAGAGAAAGGGGAAGCGAGGATGAAGGTCTTGGGTTGCTTCCGGAACCGAAGATGGTCCTGCTCAAGTTTGAGCGAGGCAGGGAGGTTGTGCTAGAGGGAGGCCCCAACCGAAGAAAGATCTGCCACCCCAACTCTCTGCTTGGAAAAGCGACTGACCCTCAGAGTTGGAGGTGGTTGAGCGGAGAGAGCTCGAGGAGGGAGATACTTAGGGAGTTGGAGGTAGTGCGGACACAGTCCCCAGAAAGCCTTGTGGACAATGCAGAGGCTCTTGAAGTTTACCCTTATAGCCAGTGAAGAGATTTCAGAGCCGAGAGATACAATCACAGGACTTGAGGCCAAGAACAAGTCTTTCAGTCCTGTTCTGGTTAAGTTGTAGAGGACGGAGAGTAGAGGCATGAAGATTTAGAAAGAGGCTGTTGCAGTAGTCCATCCTTGAGAGGACAAGAGCTCTGGAGACAGTGAGCTTCCAGGGGAAGAATGCCTCCGAGGAAGTGCAGTTGGTAATCTGACTTCAGAAATGGGAGGAGAGAAGATGACCCCCAAGGATCGTAGCCTCACAAGTAGGGCCAAGAGTGGGCGGCCAGAGAAAACGAGAGCGCTGGTATTTCCCGGAGAAGAGGATCTGTCTTACTGGCACATAACTCCTGAATTGCAGGCAGTTGAATTTCCTGGAACCCATTCCCTCGCAGATCATATGGGAAACACAGGAAAAACGTGCAGCGCGATTTACCTGTGCCAAAACGGCCTATGATGCGAGATGATTTTTTAAGAGGGGCACGATTAATTCTATAAAGTCAAGCAAGTACATCAAGTTATAAGTTTGCCGCATTGGACTGGAATATGACTCACATTTCTTAAAAAAACAATGGTCACATCTCCTTTACATTAAGTTTGACCAGGAAACGAATACAATGACCACGTTAGATGCGACAGTACAAGTTAAAGCTAAACCGCAATAGGAGGGAAAGTTAAATTCGCACAGAATCGAGTCATGGATAGTTTTGTTGCGTTATTAAGGTTGTAAAGATTTTCCCCATTTTCTTTTATGGGAGAAAAACATGGTTCGCAGGCCACCATAAGTGTCTACCAATATGGGCAGTTATAACCGTGGATGACCCCAAAATAAAAGGCCGCTGCGGAAGGTTGCATATCATGAACGCAAAGTTTTAAATGACTACGCATATAGAAATACAATCGGCGGATCATAACAATTCGATGTAAAAAGCGTGACTAACGCTTTGATAAACGTACTTCCTTATAAGGAGGGACATCCTTTAGCTCAAGCAGGCGCCGCTATTGTGACAGCTGCACTCTTGGCCGCCATTTTATATCAAGCTTTCTCGCTGTAAACTAAAAGGTCCTAAACATCGCCAAATAGGGCTATTAAATCTCGAATATCGAAACTCGTCGAGATCTTAACATTTGAAGCTGCACACTCACGTAATATATCAACTGCACAGATCTACAGACTGCAATGACTATAGTAGGCCGAGCGCCACGCCGCCATTTTACCTTCAAGCAAAAAACTTGCAGGACGGCCAGAATACCCAACAACCAACTTTACTCACTATACCAACTATACCGTGCCTTCATCTGATCAAGGTTTAAGACATTTCTCTAGTAGTTTCCCAAAAATAGTCTATTGACAAACGGTAATATGACTCTTTGGTCTAGTAAAGGCTATGTTCTCACCTGCGGCATACGTAGCAGGATGCCAGCCGACTGGATGAGCTCGCAACCCACACTTCGCAGAGCGCTTTCAATGTCCGAACCAAGGCCGTCTGTAACGGACGGGGTCTGGGAAAATTGGGATTCGGGCATCAGGCAATTCTCCAACGTAATTAGGACTCCGGAGTACAGTCGATCTCCGATTAGAATACCCTCGGAGACGGCGCCCGTTCCCGGTGTCGTCATGCCTGTCGCTGCCATCGTGGCCATCTTTCCCGAGCGCTACTCTCCTCTCGGCTCCGACAGGAAACTAAGGGGGCGCACGCCACGAACAGCCGTTACCTCACACCGAAACTCCGGCCCGAGGCCCCACCTACTATCTCAACAACAACGCACGCGATTGGGCACAACAGAAATCTGGCCCCAGTGCTGTCTCTTCTGATTGGACTATCGTACCACCTTGGTGCTACGTCGTCATGTCTTTGTTCTTAGGGAGCGGTTTGGTGACGTGTGCCCGTCGTGATTCATGCTGTAAAGTGACGGGCCGTGCGTGACTCAGACCCTTGCCAAATGTTGCCAGTTGCTTCAGACTTCCGGTACTGCTTGTACTTTATCTCCTTCGCAAAGTGAATTCGGGGGAAGTTCAGGAACTGGTAAATGCAAGCTCTTAAGCACACTTGCCAACCTTTTTTGAATGGTTTTATGAACTATAGCTAAACCAAGTTAGCCTTATATAACATTTGAAAGGTCAATAGATAAGACTACTTTTCGAATCTCGAGTAACAAAGAGAACATTTTCCTAAAAACAACATTTAAAGCTTTTTAAATAAACGAACAAATATCAAATATACATCGTGACCCAGCATAATATAAAATACTGTGTCACGAGCCCTGACCTTCCAGCCTTTCATGTTTTTTTTTTTTTTTAAATTTTCCAAGGGGCCCAAAGAGCTTTTTTTTAGATAAGGCAGTGATATATTATTTATTTACACATTTATGTATATATAGGGCCTCATACACAGAAGGCGGTAAGGGTTAACGGTCACCGGTAATGCTACCGGTGACCGTTAACCCTTACCGCCTTACTACGAGGTCCCTTTGCGGGACCTGACCCCAACGGCTGGTGTAGACCAGCCTTTAAAGTAGGGACCCGCAAAGGGACCTTGGTGCTAATTACGGTACCGCAATTTGCGGTACCATAATTAGCGCCTTCCCCATTCCCATTATGCCCTATGGGGCAAAAATGGGAATGGGGAAGGGGCATGGGGAATTACCGCCCCGCCAACCTCGGAATGGGGTGGTAATTCCCCATTCAGCCATGTTTTTTTAATAGCAAACAAACCTATGCAGACCAGAAATGTTAACAAACCTATCATTAAACTAACTTCATTTATTTTATGTTTACGTTTATAGCAGTGCACAAAACCAACAGGCATCTAGGCGGTAGTTACAGAAAGTGCAGTGTGACATTCTAAGAAGTGCAGGACCACCCATAGTAACAACATGCAGGTGGGTTCTTGAAAGCAAGAGCTGGCAGAGCACACCTCATGGTACGGGACTACATCAGATGTACAGATACGCAAAAGATACAGGGTAGGTGCACAGTCTGGCAAAGCCACGTCTCATGGTAAGGGGGCTACATCAGATATGTAGTAGTGTATGTTGAAGATAAGTTAAATTGTGTGTACAGCACTAAGTTGTAAGTCAAATATGGTGTGTTGCAGGCAGGTGTTACGCTCACCTGACTCCCACGGAGGCACTGGCCAGGATCGTGCTGCTGTGACCTCTTCTAAGGTGTTGCGCGGGGCTCAGAAGATGGACTGGACCGGACTCCCAACTCCTGCTTGTCCGGCTTGCAAAAGTATCCTTCTTAGGGTCTTGAAGGGCGAGCTCTCCTTCCTGCTTCTGATGCAGGGGCGCGTTGGTATCCAGTTACTTCACTGGATTCTTGGTTTTATGAGAACCAAACTTGCTTGGCTTCCAGGTAAGTTCCTTGAAAGGTTCCCCTTTTGTCCTTGCATCAATATGCTAATGTGAATGTCTTTTTCCCCATAGGGGCCGCGGTACGGAATGCCGGGGAAAAGGCACCGACCCGAGATGCGAGGTGCAATCCCTGTAGAAATCAGGTAAGTCTTGATGAGCGTTTTTGGGTAATGTCTTTTCATTCGCTCATTGACGCTAATGTCTTTTTCCCCATAGGGCCCGGGGTCCGGAAACACCTGGATGCGGCGCGGACCCGAAATGAAGAGGGAATGACCCAACAGGTAAGTCTTAACATGGAGGTTTAGGTTTCCTCATTCCCTTCTCTCTCTCACCTTTGCTCTTGTCTTTTTCTCCCTAGGCGTGGAAGCGTGGCTGCGAATCTGGGTGATCGCTGCTGAACATGGAGGCGCCCTGTGAAGGTGAGTGGAATGCGGCGCTGCAGCGGTCGATGCGATGTGCTTTTAAATTAAGTGTCTTCCTTTGCAGGATCGTCGGCGAGCTGACTCCGGAATGCGGATCTTGCAGGTAAATTTCTTTTCCTTCTCCTATTCTCTCTTTCTCTTCCTTTGTAGGTGATCAGGATGCTGGCAGGCGTGGCAGAAGTCCGAATGCAGGAGCAAACACGGTGAGCGTCCAGCTGCTAGATGCAGAACAACGCGAAGCATGTGCCGCTCTTCGGGTGTGGTTTAAATAGCCTGTAAAGTAGTTCCAGGTATGTATCCTTCCACTCAGGTATGTATTCTTCCTCAGACCACACCCGAGTGATAAAGTAGTCCAAAAGATAAAGTAGTCCCATTCAGTCCTCAAGAGGGCCTGGATGTAGCAGCACGGTCTGCTTCAGGTAAGTGCACATTAAAAAACTTACATACATGTCTTGCTTTATGAGCCTGGCGCCTAAGGCGCCAGGACTGGGGTCCAGAATGAGCCAGGCGCCAGGACTGCGTCCAAAAGGCCCCAACTTGGGCCCGCTGAGACGTCCTTAGGGAAAATGATGTCTGCCTCTGGGGTTGCTGGGCTGGGCCTGGCTCCTTGGAGGTAGGCATCATGACAGTACCCCCCCACAAGGCCCCTCCCAAGGTTGTTTCCTCCGGGGGTTTTGGCTTGTTCGGGAATCTACGGTGGAACCTTCGTATTAATCGAGGTGCGTGAATATGGTTACTAGGCTCCCACGATCTCTCATGAGGTCCATAACCCTTCCAGTCAACAAGATAGAAGAGTTTTGACTTCAACATTTTGGAGTCTAAAATGTCTTTCACTTCGAATTCTAATTCCCCATCAATTTGAATAGGATCTGGAGGCCTGGACAGTCGGGTTCCTGGTTGTACCGGTTTCAAAAGTGATGCGTGAAAAACGGGATGAATACGCATGTTGGAAGGCAAATCCAGTTTAAAGGCCACTGGGTTGATTATGGCTTTGATGGGGTAAGGCCCAATGAATCTGGGATTGAAAGTCCGTGGGCCCTTGAGAGATAAATGTCTAGTTGCTAGCCAAACCTGGTCTCCTACTTGGTAAGGAGGTGTTTTACTTCTGTGCAAATCAGCGTTTTCTTTGTACTTTTTCTTGGCTTGCTGTAAATGATTTGTAGCTTCTTTGAAGGCTCGGGTTATTGTGGAATGCAGATGATTTACTGCAGGCATTTCCAGGGTCAGAGGTGGATCTAGGTCAGAGGTTCGAGGATGGTGACCATACAAAGTATAAAAAGGAGTTTGACCGGTTCCGGAATGCATAGAATTGTTGTATGCATATTCTGCGATCCAAAGAATGTCTTTCCAATTGTACTCGGATTGGTGCAACATGCACCGAAGATATTGCTCGAGAGTCTGATTTGTCCTCTCGGTTTGTCCGTCGGTCTGGGGGTGGTGGCTGGTGGATAATCGCACATCTATTTGTGCTAGTTGGCAACACTTCCTCCAAAAATGGGAAATTAATTGACTTCCACAATCTGAGACTAGTACGGAAGGGAAACCATGTATTCGAACTATATTCTCCAGGAATTCCTTGGCCAGGATGGAAGCTGAAGGCAATCCTTTTAGAGGGATAAAGTGGGCCATTTTGGAGAACAGATCCACGATTACTAGGATAGTGTTGTAACCACCACACAGAGGCAGGTCCGTAATGAAGTCCATAGACAAGGTGTGCCAAGGTGCCGGTGGAATCTCCAAGGGTTGAAGTAGGCCGGCTGGCCTGTTCCTTTGACCTTTATTTTGGGCGCAAACTCTGCAAGACATCACAAAAGACTTTATGTCTTTTCTCCAAGAAGGCCACCAGAATTGGCGTTTGATCTTTTCTTCCGTTTTAGCGATACCATCGTGTCCTTCCATTAACGATTCATGAGCAATGAGCAATAACTAGTTCTTGCAATTCCTTACTTGGCAGAAATAACCGCTCTTGGAAGTACGGTAAGTTATCCTTAACAGTGAAGTGGGGACCCTTTTGAGTCCATTCCAGTAAGGCTGAAGGGTCAAAAAGTAGTTTGACTCGAGTTTCAACGTCCTCGATGGTTTGCAATGAAGTCAAACCTAAGATTCTTTGTTCAGGTATTATCGGCACAGGTTCTAAACACGAATTGGGTTCTTCCATGCCAATCCGGGATAAGGCGTCCGCTTTGCCATTCTTGCAGCCAGGGCGATAGGTAATTATAAAATCAAATTCTGCAAAGAATAAAGCCCATCGGAGTTGTCGTGAAGATTGGGCTTTGGCCGTCTTTAAATACTGCAAATTTCTGTGATCCGTAATTACAGTGATGGTGTGTCTTGCACCGAGGAGGTAATGACGCCAATCCTTAAAAGCAGATTTAATGGCCAGTAACTCTTTGTCGGTAATTGGGTAATTAATTTCAGGAGCTGAGTATTTCCTGGACCAAAAGGCTACAGGGTATAGCTGGTTAGTTTTCGGATCCCTTTGCGACAGGACAGCTCCCATGGCTAAACTGG
Source organism: Ambystoma mexicanum (assembly GCF_040938575.1). Taxonomy (NCBI): domain Eukaryota; kingdom Metazoa; phylum Chordata; class Amphibia; order Caudata; family Ambystomatidae; genus Ambystoma; species Ambystoma mexicanum. Next base: position 481,464,312 of record NC_090929.1, read on the forward strand.
ATGCGTCAGTTTCAACAATATACGGGAGATCAGGACGCGGGTGCTTCAACAAAGGTGCGGAAGTGAATTTGGTCTTTAGGTCTTGAAAGGCTTGTTCGGCCTCTGGAGTCCATTCAAAATGTTTATTCTTACGTAAAAGAGCAGTAATGGGTTGGACTATTCGTGAAAACTCCGGGATGAATCTTCGATAGAAGTTGGCAAAGCCAAGCATACTCTGAACCCCTTTCACTGAACCGGGAGATGGCCATTTGAGGATAGTGTCCACCTTTCGTGAATCCATTCGAATTCCTTTAGGAGTCAGAACAAATCCGAGGAATTCAACCTCAGTGGTATGAAAGACACACTTTTCCAGCTTGGCAAATAGTTTGTGCTGGCGCAATTTCTCTAGAACTGCTCGAACATGTTTTCGATGATCTGACTCAGAAGATGAGTACACCAGGATGTCGTCGATGTATACGATGACACAAACATCGATAAGTTCTCGCAGAACATCGTTCATAAAGAATTGAAAAGCTGCAGGCGCGTTGCACAAACCAAAGGGCATAACCTGATATTCGAAGAGCCCGTATTTGGTGCGGAAAGCTGTCTTCCACTCGTCACCTTCTTTTACTCACACTAGGTGATAAGCTCCCCGGAGATCTAACTTGGTGTATATACGAGCATCTTTTACTTGTTCAAGAAGTTCAGGGATCAGAGGCAGGGGATAACGATTCTTTATCGTTATCTGATTTAAAGCACGGTAGTCAATACAAGTTCTAAGGTCTCCTTCTTTTTTAGGCACGAAGAACAAAGCGGAAGAGACCGGGGACTTTGATGGGCGAATAAAGCCATTGGCAAGGTACTGATCCAAATACTGACGCAAATGCTGGTTTTCAGGTTCAGTGAGAGCGTAAATCCTACTACACGGCGGTTGAGCATTGGGAACTAGATCGATCTGTCAATCGTAAGAACAATGAGGGGGTAGCGTGTTAGCCTGTTCTTTCTGAAAAACGTCCTGGTATTCAAGGTATTCTGCCGGTAGTTGAACAGTGGCAGAGGTTACTGTGGCTAAACCAATAGCTGGATTTCTAGGATAACAAGTGGGACCACAATCTGGAAAAGTTATTCTCTTTGCTCGCCAGTCTATTCGAGGATTGTGTGTTTCTAACCAAGGAATTCCGAGGATTACTTGAAATTGTGGAGCCTTGATTATATCAAACACTATTGCTTCCCGATGTCCATCCTGACTCACAAGTGTCACTTCTGTGGTGGAATGCGTTACCGGCCCAGAGGCTATTTCGGTACCATCAACCGTAGTAATGACATCCTGGTTTATTTTTGGATGCAGAGGAAGGTTCATCCTGGAGGCCAATTCGCGGTCCACGTAGTTTCCGATAGCTCCGCTGTCGACGTATGCTTTGATGGCATGCAACCGTTGGGGCCTTTTTGGATCCACGAGCACCATTGGCAAGACAAAATGCGAGGTCAGAGAGTTCGTTTTCAAGCTCGGCAGGCGGACCTCTACGCTTGTCGAGCCAGGTCGTTTCCCGAAACAGGTTCCATTAAGTTGTTGTCAGAGGCACCAACCACCTTCCTAGGTGGTTATACCGGACAATCACGAAGAAAGTGACCGGAAGCCCCGCAATAGAGGCATAGTTGCTTTTGTCGCCTTCTCTCGCGTTCCTTTTGAGTTAACGGCCCCTTAACTCCCCCTATTTGCATAGGTTCCGAAGCTTCGGTATTCCTGGGGTTTACGAGGGTTCTGATCGGTACTCGGGTTTCAAACTTGGACCGATCTGCTTTCCTATTCTGAAGTCTGTGATCCAGTTGTACCACAAAGTCAATATATTCTGCGCAGCCCTGGGGTGGATTCACTACTTGGGCCAGAATGTCTTTTAGCTCTCCGCGCAGACCCCGGTGAAATAAAGTGATCCTTTTATTTTCAGGCCATCCGGTTTCCACCACCAGTCTGTTAAAGGAGGCTATATAAGACAAAAGATCTTGACTACCTTGTCGTAGAGATAGCAGTTCGTTGTCAAGGGTCTGTCCCTGCAAGTGTCGAGCGAACAACCTTTCCATGCTGGCCTGAAAGCCCTGAAAATCCTGGAGAATTGGATCGTTCTGGTTCACCAAGGGAACAGACCAATCGGCAGCACAGCCACTTAGGTACGATAACACAAAGGCCACTTTGGTCCTATCATCAGGGAAGGCTCCTGGTCTGCATATAAAATGTAAGCGACATTGGTTCATAAAAATGGCATATTTCTTTGGGTCCCCCGCAAAACGTTCAGGCGGTGCTAAAGGCATGGATCCCGGCAGATTGATCTGAACAGAGTTACTCGAACCCAACGAAGTGGAAATTCCCCCGGGACTAGGTAAAGGAATTTGTCCAGCCTGACTCTGTAGCAATCGTTTGGCCAGGTCATCAGTTTATTCCTTGGAGAGAATGAGTTCTCTTTTGAGGGCATTAGTCTCTTGGCGAGCTGAGTGTACCTCTGCCATTAATTCCCCCAACAGCTGGGCCAGCTGGTCTGTCTCAGAAGTCTCCATAGCGCCCGGGTGGGGAATTGTGGGTAGGCTTCGCGTTCTGTTACGCTCACCTGACTCCCACGGAGGCCCTGGCCAGGATCGTGCTGCTGTGACCTCTTCTATGGTGTTGCGCGGGGCTCAGAAGATGGACTGGACCGGACTCCCAACTCCTGCTTGTCCGGCTTGCAAAAGTATCCTTCTTAGGGTCTTGAAGGGCGAGCTCTCCTTCCTGCTTCTGATGCAGGGGCGCGTTGGTATCCAGTTACTTCACTGTATTCTTGGTTTTATGAGAACCAAACTTGCTTGGCTTCCAGGTAAGTTCCTTGAAAGGTTCCCCTTTTGTCCTTGCATCAATATGCTAATGTCAATGTCTTTTTCCCCATAGGGGCCGCGGTACGGAATGCCGGGGAAAAGGCACCGACCCGAGATGCGAGGTGAATCCCTGTAGAAATCAGGTAAGTCTTGATGAGCGTTTTTGGGTAATGTCTTTTCATTCGCTCATTGACGCTAATGTCTTTTTCCCCATAGGGGCCGGGGTCCGGAAATGCCTGGATGCGGCGCGGACCCGAAATGAAGAGGGAATGACCCAACAGGTAAGTCTTAACATGGAGGTTTAGGTTTCCTCATTCCCTTCTCTCTCTCACCTTTGCTCTTGTCTTTTTCTCCCTAGGCGTTGAAGCGTGGCTGCGAATCCGGGTGATCGCTGCTGAACATGGAGGCGCCCTGTGAAGGTGAGTGGAATGCGGCGCTGCGGCGGTCGATGCGATGTGCTTTTAAATTAAGTGTCTTCCTTTGCAGGATCGTCGGCGAGCTGACTCCGGAATGCGGATCTTGCAGGTAAAGTCTTTTCCTTCTCCTATTCTCTCTTTCTCTTCCTTTGTAGGTGATCAGGATGCTGGCAGGCGTGGCAGAAGTCCGAATGCAGGAGCAAACACGTTGAGCGTCCAGCTGCTAGATGCAGAACAACGCGAAGCATGTGCCGCTCTTCGGGTGTGGTTTAAATAGCCTGTAAAGTAGTTCCAGGTATGTATCCTTCCACTCAGGTATGTATTCTTCCTCAGACCACACCCGAGTGATAAAGTAGCCCAAAAGATAAAGTAGTCCCATTCAGTCCTCAAGAGGGCCTGGATGTAGCAGCACGGTCTGCTTCAGGTAAGTGCACATTAAAACACTTACACACATGTCTTGCTTTATGAGCCTGGCGCCTAAGGCGCCAGGACTGGGGTCCAGAATGAGCCTGGCGCCAAAGGCGCCAGGACTGAGTCCAAAAGGCCCCAACTTGGGCCCGCTGAGACGTCATTGGGGAAAATGATGTCTCCCTCTGGGGTTGCTGGGCTGGGCCTGGCTCCTTGGAGGTAGGCATCATGACAGCAGGTTCAGTTACAAGTACCGGACAAGGCTGCAAGTCAAGACAGGTTGGCAATCTGGTATCTAACAGACAAGTTACATTATAAATCCAACACTGAACTGCAGGTCAAATCCAATATGGGCAAGATCAGTTGCATGCATAGCACAGGGTTACAGGTCAATCTGGTGTCTGATAATCGTTCTATCCCAAAATTCACTAGTTACCAACCAGGATTCATTATGAACAAACCTACAAACTTTTCCTGAACAAATATACATGATCTCACCTGTGGGTTTCGCATTTAGTCTAAATTAAAGAAATTGTAGTAACCAATACGGATTTGGGAACTTCATCAAGTATTACAGCACTACACTCAGTTGTTTATCGCAAACGTTAGCCTATTGACACTAGCACTCCCTCTGTCATTTTCCTTGACCACTCCTCAGCCTTTGACACAGTTAACCATAAAATCCTAATCACACATCTCTGTGATACCCTGGGAATCACAGGTCAGCCTCTGGCATGGTTGACCTCCTTTCTCTCCGACTGCCCATCCCAGGTGCAACTCTGAGCCTTTCACTCGACTATCGCTCTCTCAACCTGTGGCATTCCCCAGGGATCTAACCTATTCCCCTGGTTCTTCAACATCTATATGACTGCCTTGGCACGTGTGATTGCCACTTTCACCTCTAACTTCCAGTGCTACGCAGGTGACACGCAACTATCCTTCAGGCTACCCCCAGCTGTCTCCTTCACGCTCATATCTGACTGCCTGTCCGCTATTCAGTCTTGGTGTGCTGCAAATGACCTTGGCCTCAACGGCAGTAAGACTGAAATCGTTTGCATTGGGACCCCTACTCCCACTTTCACTCTGGCAGGCCTCACTTGGCCCTGCACCCGCGCCAACCTGTGAGGATAAAAACCTTGGTGTCATCTTCGACTCCACTCTCTCCTTCTCCTCCTACATTTCAGTCATCTCTAAAAAGTCTAACTATCAGCTACACCTCCTCAGAGATACTCTACCTTTTCTCACTTTCCCCCAGCCTCTCAATGTCTCCAGAGCCCTGGTTCTCTCTAGGCTGGACTACTGCAACAGCCTCTTCCTCAACCTCCCTGCTTCTGCCCTGCACCCTCTGCAACTCATCCAGAACAGAACCGCAAGACTTATCCTTGGTCTCAAGCTCTGGGACTGCATCTCTCCAGTGCTGAAATCCCTCCACTGGCTCCCCGTGGCTGCAAGGATCACATTCAAGACCCTCTGCATTTTCCACAAGGCCTTCTGGGGCCTGGTACCTACCTACCAGCAACATTGCCTCCCTAAATACTGTCCCTCATGAGCCCTCTGCGCATCTACGTCCAACCTTATGCGAGTGAGCCGGTTCTCCAAGCAGAGATTTGGAGGGAGATCCTTATCCTCAGCAGGTGCCTCCCTTTGGAACAGCCTCACTGCCGCCGTCCATCTTGAGCCTAATCTCCTTAAGTTCTGAAAACTCCTCAAGACCTTCCTCTTCTCCTCTCTCTCCCTCTTCCCTGCTAATCTTGCTCTCTACTCTTTCCCACTCTCCCTCGTTTTCCCTACAGCTTTGCTGAGGCCGCCTGGTGTACCCCAGGCTCTCACAGGTCCCAGGCACCCCCGTCAGTCCTCTCTCGCACTTGCCTCAGGGCCCTACACCCTTACTGCACTGGGAAATTCACTAGAGAGTGGCTCTCTGTGCACTTACCCCAGTCTCCACTGGCTGGTTGCACTTGGACCACCCCCTCCCTGTGACCACTGCACACTTGCACGTTCCGAATGCACTGCGCCTGAAGATCGTCTGTCTGTTCTCCCTGGTCTTCACCCTAAATGCACTTGGTAAATACTGCAGAATCGCTGTTTAGGCCTATTTGCTGTGTCTCAACTGTTAAATGTATTATATGCACTTACTCTACTTGTGCACACTATTATTGTCTCAGAATTTCAAAGGCTCTGAGCGACCGTTGTTTTTTCCCCATGTACCCACCCTCCTTGAGCGCTTTGAAACACTTGCCTGTATATAGGCGCTTTATAAATAAACAGTACCATACAATACGATCTCATACTTTTAATTGTGATTATCCAGTCGTCCAGGAATATTTTTTTCGTCCAAACTGGATTGGTCACTAAGGTATCTTGGATCAAATCACAAACATCTAGAATAGATTCAGTGTAAGAACAAAAATAACCCACATGTTTTTTTTCAATCATGCAGACCTTGCAAATTCTTAAAAATCCCACTAGACCTACAAGACGAGTTCCTTAGTTTACATACCTGACCTAAGAGAAATGCACTTGCCCCAAGGTGACTGGTGACAAAATATTTACCATTGCTTTTAGTAAAATAGTGCATGTTGCAATAAGCACACATTTAGACTTCTAAGCGCTATAATTCAAACAAAGTAGAGCATCTGAGACAGAGTTTCAAAATTGCAAGGTAAGATTTATTTTGCGCATATCATACACTCGAGCGGACTTCAGGTTCATCCACGGCCAGTATTTCATGGAGAGTGGAGAAGTGAAGTGCCTGAATGATTCACTGTGTCACTATGTATACAAAAAAGCAGTGCCGGCATCAACATATGTCATTTGTTATTCATTTGCAAAAGATAATAACGCATATATGGTTAAACTGCATACACAATAATATATCTAAACTCAAGATGGCAGGACAAATTGCATTTTCAACATTTTATTTGCTATGTTAAGAATCTCCGCTTTGCTTATAGCTTAACCATCTACTTTATCCCCTAGTTCACGGATGGTGACTTAAGTTTGAGGTCTTAAACACAGAATGCACCTGCCCTTCGTTCCAACAATGGTCACCCTATTTGCACACCCTTTAAAAGATACCTTTCATGCGTTTAGCAAAAGTGGAAGGGCTGAACACTATAACTCTGTGTGTAACTAACCTCTGCTTAGTGCAGTCAGTCTTTACATAGCCTTCAATTAAGAGAATGGAACCATATTGGAACAGCTTTTCTTACTTTGCTGAATGGGAGGACCTATCCTTAATGTTGTTTAACCTAAGTTTATCAGTGAAGGTCAGGCGGCTAAAACATGCCCTTTACACAGAACAAGTTTTTTCTTGTAATGACCGACAGAAAAAGCCACAAACACATTTCCATTTTGTTTTACTCATTGACTGACAAATGCGACCCCTTTTTGAACATTACTAAGAGAACAGGATTTGGATCACAAAAAGGGATTAGCTTAGGGCTAAGAAAGATGCATATTATTATAATATTCTAACAACTTCATATTTGCTGCAAGCTGAAATGCTTGAGCATGCACAGTGAAACCTGTATTTTCCATTTACTGCAAAGTGTGTTTGCATTGAATGAAAAAATGTTTCTAACATCCCCATACTCGCCAGCATGGTAGAGTATCATGCAAATTGTACTCGGCCTGCATAAACTACTGGCCAATGCTAGTAGGCTAGTAGATTTTGCAAGCCCTGTCATATCTGCGTACAATTTGGTAAATGGAGACCCTGGAGAAGGTGCTACGATGCACCTGTAGAAGGAGAGGGGTTTCCAATAAAACCATCCCTGCAGGGAAACTAGTCCCAATTCAATTCGTAATGCAGCGATCGGTATGCAAGTTGGCACATTAAGTCAATTTTTCCAAATAATTGATTCAATGGTGTACCAATCTAACTCTCTGGCATGGTAGTTGGACTCATGTCCATATAACAGCGATGTGGCCATTTTTAATTTGTAGTATTCTCAGAGTTGGCGAATGGTGAAATGGCAGTATCTGGTGTTAATCCATTTCAACTGAGCTGCGCTTTGGGCCACCTTGTTGTACGTCGCTAAGTCATAAAGATAGAGATTGAAGAGGCAGGGGACATCAGGACACATCCTTGACAGAGTCCCCTATAAACTTAAAGTCCCCTGTCAGGCACCCCTGCCCGTTCAATCTCGCCTGAACAGACAAATGTTCATGTATCTTCATAAGCAGAGCCAATAAATAGTTTGAAAGTTGCCATGTTCTCAACTTGCTCCACAGGTGCGATAAATAGTATCGAACACTTGAGAGAAGTTAATGGCAGCCACCCTGCCATTGGGATTTAAACCCCGGCCTCCAACGGGAGGTCGGAATTTTAACCGGTAGGGGGGTCGACATTTTAGGTACGGCACGTCCCCTGGCCAAACGGGCCAAACGTGTGCCCCCAGCCCACCAGGCTGGGGCAAGAAACATGCACTGTGTTTCATTCCAAGGACCCATATTTGGTAAGTACCTTGGAAATGGGCATGAACCGTGGGAAGCCCGCCACAAATAACTGTAGTTCCATGTTTCGGAGCCGGTGAGTTGTTACTGAAGAGGCGTATGAACTCGGGGGAAGAAGGAATGCTGAACTCCACTATCTGAGGCGGGGGCGCCGGCCAAGGAGATGCGACTAGGCCTTCAACGTCCCGCATCGCTGGTGCTCCAGGCCACGCCTCCCATTGGAACCGTTTTTAATGTACTAGATATGTAACTATACAAAAGTATGTTAACCCCATGCTTTTAAACTATTGCTAATAATTTTTGACTTGCTGGATGGATTTGGATGAAATATTCACAACAAAGAGTTTGTCAAGCCCCCCTGACGCCTCCTCCCTGCCCCGGCTCCCCAAACTGCAAATAATTGAGTAAGAAATGTTGTAGAAATGAGACAGTTATTAAGAAAACAAAATACCACAGTTTCACAGTTTTCAGGCCATTAATTTTCCCATAGAGAAAAGGTGCAGTTTTTGAACCGCTGTAGCGCAAAAAACGCTTTGGAACAAATAAGAAACATCTTGGGGCATTGACTTAAATTCCTTGACTGGTTTGGGGTGAATCCATCCAGCAGTTTTAAAAATATTTTACAGAGAAGGGGGTGCCCTCTGCTCCTTAAAACCTTAATATCGGCCTTGGTGCTTTTTACAGCAAAGAGGCTGAGCTAAGGTGAATAACATTTAACTTGCTGGTTGGATTCGGATGACATTTTCCAAACAAACAGTTTGTCAAGTGTCCCACTTAATTGGACATTTTGGGAAAAATTTGTTAAAAAATGGAAAAGTTATTAAGAAAACATAAAAATGCTGTTTTCAGCCTACTCACATTTATTTTCCCATAGAGAAAAAGTGCAGTTTTTGAACAGCTGTAGCGTGAAAACCACTTATATTTGGACCAAATAAGATACAATTTGGGTACAATCGTTGACTTAATATCCTTGACTAGTTTAGGGTAAATTCATCCAGTCGTTTTAAAAAATATTCGACAGAGAATGGGGTGCCCCCTGCTCCTTAAAACCTTTATATCGGTCTTGGTGCTTTGCAGCTGATAAGCTAATGAGATTTCCGGGAGGGTTCTGGTGTTATTCCATCCAGTAGTTGTTTACATATTTTACAGAGAAGGGGTTGCCCCCATCTCCCAAAATTATAGCTATATATGTGCCCCACAATGCAATAGCAAGGCTTTTCAGAAATGAAAAAGCAGTCATTCTTTTTTTGTTCGATGCGATAGACAGCCATGGTTATAACAGGTATCCGGGGAGATCCGTAAAAACGAGAAGTGGAAAAAATGCCATTTGGAGGAGGAAAAGGGAGAGAATGGCATCAGGTTAGGTGTGGGGAAGGAGATACAGGACGGCATGTGAAATTGGGCGGTTGAGGGGGGCGTGGTCTGGGGACCAAGGTCAGAGCTCGAACATTTTCACTTAACCGGGGTTATCCAGCAGGAAAACCGTGGTTATGATAGATAACTAAATTGGGAAGGAAAGTGCGTCAGACGAAAGGAAGAGTGATGGGGGAATGGGAGAGAGCTAGGAAGGGAAAAAGAACTTAAGGAGAGTGGGGGAGTATGGCACAAGGAGGGGGCACTTGGTGAGTGGTTGCGAGTGCAGGGAAGAGTTTGGGATTTTGCACGCTTTTGACAATAATTGCGGTTATCTGTAGTACATTGATAACCTATGGGGGAAAAGTTGCTTTTAAAAGAGAGAGTTAAAAAAATGAGATTAAGACAAAAAAGGGTAATTTTACAGCTACCGTGAGGTGGGTGGTAATAGGTGTGGCCGAAGGGTATGGCTACTGGGTTACTTCAAGGAAGAAAATGGTGCAAAATGGAAAGTGGCCACGGCCGAAGACCATGACTAGTGGGCTCCAACAAAACCTAGTGGGCAACATGTCAAGGGGCCACAAAGAAAGGCCATGGCTAGTGTGTCTAAAAGAAACCTAGTGGTGTGGCCATGGCTAGTGGGCGTTTAGGAAACCTATTTGAGCAATATGTAGAGTGGCCACAGCCGAAGGCCATGGGCAAAGGGTATGGCCATAGGCCATGTCTAGTGGGACCAGAAGAAAGATATTGGGGCAACATGTAAAGGGGCCACGGCCAAAGGCGGGGGACAATGGACCTGGGCAAAGGTCATGGTTAGTGAGCGGGAAAGAAAGGTAGGGTTTTAAAAGATACAGTGGGCACGGCTGAAGGCCCTAGCTAGTGGGCACGAAAGACATGTATTGTGGCCACGGCCAATGCCTCAGGCCACCAAGTGGGTACAAAAGAAAGACATTGGGGGAACATGTACAGTAGACCCGGCCAAAGGCCATGGCTAGTGGGGTGTAAAAAATATATGGTCAAACAAAACCCTTGAAATTCACTGAAAAACCTTTAAAGTGTAGTTAAGTTGAGCAGATTTAACGCAACAACACCCTTCAAATTCAGTGGATGTGGAAAGCCATGATCAGCTTAACTCTGCATGTTAGCGTTGATGTCCCCCATAATGCTATGTCCCGCATAATGCCATTTTGTATGTCATTGTGACTCACTTCTCTTATAACATGTATGTGCTCATGGGCTTTGCTATGGGTATGCGCCAAGATAAGCTGGTCATGACTTCCCACATCCTCTGAATTTCAAACCCTGCTCATTGGGGACAGCGGTACTCCAAAATAAACTCCTCCAGGCCATCAGATATTTCCAATAATAGCTTTATTGGTGGAAAGACCATTACTTACAATTTACGTGTTTCACCCATTCCGTGCTTCATCTGAATTGCAATGGGGAAAGGGGAATACATATACAGACCTAGTCCCTTTTCTCTTTCCCCACACATAGGTCAGTGTGAACAAAGGCACCATCTTAAAGGTATAGTGGTCACTCCTTCAATATACTGTAAGGGTGTAGAAGTAAGACTCCGACACAATGGTGGCATGGTGGTTGGCAAAAATGTGTATTCAAAATATAACTGAAAGGAAAACCCTACGTTGCCCTATTTCTAAGAGGGGTTTCCCAGCCTCAACTAAAATGCTAATGGGTCTGTCGGAATGTCCAAAGTAAAAAGTCCACAGTCCTATGTCATAATCCTAGCTCTTTCCCTTACACTATAAACTAAGTTTAAGAAGTAAATCCCTTTCTTCTGGATAGGATCAAAGCCTTCACTGAATAAAGTTAAGAGTCCTCAAAATTAAGTTCAAGCTCAACTGGTGGGAAGAATGTTTCCCTTCCCCTAGCCTTTCTCAGGTTTGTTTGGCAGTCTATCAACTGATGGGGGAATTTCTCTCTTCCCCTGGCCTTTCTCTGGCTTATGCAGCAGTCCAACAACTGATGGGGGAATGTCTCCCTTCCTCTTGTCTTTTTCAGGCTTATTCGGCAGTCCAACAACTGATGGGGGTAATGTCTCCCTTCCCCTGGCCTTTCCGAGGCTTAGGCGGCAGTCCAACGGCTGATACAGGATTGTCTCCTTTGCCCTGGTATTTCTAAGGTTTCTTAGAAAGTTCAACAAGTGATGGGGTAATGTCTGCCTTCTCCAGGCCTTTTCTGGTGGAGCCCTTTCATTGGCTCAGTGGGCAGTCCTGGTATAATTCCCTGCCAGGTACTGCCTAGGGTCTCGGACACCTTTAATAAATTTTCTCGCAATGCCAGAGGAAATGACTCCCTTTCATCTGGTCTTTCTTTAGCTTCTTGTAATACCACAGGGAATGCCTCCCTTCCGCTGGTCATTCTCAGGTCTACACTGTTCACAACATCAGGGGAATGATTCTCTTCCCATGACCTTTTTCGGGTTCGCACAATTCACAATGTTAGGGGGTATGCTTCTGACCTTGCTCAAGCTTGTACAATTCACAATGCCAGGGGGTATTCGTTTCTTCCCCTGGCCTTTCTCAGGCTTTTCCACTTTCACAAAAACTTTTATCTCAGTCATAGGTGTGCTGGTGCCAGACCTGTATGCTTTCTCATGCTGGATTTCACAGGTCTGGTTCAATACCCTGCCAGACACTGTGATGATGAAGAGGATGCTAGTTACTCTTCCCCGTGCGGGTCCCTAACACATAATCATTTCCAATCTTTGTTACACAGACACGGTTCAATCCCCTGCCAAGTTCTATGATGGTGAACAGGGTTTTAGATTAACCTCTTCACTGGATGCGGGTCCCCAAGCCGGCATTCATCAATTCTGAGTTCTATCAACTTCCCAACAAGCATCCCGAAAGCTCTGTTCTGGTGGTGGGGGGCTTGAGTGTGGCTTTGTGTTGGTTCCTTTGGGCCACTCTCACGTGATGGCGTGCGGTGGCAACACAGCGGCACTACTTCTTCTGCTCCAACTTCGATTCCCCTGGCCACGTACCCCAGCGTTCTGCGGGAGCTGGAGCAAACTCCAGCAGCTTTTTTCTTCTTCCGTCCAGGACCGACAAAAACGGACAGTCTTGTGGCAGCTTGCAAAGCGTCTTCTACACCGACCTCGGGCTTCCAATGTTTCTTCTGTTCACGTTCCCTCCAGGGAGGGTCCTTCTCTCTCTGTTTTTATGTCCTCTAATTTGCATTGGCTCTGGCCAATCAAGTTCTGGGGAACACTAGACTGCTTAGCTTGGTTCCACATGGCAATCTTTACTTCTCTGTACCTCTCCCTTGTCGCAGTACTGATCTTCAGATTTTCCAGTGGGTATAGGGGGTTCTTCTTCCTCATCTCAGTACTTCCCCAGGAAGTGGACTCTTCTACTCTTCACCTATATGTAGATGTATGGAGTACAGAGGTCAAGAGGATAGCGGAGTGAGAGGGGTTCCGGTGCTGGCATTGCATACTGCATTCTTTCCAGCTAGTCGTCCCTGGTCCCATGGAGGGAATCCCTCCCTACGCGATCCAAGCGCTGAGTACCGCCCCGGGAGGGACTATCACGTAGCAGCCTCACCACCCTGCCCTCATGGGACTTGGCTCCTCCCAGGGAAGCAGGGACGACATCCTGGGATTTGTCACAATACGGTATTACCCAATTTGATTGATTTTTATTTTTTATTTTTTTTAACTGTCTTTATTTTTGCAATCGAGCAGAGTGAAAACATTACAAGCAAAATCAGCACATGGCAGTCAGCCCCCAACCCTTCCCGCCCCCCTGCCCATCCCTCCTATGCTTCTTCTTCCGCTCAGTTCGTTTCTATCCCTTCCAGAATTGTCACAGTGTTCCGGGGTAGGTGGGTTATGGGCGGGAACCTCCAGTTATAGTCTAGGAATGGGGCCAAAATGTCCTGGAAGTGGTGCAGAGTCCCGGCTCTGGCCACTGTTATCTTTTCTGTAATCAGAATGTCCCACATTTTCCCCCACCACAGCACCATCAGTGGTCCCTCAGCAGTCTTCCAAGTATGGGCCACCACAATCCGCGCTGCCAGGAGGCATTGAGTCAGGAGTGTGGCCTTTCTTCCTAATCTTGGGAAGCATCCTGGGACTGGGGCCCCCAGAAGGATAGTTTCAGGTCCAAGTGGGATTGCCTTCTGGGTGATGTCTGCGAATGTGGTCACGCATTGGGACCAGAAAAGTTTCATCTTCGGGCACGACCACCACATGTGGTAAAAGGAACCTGGCTGTCTACATAGTCTCCAGCAGGTGGGGCTCAAGGCCTGATTTATGCGATGAAACCATAGGGGGGTAGTACAACCGTAGTAGGAGTTTGTATGCACATTGTCGGTTTGTGATGCAGGAGGACGCTGAGTGAGTTTGTGACCAAATATCCACCCAGTTCTGGTCAGTTAGCGGGTGCCCTAGGTCTGCCTCCCATTGGGCCATTGCTCAGGTTTTGGAGCTGAGGAAGTCTCCCGAAAAGCATTTATATAGAGCCGAGATCCTTCCCCGAGTCGGGAGATCTTGCAATTTTAGTGCCGAAGTTGAATATAGGTAAATCTTTCTGTTTCTTTCAGCCGAAAGGTCTCTTTACATTGTTCAAATGTTCGCGGGTGACCTTCAGTGAAAAATTGGTCCCGTGACTCTAAGCCTCCCTTATCCAGTTCTTGAAATTGTGGGGATTGGTTACGGGGGCAAAAGAGGGGTTCATAAAGACTGGGCACAAGAGGCTAAAGCCCCTCGGGATCTTTTGTTGCCGCCGCGCCCAGTCCCACGCTTTTAACATGTGTTAGGTGGAGAGAAGTAGTTCGTCTCTGCTTTGTCGGAGGTGGGGTGGAGTGTGTGGGAGGTGTATGGGAGTAAGGGGCCCCCTCGCGCCGTACACTCCTCAGTACAAAGCTTGGACCACATGCCTCCGGTAGTGGGATTGCCCCTTGCCCTTATGTAAACTTAACCACGGTTGACCGCTACATAGATGGGACTACTGAGTAGGACACGGGGCATCCATCTTTTGTGCCCCCTTTCGACTCCATCTTGGGTAAACAGGCCTCACTGCGATAGTACAGCAATGCTCAGCTCTCTTTCCACCGCAGCAGCCAAAGACAGAGACACACACACACACAAAAGGGCGCAGGCAGCTGGCTGGCCCCCACCCTTGCACTCCCCCTGCGAAGGAAAGCTCTGCGCTCCCATTCTCACGCTGAAGCCGGAGAAAGTTGCAACAACCAATATGATACAGTTTTCTTCCTCTGAGATCACTGCTAGCATGAAAACCAGCATGTGAACCAGGATGAGCTAAGCACTTTCTGCTCGTTCGTCCCCATAAACGTGCAAGCCACCCACCCCCATTCCGAGCAATTTATTGCCATCCTGACCCTGCGCTCCCTGTAAGGTATTTCTTTCAAGTGCCAGACCCTTGCCTGTGCTGCGAAACTCACCCAACACACCCACTACTAACCTTAAGCATCTTACCACAATATATGTTTTTACTTATACTAATAGGTCTAAAGCTTAGGAGATCTGTGAAACACAGCTTGATTCTTTTTACATGCACAATAAATGTCAAGGCCTCCAATTAAAACCACAAATGACCCAATTGTACTGACAATAATTACTATGTGTGACTTGTGTAGAAATATAAAAAGTAGCATAAAATGTTTAGATAATTTGTTATTTAGTGTTTTTCGAATGCAACATATTAGCTTAGGTAGTGACCACAGTGACCGGACCCTGACCTGCGTGGAGCACAAGATATTTGACGTCCGTCATCTCGTCAGCCACTCAGCCAACCAGAAGGAAGAGATGCCACCCACACCTACAGCACCACACCGCCTGGCCAATCGGGTCCATTTAGTATTTTTTGTTAGAGTTACTTTAATTGATATATATATGAGTTATGATGTAAATGTTGTAGAAGGGTTTTGTGGGTTATTTCCTAGCTGGGGAAATAAACCATCCTTTGAACTCTTGCAGCCGGGTCTCAGTGCCTCCTTCCCCGACAGAGGTTGTGTTGGTTATTTTATTTTTTCTTACAAGTAGTAAGCCGGGGAAAGGCACCTACATTTTTGGTGACCCCCGCGACGTGATTTAGAGAGGTGCCTCGAGGCCTGCACCACCCGGCAGCGAGATCCAGGACGCCCCCAGCAAAACCATCGCCTCCGCGGTTGACCAGACTGTGCACACCAAGAAGAAAGGCTCAAGGGTTCCCGGTTGACGAATACCCGATCGAAAAGGCTGCTCGCCAAGGCAGGCCACGGCTTAGTTGGGGGACGGACCTGAGCGAGGTCCGGCCGTGAGCGGCGACCCTCGGAGTGCCTGACTGAACACGTGGAGTCCCGGTTGCAAAGATCCCAAAGGAGGGTAAGGGGAAATACGGGAAGAAGGGAATTAGCAACAAAGGGAAGGTAGTTAAGAATAGGGTCTGTGCGAGTGATGGCGAGGCTTTTCTGATCTATCCTTTATATGGCCATTAGGTGTTGTAAGAAGTGAGAAGAAGAGAAGTGGTATCCTAGGCCGTACGGGGTAGAAGGCGGCGCCGCGTAGCATTTGTCCCGACCAAGTGCAGAATAGAGATAAAGAGAAAAATAGTAGGGGTCTTATATATTGAGTAGACTCGGATTAGTTTTAGAATATTCTTTTTCCGTGGAGGTAAGAAATCTTGAGACATAATAAGGTGAAAGAGTTGGGGAGTGAATGCGAAATAGTAGAATAGGGAAGAAGAAAAACTGGGGACAGTAACGGGAATAGGAAAAGAACAAACGCGCGCAGGCAGTGCATGTGTATGTTGCATGATTATATGTTTGTCGGTCTGCTTTGTGTATATGTCCTGTTGAACACGCTAAAGTATTTCAGTACAAGTAACTTGTTGATTAATAAATAATAGGCAAGGAAATAAATTGTGAGAGGTGACCAGGTAACACCTCTCAGAAAGAACAGCTGTGACATACCATAATTGCGAGCATTGATAAAGAACGTATTTTCACATATTGTAACTGACACACCAAGTCAGAGGTGGGAAGGGACTCAAGGGTACCAGAACACACAAGAAAGGAAAAGAAGCATTGCCATGGGGGGAGTAACGCCACTAGCACATATTTGCCAGCACCTTCCACTTTATAGCGATAGGATACAGAAGTATCACAATCATTGGATCACTGAGATAAAAGGAGATGGGGTTATACCAATTTGGCCAGAAGGAGGGTCATTCGACAAAAGAGTGTTGGACCTAGTATCAACACATTTGCTAGCCCGATACAAAGGGAAACAGTTACAGAACCGGAGAGAAGTGTTAGATTTATGGCAAATGTTCGAGGAAGTTACCCCCACGGCAGAGGTAGGTACAAGCCGAATGATAGAAAAGCAGAAAATACCTGAAGAAGTAAGCGGGACACCAAAAGGGGAGTGCTCAACGACTACAACCAAGAACGAAGTAACAAAAATCTATCCCTTAATGACCAGGCCAGCAGTAGGGTTTAGTGAATCTCTGTATATACCACCCACCCCCACTGCTCAGTGCGGGGCAACAGCCCCTGAACCCCACCATATGACAAAGGAAGCATGTACGGCACCACGAGTGCGCCTCCTGTGAACCTAGCACGTTTAACAGGCGATTTAAATCGCCAGCTAGCACACGCACAAATGGAAATAACACGGTTAAGAGCTCTATGCGACAAGGGGCAAATGCTGCCAGGGGGAGAGGAGGTACCCCCGATGTCACTGGCAGATCTCAGACCTCCGATAGGAGCAGCAAGCAATGTAACCCCAGCAGTCTCAGTATCAGGACAATCTATAGCATCACAAGGGACGTCATCACAGCAAAGACAAGAACAAGAGTGGCAGTCAGGACAGTTCCTGTTCCAATTGAATAACAAGCCAGTGAGAATTATACGCCCAGATACACCAGAGAGTCAACAAGGTGGAGATCAGGGTGAAAGACAAGGAAGTGAACCCAAGGAAAACTGGGAGGACAATAACGAGCTAGAGTCAGAAATAGAAGAAGTATGGGATG
This sequence comes from Ambystoma mexicanum, assembly GCF_040938575.1. NCBI lineage: Eukaryota > Metazoa > Chordata > Amphibia > Caudata > Ambystomatidae > Ambystoma > Ambystoma mexicanum. The sequence continues at coordinate 481,481,767 of NC_090929.1, forward strand.
ATTTAGATGAATACGAAGAGGCAGCTGCCACAGAGGGTTCCCCACTGCCAAACTGCCGTTACCCAGAACACTATACACCTGAAGGCAGGGTAGATTAAAACAACGAACAGGGAGGAGTGAACGAGCAAAACAGGAAAGAAACAGAAACTACAAATGCCACTAATACATAAAGGAGCAAGTAGGCCAAACTATATCCCGTGGGCCCAAATGGACAAAAACAACCTGTTAAAACTCTTCCCCCGCTGACGGGAGGAGCAGGTAAGTGGATACATGTATTTGAGAAGAACACGGTATGCGTGCCGTTAGCTATAGGTGATGTGAAAAGCTTATTAGTATCAGCAATCGGGGACCAAGCAAACACAATCTGGGAAAGGGCAGGGTTCCCGGGAGTAACAATGAGCTGTGATCGCCACGATGGATCACCATTCAACAATGTTCGAGCACAAGTGTGGGATGCATTGCGGCGTGCATTTCCAGACGTTCCAGATCTACATGCAGTGATGCAGTGCACGATGGAGGAGAGCGAGGATCCTGCGCAATTCATTTTGCGAGTGCAAGAATTATGGAGAAGTGAAACTGGTACGTCATGGAATCAATCAACAGCCTTATTTTATTTTATCATTAAAAGGGGTTGCCGAAAGAGGTGCAGAAGGCCTTGGACAAAATAGCTCAAATCGAAGCCAAAGGGTGGCCTGAAATTCAGAGCATAATTGTACACCATTGGAGGAGGATCAAAGAGAAGGGAAAGGAGGTCACACAAAAGAGGCTGGCCGACGAAGCAAAATTAGTGCAGACAAAATTAGTGAAGGTCGCCGCCATTACTGCCAGTGTAACCGCAGACAGAGGAAACGAAGGAGAGGAAAACGCGGGAGGAAGGACCGTTGGGATAGCAGCGCAGTGGGTTGGAGAGGACCAAGGACGGTGGAACGAAGAGGAACAGCCATGCCAAAGATCACAGTGGCAGGACAGGCCGGCCCAAGGAAGAGGTGGGTACCATGGGCAGAGGGGAGGATACGGAGGAATGGGAAACAGAGGGTATGGTGGGCAAGGACCAAGAGGAGGACAACAGGGGTCATGTTGGAATTGTCGAAGGTGGGGACATTATTCACGAGATTGTAGAATGCGACCATCGGGGTGTTTTCAGGGGCAGCAGCAGCCCATGAACAATGAACAGGAGTGGGGCTGCCCACACACAGGTAGCCCTTGTTGAGCTCCAATGGGGAGGAGGGACAACAAGATCAGTACTGCTATGACCCCCAAATGCAACAAAGACAGCCAGCCCCACAACAGCAGCAACAGCAGCAGCCACAACAGCAAAACGCACTACAGCCCATGGCAAGACAAAACTCAGTAGGGAACATAAACAATAACCCTTTTGTAGCGGCCGCAAACAGTGCCCCTGCACCATTCCGTGGCGTAACGATTGTAGGTGACAACGTTTTTTTCAGTGCCAGATCAGCAAAGATAAGTAGCGTTCCAACAACTGCACTTCCCAGCTCACGTTACAAAACAACCCATCGCCTCAGACATTCAGGAGGATTGGTTTGTTCCCAATCTGCACGAATACTTGTCTAAATTTGTGATTGAATGTACTACATGCCAAACTTACAATTCAGGAATGACATTACGAACTCTGCGTGGCACTTTGCCACGCCCTACAGGTCCATTCAGAGAACTACATATCGACTACGCCGATATGGGAGAAAGATGTAATGGAGCAAGATACTTGATTGTGGTGGTATGCCCTTTTTCACGGTGGGTGGAAGCGGGCCCCTGTCCCCATCCGGATGCAAAATGTGCTGCCAAGTTCCTTGTGCGAGAAGTATTCTCGCGGTGGGGAATCGGTGACGTGATCCGTTCAGAAAACCGCACGCACTTTGTGAATGATCTCTTCAAAGAAGTAACCTCCCTCCTGGGGGTGAAACATAAACTATGTTCGATTTATCATCCAATGGCCAATGGAGTTGTGGAGAGGATCAACGGGCTGCTCAAAAGTAATTTATCGAAATTATGGAGCACGTTGAAAAAAAATTGGGTATATTGTCTGCCCCTAGCACTGTTCCAACTCAGAAATCAACCATGCAGGGATCACCATTTGAGCCCGCACGAAATCGTGACGGGGAGAAGAATGCACACGCCGCTCTCTCCTGTTAGGAGGGCGTCTGATGCACACAGGGCTGCCACAGTGCTGGGGGAAGAGTTTAAGGAATACCTAGCACAGCTAACACGCGCAGTACGCAGCATAGCAAAACAAATTGCTCCTCCATTTACTGAAGATGTAGCAACAGACACCTCCATGCCAGCAGCAGATAGCCCGGAGGGGCCATTAATGCCAGGGGAACACATCTATGTTAGGAGTTTTGTAAGAAGGTGGAATTCACCAAGATTTCATGGTCCATACACAGTGGTGTACAGCACCCCAACTGCAGTTAAAGTGAAATATTGGGTGCACCTCTCGGACGTGAAAAGGGCGCGCAGTGTCGCACTCCCCCAAAATGAAACAGACTGCGTGAATGGCATCGCTAACACAGTCTGACATGATGAAAACTGCAACTAAGACAGGGAAAGTATAGTGAAAAAGCAAAATGTTTTTTATATATTCTGTCTTTCTCTCTCTCTCTCTCTCTCTTTTTTCTTTTTTCTTTTCAAATCTCATATGAATCGTGTTATTTTTTCTATTTTTCTTCATTGTTTTTATGATAAATGGAAAGAAATTGTTAATTGCCTAATTGAGCAAAAAGATGAAAAAGAATGAACAATTGCAAATATGTTTCTTTTCATGATGACTTAACGAATTTGTCTCGCCCACATAGGTTCAACATGAGCCAATGCGATTAAACGGCTGAGCAGGCTGAAATGTTAGATAAAAATAGGGATGCCACTAGGGCCAGTAGATGGAGCAATGTAGAATGCATTATAAAATATGCTGCCATACTATTTGCAATAATGATGTTTTATTTTATTTGGTATAACGTTGTTTTATTTGTGGTAAATGAAATGAACAAAGGGGGGAGCGGGGCTAATATGACAAAACCAGGGTCTAAACTAATATGGAGTGGAGTAACAACCATTTTGAAGGACACTTATAACGTTGAAGCAAATAGTATAAATGCAACGCCATCCTATAACAAATTGCATGTGAACAAAACTGCTATTCCATTGTTGAGTAATACTATGGCCAAGGAAATAGAGCTTGGATGGAATGAAAATGACGATTACTATTGATTGACTAACTCCAGAAATACAAGCATGCACACACACACACGGCACCAGAAACCACTACTGAATACACACATGTCATCATGAACAACATTGATGATGCATGGTCCAGAATATTCCCGCTGCAACATCAAAGAGTTGGTATCCAATTAAAAAACAAAAGAAGGAGGAGAAAAAAGGGGGCGAGAAAAAACATATGATATTTATCACAACCTGGGGTTAGATTAAATAGAGGACCCCCGATACCCTGACCAATCAAATAAATGATATTCAGACAGGAGCACCGCAGCAAAGCAAACAAGTAATGAAAGTTGCTAAGTATGCTCACTTATCCCTCATGCAACTGGAACCCCAAAAATGTTAATTCCATAGAAAGTACCCTTGTCTGAGGCCCAATGGTTGATTCATCTGATGCTGTGTAGAATAAAAAAGACATTTCAGGCACACACAGTCACCATGGAAAAATTGGAAAACGAACAAACATGCACCAGCAGACGACAAGGAGTAATTTGCCTCCAAGAGCCATTTTTCATCATAAAAGGGACAAGGTATGCAGAGGACAAGTGGCATGATGAAACGATTGAATGCAAAGCTAAGGGGCTTCGAGGGCTGCCAGACGAAACATACGAGTGGGCAAAAGAAACATGCATCCCCATCTGGTCACAGCATATCACCAAGCTGACATGGGTCACACCCCTGGAGAGACCCATAAAGATTCAAAGGGAAATACCGCACAAACTTTGCTTCCATGGAGAAGGGAAGGTGAATATGGGAAACGCACAGCAGTGCAATAAGACTTTAATAATACCAGATATGAAAAAAGGCGCTGCCGCATTAATGGACATATACTGGATCTGTGGCAAACGAGCTTACCTGCATCTCCCAGCATCCTGGAGGGACACTTGTGCCCTAGCCACACTTCACTCAGCACTAATGGTGATACCAGAGAGCCACATTCAGTTTACAGCAAGGTCTTTGGCTGACAGCTCGACAGCAGGCCAATCGGCTGACATATCGGCAGCAGGGCAATCGGCTGAACCATCGACAGCGCCCGATGAGACAATCACGGAGCCCCCAGCATACAAACTATTGCCAGAAGAAACAGTGAGAACCAAGTTGTCACACAGCAAAAGATCCAATTATATTTCGTCCAAATCGTCAGAACTCCTTGCTGAAATCCCGCAGCAGTACAAGCTTTTCTCATCTGCAGAGACATTTTTTGCATCATTTCTAGCACCAGGGGTTCAAGCAAGGACAAACGCGAAATGGCTGCAGATAACACGCTGGGAGCTCATCCAGCTGGCTAACGACACTGAAGAAGGATTCAACATCATAAAAATAGAGCTCCGTGCACTGCGCCTGATGACGATGCAAAACAGATATGTCTTAGATCTTATCACGGCGATGGGCGGCGGTGTATGCAAAAAAATTGGGGGGGCGTGCTGCAAGTTTATACCAACTTCAGATGCTGATAACGGGACACTGTCACACGTGATAACAGCAGTGCATAATTTAGGAGAAAGAATGAGAACAGAAGGTGGAGCAGACAACAACACATGGTTCGACAATCTGTTAAGCTGGATACCATCATGGGTGAACATAGCAGCGAAGATACTCATTCCCATTATTGTCTTTCTTCTCCTAATATTCTGTTTGTGCCAACTGGGACTAAGATGCTGTGAAAATAATATGCCTAATTCAGCGATGATGATGGTAACAGTGGGCCAACAGACAACGGTGGCTACCATGATAGATGCCCAAGTACAAACCGGAGAATACACCACACCGCAGTATAGAATGACTGCCATCTATAGGCAGTATGGGGACGTGGTCGATAATTTACATCACACTACCATTAAAGAACCAAAGGACTTGCTGTGGTATAACGAGGTTTGGATAGATTTAGATGGGGATGGTGGGATATACTTAATGGTCACCCCAGAAGAATACGCAAGAAGAGGTAACAGCTTAAGAAGTGTGTGCAAATCATGGATGCCAATAAAGGGTACACCCGCTTGGGATGAGGCTGTGGCTGAAGCTGAGCGCTACCGAAGGGAGAACGGAAAGAACGAGATAAGTAGTTTGTTACTTTAGATGTAACGAAAGGGGGGAATGTATGGGAGTGAGGGGCCCCTAGGCCCCCTCGCACCGTACACTCCTCAGCACAAAGCTTGGACCACGTGCCTCCGGTAGTGGGATTGCCCCTTGCCCTTATGTAAAGTTAACCACGGTTGACCGCTACATAGATGGGACTACTGAGTAGGACACTGGGCATCCATCTTTTGTGCCCCCTTTCAACTCCATCTTGGGTAAACAGGCCTCACTGCGATAGTACAGCAATGCTCAGCTCCCCTTCCACCGCAGCAGCCAAGGACAGAGACACACACACACACAAGCACGCAGGCAGCTGGCTGGCCCCCACCCTTGCACTCCCCCTGCGAAGGAAAACTCTGCACTCCTATTCTCACGCTGAAGCCGGAGAAAGTTGCAACAACCAATATGATACAGTTTTCTTCCTCTGAGATCACTGCTAGCATGAGAAACAGCACGTGAACCAGGATGAGCTGAGCACTTTCTGCTTGTTCGTCCCCATAAACGTGCAAGCCACCCACCCCCATTTAGAGCAATTTATTGCCATCCTGACCCTGTGCTCCCTGTAAGGTATTTCTTTCAAGTGCCAGACCCTTGCCTGTGCTGCGAAACTCACCCAACACACCCACTACTAACCTTAAGCATCTTACCACAATATATGTTTTTACTTATCCTAATAGGTATAAAGCTTAGGAGATATGTGAAACACAGCTTGATTCTTTTTACATGCACAATAAAGGTCAAGGCCTCCAATTAACACCACGAATGACCCAATTGTACTGACAATAATTACTATGTGTGACTTGTGTAGAAATATGAAAAATAGCATAAAATGTTTAGATAATTTGTTATTTAGTGTTTTTCAAATGCAACATATTAGTTTAGGTAGTGACCACAGTGACCGGACCCTGACCTGCGTGGAGCACAAGATATTTGACGTCTGTCATCTCGTCAGCCACTCAGCCAACCAGAAGGAAGAGATGCCACCCACACCTACAGCACCACACCGCCTGGCCAATCGGGTCCTTTTAGTATTTTTTGTTAGAGTTACTTTAATTGATATATATATGAGTTATGATGTAAATGTTGTAGAAGGGTTTTGTGGGTTATTTCCTAGCTGGAGAAATAAACCATCCTTTGAACTCTTGCATCCGGGTCTCGGTGCCTCCTTCCCCGACAGGGGTTGTGTTGGTTATTTTATTTTTTCTTACACGTAGTAAGCCGGGGAAAGGCACCTACAGAGGAAATGTAGAGGAAGAGGCAGCCGGGTTTGTTCAATCTCCACCCATCGAGGGCTCCCCGAGGACATTAGCCAGGCGTGAATGTGGGCTAGTTGGGCCGCTATTTGGTAGTTCTGACGTCGGGTACTCTTAGTCCTCCCAGGCAAGCGTTTCCCAGCATTGTTCTTAGGGGGATTCGGGCCTTTTTGCCTTTCCAGATTAATTGGAGCAGTTTCCACTGGAGTCCCTGGAGGGCGGCCGGTGCAATCGTTATGGGGAGAGCGAAGCATGCATACAGGAATCTAGGGAGAAGATTCAACTTGCTCGCTGTGATGTGCCCATCAAGGAGATTCCCTGCGTCGCCCACCTCTTCAGGTCTTTTTCTAATTTGTGAAAGAGTGGGGGGAAGTTTGCTTGATAAACCGCTTTAGGGTCCGCCAGGATCTGGACTCCCAGGTAGGGGATAGTGTTTTCTCTCCATTGTACTGGGCATAGAGAGGAGAGGTCCTCCAGTCGCCCCAACGACAGGCCAGACCCCAGGGCAACTGACTTGTGGTAGTTAATGGAGAAGCCTGTGACTTTCCCGTAGTTGTCTATTTCTGTCAGGGCGTGGCGCAGGGAGCAAGCGGTTTCAAAGAGAGTGAGCAGGATGTTGTCTGCATAGAGGGCTATTTTGTGTTGGGTGAGGCCAATCTGAGGGCCTTTGGTGTTGGGGTTGGCTCTGATCCTCTGGGCGAAATGGCTCCATCACCATGACAAAGAGTAATGGGGATAGCGGGCATCCCTGCCTGTTCCCACAGCCAAGCGATATTGGGGCGGAGAGGGCACCATTGACTCTAAGGAGGGTTTTTGGAGCTTGGTAGTTCGCTAAGACCATCTTCTGGAACATGGGTATGATATGGAAGGCTTCCAAGGTTTGGCTCATAAAGGTCCTGTCCACCCTGTTGAACGCTTTGACAGTGTCCAGGGCCACGAGGTCTAGTTTCTGCGATTTTCGGGTTGTAATATCAATCAAGTTCAAGGCTCTCCAGACATTATCTCCTGTAGATCTATTGACGATAAAGCCAGATTGGTCCGGGTGGATTATTTCGGGTAGGATGGCTGAAAGGCGGTTGGCCAGGATTTTCTAATAAATGTTAGCGTCAATGTTCATCAAGGTGATGGGTGTGTATGAGGCTGGGTCTTTCGGGTCTTTTCCCGGCTTGGGCAACAGGATTGTGATGGATTCTGCCATCGAGGGAGTGACCATGCCCGAGTCCCTGAAAGAGTTAAAGAGGGCGACCTTAGGGGCCACCAGTTGCAGTGGGAAGATTTTATAGAATCTTGCTGAGAACCCGTCGGGCCCTGGGGCCCGTGCTCTGAGGGTTTTAATAACCTCCTCACTTGTGATAGATGTGTGGTTGTTTATTCAGGTTACCTCCTTCAGGTGGGGTAGCGTCGCCTTTTGTAGGTATTCCCTTTGTTTGCTCTGGTCTCTGGGAGTGGGGGACATCACTCGAGCCAGGTGGACCGCCAACAGTTGTTGTTTCTCCGGCTCTGCGTAGTGGACCCTACCTTGGGAGTCCCGTAGCCCGGTGATGGTGTTGGTCCGTCTTGCCTTGGCTAATTTTCTCACTAACAGTTTATTCGCTTTATTATTTTTGGCATAATAAAATTGCTTCGCCTTGGCCAGGAGATGAGCTGTGTGTTTGGCGTAATGCGCCTCGATTTTATTTCGGGCAGTGCGGATCGCCCGTTGTGTCTTCGTCTTCGGGGACCATCCTTTCAGCTTGTGTGTTTTTTCTGCTTCTTGGATCTCCTTCTCCAGGGAGAGGCTGGTTTGGCGCCTAGCTTTATGATATGTAGCTCCCTGGTCAATGAGTTCCCCCCGGACCACCGCTTTCATAGTATCCCATGTGTTCGCCGGGAAGGTGTCTTCGTTGCGGTTTCCCTTGAAGAAGTTACGGATCGTGGAGGCGATTGCATCTCTCAGGGGCATGTCATTGAGGATTGGGTCAAATAAAGCCCAGCGGCGCAGTGGAGGGGGTGTAGCCCGGTGGGCTCGGAGTTCCAGGGTTACTGGTGCGTGGTCTGATAGAGTGCGTGTTCCAATCTAGATTTCATTGGTGTAGGCCAGAGTTTGCGGAGAGGTTAAGAGGAGGTCAATTCTGGAGAAGGTCCTGTGGACGTATGAGAAAAGTGAAAAGTCCCTTTCTGTGGGATGGAGCACCCTCCAGGCGTCCACCACCTCCAGGGTCCTTAAGAGTGCAGGAATCCCAGGGCTGTGTTAAGATCTTTAGAGGGGGGGGCGACTTGTCTTTCGTAGGGTCTGGGACTCCGGTGAAGTCGCCTTCAATCACCTTCAACCCTTCTGAGAAGGATGAGAGGGTCGTGCCCAAGGAATCATAGAAGGCCGTCTGGCCCACGTTAGGAGCGTAAGCGGATACCAGCGTGTAGAGTTGGCCCAATAGGAGGCACTTGATTGCCGCATAGCGGCCCGCTGGATCTATTTTGGTGTTTAGGATCTGCGGGTTTAGGCCCCTTCTGAAGAGGATCACCGTCCCTCCTTTTTTGGTGCCATCCGAGGCCAATAGCTGCAATGGGAAGTCTTTCGATCTAAGGCGGCCAAAATCCCCCGGGAGCAGATGGGTCTCCTGCAGCAAGGCTACACCCGTGCCTTTGTCTAGGAGTTGCTGGATGATCGATTTGCGTTTAGCCGGGGTGTTCAGGCCCTCGATTTTAAGGGAGATAAATCGGAGAGTTCGAGAGCCCGGGGGGGTCCATCGCCGCAGAGGGAGGAGGACTAGCCGCCATTATAGTAGGGTTGCAACTGCTGGCCACTCTGTCTCTGAACTTTTAAACAGAGCCTCCAATGGGAGAGCCCCAACTTGTACAACGTGGGGGGGCCTGGGGTTTCAGAGACAGACCCCCCTCACTCTGCCAACGTGAACTGAAGAGCCATAGGAAAGAGCCACCTGTATCAGATCTGGCGGCTTTGGAGGAAAAGGGTGAGAGGGCGGAGGGCATTTCTCTTTTGTAAAGTGAGTAGTGAGAGGTCCTGGTAGATCTGAAGAGGGACCCCTGGAAGGACAGTTTGTCTCGGGTGCGGCTTATCTCTGAGATGGCTTCCTTAGTTGTAAAGAAGTGCACTCTGATTATCACATCAGATGGGGAGTCTGTCGTCGAGGGCGCAACCTGTGGGTTTGGTCCATTAGAAGCAACGATTTGTCTAGGTGGGGGAGGAGGGCTTGAAAAAAGTTCCCCACAAATTCGGGGAAATATTTGTCCGGGATGGAGGCTGGAATACCCCGGAGTCGGAGATTGTTGCGACAATTCCTCCTGTTTAAACTCTAGAATCTCACACCTGTCTTGCAGGGACTGGATCGAGCGTTGGATCTCCCCCATCGATGTTGACTGGTCCTGAGAATGATCTTCAATTTCCCCTATACGCTGTTCCACTTCTGTAACCCTTTGGTTGGTATGTTCAAGTTTTGTAGTGAGTTCTGTCATGCATGATCTGGACTCGGTTTTGATGTCTGCCATAAAGGCCTGGATGTCCTCTTTGGTTGCTAGGGATTCTTTATCGTCCGCTGTCATTTGTGGGGCCATTATTAAGGGGGTATCAGTTTTCTTGGCCTTGTCGGTTGCCAGTAGCATTGTGGAGATGTCTGCATTTTTATTGGCCTTTGATTGCTTAGCCATGGTGGGTTCCTGTTAGAGGGGAGGGAAGTGTCGAGGTGTTGTTTTTGACTAGCGGGGGCAGCCAGGTGGAGGTCACTGGGCCTGCACCTAGCAGCTCTTTAGGTTGATGGGTGCTCAGTGCCTTTGTTCGGTGCTCTCGTTGGGTAGAGTGCAGATACGGGAGGTTTCTGCTCCAGCAGCGCGTGGCCAAGTGCTGCGGAGGCAGCCAGTATCCACTGGGCGTCCGGTAGCCAGGGAGTGGAGGGGAGTATTTGAATAGGCCGGGGTGCCCCAGGAAGGGGGAAGAGGGGAAATCCCTATTTAGGGCTGTGTTGCTTGCTGTTTACGAGGGAGGGCCTTGTAAGAGGGAAATGGTGGTCAGGTGGAGCTGGCTTACCTCAGAGCGGGAAGTCCTAACACAGCCGGTGCATCTCCCATAGGCCTTGTCGTTGTGGTTATCTGTGTGACTTTTCCGGGGCAATGAGATGCCCGCCAAGCTCCGCTGGATGGGCAGGAGAGCCCCAGGAGTAAGGTGACGGTGGGCAGTCTTTGGAGTTCGGCCGTGGATGGAGGCAAGTTGTATTCTGGGGGGGACAGATCAATGCAGGGGCTCACTCCACTCTCCGGAGCCATTGGGGTGCACGAGCAGGATAGCTGGGTGGGCTGGGGTGCCCCAGGTGATGATGGAGGGGCCTCCGGGCCCTAGGGATGTCCCGAGGCCGTGATGTGCTGGCCCAGTTGCCTGGAAGATAGGAGGGGAGCTTACAGGCCAGCCCCTCTCCAAGGTGGCCCCTCGCCTCCATACCCCACGGGGCAGAGAAGTCCGGTCTGCCCCGCGGCTCCTGCATTCATTGAGGGTGTGGGCCGAGGCTCGGAAAAGGTAGCATTCTGGGGGGGGCCAGGTTCCACGGCCGCACCACGGAGGGGCTGAAGAGTGCAGCTCTGGAACAGGCGGCAGCAGGAGGAGGGCCCCCCAGGGCCAGGGTCCCTTTCCAAGCTAGGGCAGGAGGCAATGGGGGCCTCTGGTCAAGTGGCACCAGGGATCCGCGGGCCGGGCTGTGGGCAAGGGGCTCCTCCTCCAATCCGCCCGAAGAGGACACTCGGGGGGGCTTCATTCTTTTGTGTCAGGGGACCGTGTCAGCGCGAGTCCCCGGCCGCCATCTTGATCTCCTCAGCTCCCGGCGCGCGAGGTCGCTGGAGGGGATTGGAGTAGGTCCCCCGGGAACTGTGAGCCCTCAAACTCGCCCTCTGAGGTCTTTGGGTCCTCCCGTTGCACGGTAGCGGGAGAGCATGCAATTTGGTGCCAAACTCCATTAATTTCTCTTTTTCGGCAGGCCCGGCATGGAGGTTCTCAGAGGAGCAGCCGCATCGTCAGCGCTCCAAGCCACGCCCCCAATTTGATCGATTTTTATTAATCAAGTCGTACATGAGGCTAAATTCGGCCAGTACCATTTCATCGATTAAAATCGATCAAATTGGGTAATCACCACCGAACATGGGGAGCGGGGGTTGCAGGGATGTTCCCCACTCCCCAAGTTCGGTATTGATGGCTTTTGGGGATAGCAGGTTTGTCCCCCACTTTCTGTGAATTGGAGGTGGGGGACGGGGAAAAAAAAACAAAAAAGAGAAAAGCCGACCCTTCGGCGTTGAATCCCACCCACGTAAGAGCAACGGTAACTGACGCTGCAGAGTCAGAAAGAGGCAGAAGCGGAAAAGGTAAGTGGGGGGGGGGGTGTATTGGGGAGTTTGGCTATGGTCAATTCCGCCGCAAACAATTATGCCACGGCCAAATCACACAGATCCCACAATACACATATATATGCTGTTTCATCATGTACTCTGCCCAACCATCATCAGTTCAATCAAACCAAGTTGTATCACAATATTATGTGTCCACATTTAAAATGTGCAATTGCTTCATTAATGGGGACCAACCAGGCCAATCTTAGCATTATTTCCACCTCAGTGTTAGGCATTATGTCGATCAAAGTCATCTTACTTGTACTGTGTAAATGTCTCAATGCTCTTAGTTCTACTGTAGATCGAACAAGGATTATATCACTTAGTGGAGATGCATGATATATTGTGCAGCAAAAATCCTAATGCACATCTATCATTAAGTTTAAATTAGGGATGTCTGGGCATGCAGACCAATCATCTCACCACTGTCGGTTTCTTAATAAAACAAATATTCAGCATGAAATTGCATGATCAACAATATGTAATCTGGTTAAGGTTGACTACAACATCTTGTGGGGGGTCAGAAATGTGAGGCGGACAACTTTGTGAAGGTTTTTCAAAAGATGCAATTTTATTAACTCAAAAGGTTCGATAAACATCTCACTATACCTACCCCGACGAGGATTTCCCTGCCTAAAATAAACTAAAGGTAACACTCTAACAATCCCTCACACTTGTACATACACCAAGTTAATATATTGCAGTTCACAAGCAACAAATATAACAGTTAAGTTCACATCATGATAAAAGCTTCTCTTTACAATCTGGGTGAATTACCCCATCCCCAGATTTAAGTAGGATTATGTTTAGCAGCTCCAAAAGGATAAGGAAATCCTGCCTCACAACAAAAAGTTCCACGTTGATTAATCAAAGCTCCAACTTGAATTCAACCAAAAGTTCACAAATATTCAATAAAGTGTTCCTCTTTTGACTTGTAACCAAGATCTTGAATCAACTTCTTTTTGTTAGCAAATGTTTTTTTTAATTTTTGCATTTTAGCTTATTTCAATTTTTTTGGGAAAACAAAAGAAATTCCATTTAAACCATCATCAGTCATGTTGATCCTGATACTCTTAAAACAGAGAACTATAGAGCATGGAGGTAGCGAGAGGGAGATAAAGAGGACGAGAAAGAAGGAAATTGGAAATTCCACACAAATCCTTGTCAGCAACACTAGCAGTTTTATGGTGCCTATTAGCCATTTACAATGACACGTTCAGTTGTAGTTGTCCAGCCTCCCCTGTTCATCTCTCGTTTCCATATTCGCTCTTAAATATGACCTACAGGAACTGCATGGCAGCAAAAACCAAGGTCGGCCGGTTTCCACACAATAGCAGATTCCACCAGTCCTCTGAGGAAATTGAGGTAAACCTAGACAGGGTGTTTGAAAAGAGTTTTGTTTGGGGGTTCATGAATATTTTGCATGAAATCAGTAAATGGTGCTGGTTTTCTTCTGAATCCAAATCTTCACAGAATCTACAGTGTAGGGTTCGGAGTCCAGGGCCAGCTCTTACGGAGAGCACCTCTTGGGTAGGATAGAGATTGAAACGCAGCCTCATGTGAATTGTGCTCTATAATAGCTGTTCAGAGATTTTGTCAAGTGCTTTGGTGTTGACCCATATGCCCTTGTTTTGCACTTTAACTGGCAATGTAGTTTTTACCTATTTGCTTCATCCGAAGTTGCTATCCAGTCTGTTCTGTATAAGCTTTCCTTGACCTTATTTGGGTTTGTGCATAAATCTTCCTCCGATACCAATAGATTTTCCAACAGTGATTTGCAATATAGATCCCATTTTTCAAGGGTCCCACCATTGTTCAAATCCAGTTCTTTTTCAACAGGGTAAACAATAGAGGTGGAGATTTCTGGATACATTTCCCATAAAGAGGCAATGATCTCCAATCTACTATGGATTTAAGCAAATCAACCGAAGTACACGCTGGACCACTTGTATTGGGATGGATCTTGGAAGACCCAGCACCTTTTTCTAGAAAATGCCCTTCACCGCAGGCCGCAAAGAATAACGGACGAGAAACCAGGCCTATGCTCCATAAGATAATGCTGGGGTGGTTTCCATCTTATAGAAGTCCAACAATGCAATCATCGAAATCCGACAAAACTTCTTAATAAGCAATCTTGCCTGGGTTGCCAGAGTTTGTGCTTTGGCTTTGATTATCACTTCTGCATTGACTTCAGCTTTGCTCATGTTTATTGAGACTCCCAGATATTTAAATGATTCGACTACTTCAATTTCAGAGCGGCCTAAGTACAACTTAAACTTTGGCTGTTGCTTCCATTGTAAACCAAAAAACATGATTTTAGTTTTCATTGTATTTACAGCTAGGCCACATATTCCTTTAGCTTTTTTGGTTGATGTTGTCAGATCATGGTTTGGTCCAATAGGACTACGTCGTCTGTACATAGGAGGTGGCCATTTGGAATTCTACCTATCTTTGGGGGGAAAGATCTGGCCTCTATTAAGGACTCCCCTAAGTCTGAGATGTACAGGTTGAAACGGGGATGTGCCGGGCAGCCTTGTCTAAGCCCCCTTGAGGTTTTTATTTCATCAGAAAGTAATCCCGTTCCATTCAGCCTTACCCTCAAAGTATTCTCAGTGTGCAGTGCCTTTAGCTGTTGCAAAATTTCTTTCAGACAACCCCACCTTGATAGCTTCTCCCAGTGCCTAGGACTGCTCACACTGTCAAATTCTTGAACAAAATCAACAAAGTCGACATATGTATTCGATTTCCAATCCAGGGGCCTGCATTTCAGAAATGTAATTGGGGCGATGTTCGGGCTAGTTCCAAGTCCTTTAATGAAGCCTGACTGGAGGGAATTTTGGGTGTCCCTCACTTTCAGCCCATTTGTTCAGCTATGCCAGCAAAGATGACCCAAAGGTCTTCCCCATTATGTCCAGGAGGGTAATAGGCCAATAGTTCTCAGGGTCGTCCCTGCTGCTTCTATTACATTTTGGGACAATAATAGCCGGTCTCCAGGAGTCAGGGATATCGTGTTCCTGCTCAATCCATTAAAGACCATGGACAAAAAAGTGCCCAAAACTCTGGCTCCTGTTTTAGCATTGCATTAGTCATGCCATTGGGACCAGGGGCACAAGATGAGCTAGATTTCTTGATCAAACCCAAGATTTCCTCCACATTCTTCTCTACATGCCATTCACCCATCCTCCATGTCCACCACCATTTGGGTTTTAGAGGAGTAAAAGGATTTAAAATGGGCCAGTCAGATGGCTTCAGAGACCCCATTTACTTGATAGGCATCTTGAGTAGAGTTTGTGCCCTGTATTAGGCCCCAAACCTCTCCCAAGCTCTTTTTACTTAGTACCCTCAATATGTCCTCTGCATTTTGTTGCAGCATACTGGCATTGTGCCCACATAGCCAGTACTTGTAGATGTTCTTTAAGGGCCTGGTAGCCAAGGTTAAAGTCTCCTCCTCCAATATGTTTAGGCGTCTTAGTGCTTTCCTAAGTGCCCTTCCTTTGGCTACCAGGGCGTTGTTGTAGGTTAACCGAGTCATTTGGTACCTTTGCATTCGTTCTTTCTGAGTATTGGGCAGACAGGCTCTTTATGTTCTTACTGGACATTTTCAGCCTACAGCCCCCATTGACTACTATACTGCCACGCTCGTCCCGACCTCTGTTTTCCGATTCAAAACTTCAATTTTCAGTCTTAGCAAGCTATGATCGCTTGCCTTAGTTTTCATCACTTTGAATACTTTTATTCTTGGGATGGGGTCTCTAGAGACAAAGATATAGTCAATTATCGCTGTTTAAGTACCTCTAGACCAGGTTCGGTTGCAAGGGATGTCACTATCAAAACAGCCATTCAGTACATGAAGATCTCTTTGGTCCATTGCTCTTATCCATGCCAGCCCCCTTCTTTCAGAAGGTGTTAAGTACAGCTATCCGTTCTATTTATAGAGCCCTTTTCATTTAGACACGTGATGTTCAGGTACCCACAAACTATTAGGGAGGATGGCTCTTCGGTCACGTAGATTTCATCAGTAAGGTCACTGATTTTGCCTAAAAAATTCAAACATACCCAGTAGACATTTATAATGATCAGAAGGCCTTCTCCCCTTTTTGTTCGGGTCAAACTGTTGGGATGTCAGCATAGGACCACCTTTTGCATAAAATGATTTAGGTTCACCATAGTCACCACTTCTAGACCCATCCCATTCCTTAAAAGACCTGCTGATGGTCTACCCACTGCTGCCGCTATGGCTGGGTTAATGCAGACAGTTTAGCCGTCCAGGCTCGTTTTTTTACTCACGCAGGCCTCCTGCAAGCAAATTAGGTCAAAGTCTCCTAGTTTGACTTCCCCAATTTTGAAAAGATGGGAAGACCCCATGGGTTTCCAGGAGCCCAAGTCCAGAAATCTGGGATATCCCCCTGTGAAACGGCATCCATTTTGATTAGCCTAGGTTAACTCATCTCGCTCACACCCTCCATTTTGTGTCTCCTATTTTCCAGATTAAAATATTCACAGCATGAGGTTGCTGAGCTCTTCAGAAAAAAAACATGCTTAGCAAGGAATGATTAACTCAGTGTTTGTGCAGGCCTCAGACCGTGAACAGCCCGGTGCAAGTAAGATAAGAGATAATATATGCCTTCCCGTCTCTCGTCTTCCAAAGCTAATTGAACAGGCCTGAAAATATATTTACCACTGATTACTGCAAGCATGACACGTTCTGTACATTCCAGGATGGGGGTATTCTAAACAAACTACAGAGCCACAGATGCACAGCGACCTTTGGTCGGGCAAAACATAGATTACGTACATGAGAATGTCTCCTTGCGCTGGGAACAGTTTGAACTTTAGGAAAGGCTAACTTGTGCAAACATGATACTCATGAGAAATTTATGTTTTTCGCAGAAAATGTATATGTTGCAGGAAGCCATAAACTGTCTGGAAATTGACAACTTCAGCAAATCAAAAATGTATATAAGGCGAACATACCACAACATAAATTCTCACTTCTCTCTATGGCTGTTCTCAGTCCTAGATGAACCTGGGTCCGCTTAAAGCAAATAAACTGTTGTTAATATTTAAATTGTGACTGATGGTCTTTCTTACCTTGTTTGCAGTGCTAGATTTTGGCTTCGCAAATTGGCGCCCCGGGACGTGGGGCTTGGCGCCCAGGACGTGGGGCTCTCCTGAGGGTGATCCATCGCTTTTCGAGGACGGAGTAAATTGACGCTGGGACCAGAGAGTACTGGGGGCCCCTGCTAATCTGAGACAGAGTTTCTTGCAGCTGCTACTCGTGATCCACGTCCGTCTCTTCGCCCAGAGGTCATCCCGGTGAGAGTCCCAAATCGTAAGCTGTGACTGAGTTTCACTTTTTCTTCGAAGACCACCAGTCACAGGGTTCATTTGATGGGGGATTACTTTTGATTTTGAATCAGGTGAGTTTGTTTCAAACTGTTTGTATATATAAAAAAAAATTGCAAAATATTTTGCCAGGTAAGACCATTTTTGAGTTAAGGAATGCCTGGTTTTAGTAAGATGCGCACATGTTGGGCAGTGCTCTGGTGCAATAGAAAACAACCCCATGGGTTACAATATGGTCAGCCTGCCCCACCTGAGGGTCCCCCCGCATACGAGATGTACATAAAGTTTGGGTTAAGAGCGATAGTTATTAATAGTATTTGGCACTGCCAGACCAGACATGTGGCAGACCTTCAGTGGCGGGAGAATGGTTCTTTTGAACTTACTAGCATACAGCACTTAGAATCGGTGCTGTTACAAAAAAAGGCTAGACCCGCTGCTTTTGATGCGGTTCGGGATTGGGCAAAGAAGCCACCGAGAGCCTCAAAAGTAGAGAAAAATGTGCTTGCAGACACATTACCCAAGCAGAAAAGGCTTTAGCACATGACCAATAGAAGCAGGATGAGGCTATTAGGGCCATGGACAGGAACGTCCAGTTAGACATACATGAAATATACCTGTCAAAAGACTTGCACACATCTGATGAGTTAATGGACAAACTGCTGAGTGAGAGGTGAGCACCTCCTTCATCACCACCACCCCTCCCCATGTTCCACCACCACAACCAGCAATCCAGCCAGAGCTACTAGCTCCTGTCACAAGCTCTGACTCTTTGCCCCCACCCCCTTCCCTACCAGAATCACCTGAGACTTCACAACCAACATCCCCTCTCACATCTGCCACTCCTCTACGTGAATACCACAGTTCCCCCAGTAACCAGAGAGCTGTGACTCGTAGTACATTATCCACTGAGGGAAGAAGAATATTGAGAACATTTGCAGAACAACAAATACAGGAGGGCAATGAAGCAGCCGCTTCCCGCTCTCTTCGTGATCATGAACACAACCCTGAACAGAAAGTATTGCTAGAACAGATAGGACAATACCTGGTCCAGATTTGGGGCAATCATACTGATACCGCTGTACCCCAAAATTTGCAAGATTTGAATTTTCTAGCCTGTACCCGAGTTACACCACTAGAAGTACAGAACCACAGGTTGAAGCTATTTTCCTTTAAGCGAGAAATGGATCAGCTACACTAATTCAAGCTAGATAAAAATGCTGGTACCACTCAACTTGCATCATACGTCCAAAAACACGCTTTTCTCTTACGCATTAGAGACACTGAAGAAATGCGCATCATCAATAGAGATGCGCACAGATGGATTTCAGATCCCTCTATCCCCCCCTATAGTATCCATGACACTTTCACCCAATATTCCCCGCCCATTCAGAAAAAAGTGTTGCAGGTTATGGCTGAATACTTACAAGACGAATGTTTTAAAAGACAATTGTGTTGTGCAGCAGGTATTATGCAGATATATAAACGCATGTTTGCTGAGGATACTTCAGCACCTTCACTGTCCCCCGACTTAGCATTACTGTTGAATAAACAATTTGAGGATCCCACCTCACAATTGCCCATGAGAGAAGTATCCCTGATATTAGTGCCCCTTAAAAGGGAACCCCATCCAGACGACCACAACCGCGAAATAATTACAGAGTCTCATCATCTTGCATAATTTGTATATGTCCCCTTTTCTAGGATAGAAATAAATACTCTCAAGCAAACCATCCCCAATGTTAGAAAAAAACACTGGGTTTTACACAGAAATACAGTCATTTTTAAATTCCGGTGTGTTTGCCCTGGGGGACATGTATCTGCTTTTTTCTGTCATATTACCCCCAGATTTATGGAACATATTACCCCCAGATTTATGGAAACAGGTTAGATCTGTCGAAGATGACACAACCTTTGGAAACACATGGGCCGCCCTAGTGAGAGCAGACGCTGACCAAAAGGCGGGCGAAAACCCCCCCAATCGATATTACAGTTACCCAACCATATCATGAACAAACTAAAAACCCTAGTCCCGGAAAAGAGGATTGTTTGGGATAAATTGACTACCTGCGTGCAGGAGAGGACAGAAGAAACAACATAACATTTAAACAAATTTGAACATGTATTTGCTGTCTATCGTGGCCAGAACTTGAGAACTGAATCAGGGAAGAGGTTGTCTGTTGATACATTTGTACATGGACTTTTGCCCGACATTCAGTCTCAAATAAAAGCTTCAGAGAGTACCTGGCCAACTAAGACACCATCTGGAAATCTATGTACGGCCCAGCATTATGAGGATAGAGTGAACAGTGAGAAGGAAAAGATTGAAAAGAAAAAAATTGATTTAAAGACTGGGGTGCTTTTGCAGCAAATAGGAGGAGGACCTAGAGGAGGAAATGCCCAACCCAGGGGACAGTTCGCCCCAACCATGGGAACTGTGAATGTGAACCAGTGTTCCTATTGTAAACAAGAAGGCCATTGGAGGGCACAGTGTCCGATCCTCCAACAGAAAGCGAGTGGAATGTCCAGTAGAAGAGCACCTAGCAATGGCATTCAGGGGCCAAACAGAAGTCAGTTCTCCCAGAACCAGCAATACGACAATAATGTAGGGAATCAAGATGGGCAAGAGAATACTAGGGGCGCGAACATTTTTGACAACACTACCCACACTGTTTTTTCTAAAGATTATACATCCAATAATATTTTATTTCACTAGTACAGCCTGAAGCAGGATCTGGAACCCACCCCTATCCCCGGAGACCAGAAAGGGCCCTACGTAAAAACAAAAGTTGGGGTTAGGGCGCAAACCTTTCTAGTGGACACAGGAGCTCAAAAATACTCCATTGACCACTTAAAGGTTTCAGATAGCCCCCTGTCAGGGCTACAAAATGTATTAGTAGTGTTCTCTGGTACTCCAGTGGTAAGCCCGGTCTCCCAACCGGTGCCCATCTCTTTGCAGCATTCACTGACTTGTGTCCCTTTTTGTTAATAACCAACTGCAGTTCAAATCTGCTGGGGCTGAAAACATTACATGTGATTTACATAGTGATTTACTGCTCTCCGGATGGGGTTTACTTGACAATTTCTCCCCAACGGAATTCCACTTCTCAATTCATGGCTTTGCCTTTACCCAGTGAGCTGCACCAGGTACCTACACATCTCTGGGCACTTAATGACAATGATGTTGGAATTTTAGATGTTGAACCAGTGCGCATAGTTTTAAAAACCGGTGCCACCTCACCTCGCATTCCCCAATATAAAGTTTTGGTTGATGGAGAGCAAGCTCTTAAAAGTATTGTCTCTGACCTCGTACATCGAGGTGTGAAAGAGGACATTTCTGCTAGTGCATGTAATAGTCCAATTTTGCCTGTTTACAAGAAAGGTAACAATGCATTACTGTAACATTTTGTTATTGACTTGAGAGCTATTAATAAGGTTGTTTCACCCCAGTTTCCCATTGTTCGTGACATCACTATCATTCTAACCATGATCCTCACGCAGGCTACCAGTTTTTCGGCAATAGACCTGAAAAATGCATTTTTTTAGCATACCCATACACCTGTATAGCAGATATTGTTTTGCCTTTACTCTTGGGAGACATTCCTTTACTTTCACCAGAATCCCATAAGGGTACACAGAAAGACCCAACATTTACAGTGGGGCCCTCAAAGAGCAACTAGATGCGCTTGAATTACCTTCCTCTTGCACGCTAATACAATACATATGTGACCTTCTTATCGCTGCACATTCAGAGAGCACTTGTAAGGAGGGTACTATATTATTGTTAAAACATCTAGCTGACAATGGACATAAGGTATCTTTAAAGAAATTCCAGTATTGTCAACAGGAGGTTGCCTATTTAGGTTACCTTGTGTCGAATGAGGGTAGGTGCACTGCACCTGAATGGGTACAAACTATCTCTGATATGGCGGTACTAAACACTTATTAAGAGGTTAGGGCTTTTATCAGGATGGCTTCCTATTGCAGCCAATGGATTCCAAATTTCTCCCTTTTTATTAAGCCTTTGTTAGCCCGAACAAAGAAAGATGTAGCTCTAGCTCTACCTTGGGATACAGTTTGTCAAGATGCTTTTGATTCCACGCCAGTATTGGGCACAACAAATTACGCTAATGAATTTGTGTTATTTGTGCATGAAAGGGATGGTTGTGCTTTGGCTGTTTTGACACAGGAACATGGGGGAAAGAACAGGCAATGCAGTTATTTTTCCTCCACGTAAGACCCTATTGCATGCGCTTTGCCAAAATGTTTCAAGGCTTCGGCTGCTGCTGCCTCCTCAGTAAAATAAAGTGAAGGCATGGTTTTGGGACTCTCCTTAACCGTGATTGTGCCTCATTCGGTAGATGTACTACTGACTAGAATGCAAACTCAGCGGGCCTCATTACAAGTTTGGCGTTAAAAATGTGGTGTTACTGTGATGGCGATGGTACCTCATGGTGGCAAAAACAAGGTAGAATTACGGCTTGGCAGCCGCACGCATCAGCAAAGTGCAGAACCTGTGACACCGCTACCACCGTAAGACCGGCGGATATGGATGTACTGCCACAAATGTCAGTGGCGCATCTGCCTCTGCCCTGTGCATGCTGGACATTGCGGCACCGCCTATGCCGAGGCGGAAACACCAGACCCGGAAATACCATTATTGCTGAAACCGGGAAGAGAGCAGCGGCCATTACAAAAATCACAATCCACTGCAATTCCCAGGTTCCACAAGGCATCCAGCTACTGTGAGTGTCCACAAGTACTCAGGGATATGTCTTCCAGGATTCCAGTGAGCCGTCAGAGCAAACCCTGCTTCAGTGAAGCTGAACTCACCCTGCTTGTCGACCACATAGTTGACAATGCAGGGGAGTTATTGACCTCAGATCAGAGGCGCAGCATGCAGCTGAGGCGCAAGGCCATAGGGTCTCAGGAGGATAGCTCAGTGGCAACATGCTCACTTTGGAAGCAACGACACAGAGCAACACAGGTTTGATCCCCGGATCCGCGCTTAGAAACCTCTGGATATTAAGCGCGTTATAAATAGCATATCATATCATATCATATGGGCTGAGGCTGCCCAGATGGTGTCAGCTGTGGGGGCCGCAGCTTGTTCGGTCAAGGACTGCCACAAAAGGTGGGATGACCTATGCATGAGGGTGCACAACCGACTGGCAGCCCACAGACAACAGTGCAGTGGTACAGGTGTACCACATTCGCCACCGAAGCTGCTCCCGTGGGAGGAAAAGTGTAGCAGCGTGCTGCACCTCAAAGGCATCAAGGGAGTTGGTGCAGCAGAGGCAGGAGCAGTGACACCTGCCGAGGCTGGTGAGTACAGAAAGAGCGAAAACATGATTGTGAATCAAGCTAAACCTGCCCCTCCCAATCAATGCACAGAAAAACACATATCACAGTTGCCATCAACCCAAGCACACCCACTACTCCCATGCCACTCCTCCCCCGAGCCAGGCAGATTGCGTGCACCCAAGTATGACCCATACACATCCACATGACCACAACACACATCAGTGCATGTAACCACAATGTGATGTTGCTTGAGGAGTGTGTTGCATGTTATTGAACTCTACACATCCTGTCACACTAACAGCATGGCTTTTAGTCTCCTCCAAGAACATCATCTGAGAAGGATGGGGCTCAACCGAGGACGTTGAGGGGGACTGGACGTGCCCATCCTCAAAGACGTCACCCAACATCAGGTGCTGGCACCTCGGCCACCCGTGGTGTAATGACGGCCCAGGTGCACCACGGCCAGGAAACCACCACCCCTGCAGCCCCGGCTACCCAGCACGCACCGCACACAACCACCCCTGCAGCCCTGGCTACCCAGCAGGCACTGCAGCCAGCCACCCCTGCAGCCCTGGTAACCCAACGGGCACCACAGCCAACCACCCCTGCAGCCCCGGTAATCTAGCAGGCACCCCAGCAAAACACCCCTGCTGCCACAGCTATTACAGCGGCAAGTGCAGCACCACCACCAGACCTGTCTGAGTCAGATGGCATGGACAGCATTCAAGATGAACAGGCCAGTGAGACACCAGGATCAGACAACGAGGACAACCCCCACGCCCCTGATGAACTGGGCACATTTAGCCCAGTGAGCCTCAGGAGTCCTATGCGCTCCCCAACACCATCACTGCAGGAGATAACCAGCCGTCTCCAGCGCATAGAGGAACGGCAGGACATGCTGGCGGAACTAGTTGAGCGACACCTTGAGGAGTCCAGGCTCCAATGCGAGGAATCCTGCATGAAGCGCGAGAGCAACCAAAAAATAGGCTGCAGGGTTGCATGTGCCACTGGGCGTTGTGCCACGTCGGACATGTTGATGTCACGTAGGGTCCGTGAGGGCAACAGCATTCAGTCGAACATTGCTGAGACAATGTTGCTGGCCATCATGAGCCGCCTACCCCCACAGAACCCCACTATGCCCTCCACGAGCACCACTCTTTCCAGCTCGCAGGCAGGCAGCCCCAGGAGGAGGTCCACACGACTGTCTGGGGCTACTCAGAGGGAGATACATGGGGCCAAGTGTGGGAAGAAATAGAGTGTTGTTCCATTGTCTGGAGGGTGGGGGTGGTGCATAGTGGAAATAGGTAGTTGGGGCCTGGCTGGAGGGTGGCTACATTTGGGAAGTGGGGGTGGTCGATAGTGGACATAGGTAGTTTGGGCCTGGCTGGAGGGTGGGTATGTTTGGGAGGTGGGGGTGGTCCATAGTGGGAATAGGTAGTTGGGGCCTGGCTGGGGGGTGGGTACGTTTGGGAGGTCGTAGGTACGTATGGGTGTTTATTCTTGTTGCACCTGTTCCTGTATTTGTTTTCTTAATACACTGGGTTGCAAAATCGAATTATGAGTGGGCAATCTTCTTCCGTGTGTGTTTCAATCATTTAATGTAAGTGTTACAAAATAGTGTGCTCTATGTGCAGTAGAATTGAATCAGAAAGCATTGTTTATAAGTGCTCCCCGTGCTTGTCCATCCATGGCTCCCCACTCTGATTGTACACTCATCCCATCATCATCATCATCCTCATCCTCTTCATCCTCATCTGCTGGGTCCATGTCCGGGGACAGTGGAATGTTCCTGCGTATACACATATTGTGCAGCATGGCACATGCCTGCACAATTTTCCCAACCTTTACAGGGCTGTACAGCAAAGCCCTGCCGGATCGGCTGAGGCAGCGGGACCTGGCCTTCAGCAGTCCAAAGGTCCGCTCTATCATGCCCCGTGTCCGTATGTGTGCCCAGTTGTAGGCCTCCTCGTACCTGTTCCGTGGTTGTCTGATGGGTGTCATGAGCCATGGCGTGAGGGTGTATCCGGCATCACCTGCATGGGAGTGACAGAAAGGTAATAGGATGTTTGTGGTAGGAATTTGGTGTTGGCGATGATAGCATGTACACAGTCACTGTATGATATTAGCACACAAGATAGTACAGGCCACAGATTTCATTATGCATTCTGCTAAATTGACTTGGATCAACTGTTCAATATTACACACTTGGATCACACATTACTACTGAGACGGTTTAGCCTGCAATGCCTCCATTTGTGATTTGCTGCTAGGCAACTACATGTCGCATTCCTTCCAATGTACACAATGGTGTGTTCCTATGTACTAGGTGCCTCATGTCTTGTAAGGTGTAGGCTAAATCAGCGTCAGGCAGAGGCAGCACACACGATTGTAGAAACCACTGCGCAGGGCATGAGAAATAGCCACCCAGTACATGGGTGCACCTACTACTTCATCACCGGTGACTATATTCCCTTACACATGTTGCCATTCCAAGGTGTGCCACTCCATGGCTAGGTTTTTTTTACATTTGCCTGTGACATGGCATACTGCCATTAGCTATTGCAGTGGTAAGCTGTGTGAACTCTGGTGAGTGTCTATTCCCACCCCCCACTACACAGAGGTCATGCATTGGTCGTTCTACTCACCCAATAGCCAGGGACACTCTGGTGAGTGTCTATTGCGCCCCCACTACACAGAGGTCATGCATTGGTCTTTCTACTCACCCAACATCCAGGGACACTCTGGTGAGTGTCTATTGCCCCCTCCCCACACTACACAGAGGTCATGCATTGGTTGTTCTACTCAACCAACAGCGGAGTGCTTTCTCCCGCATAACGTGCCATATACCCTGGCAACGTGGAGTTCCGCAATACCATTGAGTCGTGTGCCGACCCCCCAGGAAATGTGCACAGCAATGCGTGATGAGTGGTGTGCATCACAGATCGTCTGCATGTTGCGGGAGTGAAATTGCTTCTGATTTCGATAGACCGCCTCAATTGCATGTCTGGCAGACAACTCCACATGCATGCAATCTAATGCACCAATGCAATTGGGCATGCCAGCAAGAGCATGAAAGGCCACTTTGGTGGCATTGACCTATGCAGGGGTTCGGGGTAGGGCAATGTGGTTTGACACATGGCGCAGCAGCACATCCAGTACCTGGAAGAGTATCCTAGAAAAACAGGGTTGTGACAGCCTGTGCAGCTCACCAACGGTGTGCTGATAGGTTGCAGTTGCAAGGAAGTGCAGTACCAAGACTACCTTCAGCAAGGGTGGAATAGCAGTCCGGATGTTAATTATGCTGCTGATGTCATCATTGATGAGGGTGAGAATTGACATTATTGTGGTCCTGTCAAGCCGGTATAATGTGTGTATTTGACTTGGGGTCAGGTTCCAGGGTGAGGCCCTGATGCAGGGTATTGGTAGCTGCCTGCGGGGTGGTACCTGCTGTACATTGATGTTTGGGATGGCCACTGGGGTCCTCCTTTGCCTCCTGCGCTTACGCCTCCTCCTCTGCCTCAGTGCTGCTTCTAACTCCATAGTTCCTTGCAGGTTCCCCATCCCAATTGCTGCTAGACCGACTGCCAGCATGGTTGTGTTGGGAGGAGGGTTGGGTGTGGGTGTTGTCCTATTGTAGGTTCCCAGTGGCCAATGATGGGCAGCTGGGCTAATTTTGTACACCTGGGGCTTGTTGCAGCTCACCTGCCACTGTTCAGTGCCTGGTCTGCGGTGTTCACGGTGCTACCGTTATTTTTATGGTTCCATGTTCATGGTACTCATAAATGGACCAGTTATGCTGCTGTGCCGGTAATTCAGGGACGTACAATGATTTCATCCCGCTGTTTGCGGTTACGGGGCTACACCAGTGACAGTGTTCACGCCATCGCAGGTCTGAATGTAGCGGTCCGGTAAACTGTGCAGTACGGTGCTACTGGCACCATAGTTTCCGGACTGGCAAACTTGTAATGAAGCCCAGCATCTCACATCGGCCCCACTCACGAGATACAAGCTCATTCTATTTGCACCCCACATCAAAATTAAGAGATGCAATTCTTCTTATCCGGCCGAACTTTTACCTCCTCTAGACGAGGATAGTACTTATGACACCAATCATGACTGTAGCTATGTCCTTGAGCAAGACAAAAAAGGAAGGATTGATTTGAGTGACAGACCCTTGCCATCCCCGGATGGGGAAATATTTTGTGATTGTTCTTGTTTTAAACTTCCAGACGGCACCTCTACTGCTGCCTAATCACCATCTTAGACAGTATTGTTCAAAGCAGGAGAATTCCCCACAATTCTGTCCAGGCTGCAGAAATAATCACTTTAACTTGAGCTTGTGAGATATCCCAGGGGCTCAAAGTGAATATTTATACTGACAGTCAGTACGCCTTTGGAGTAGCTCACAACTTTGGGAGACTATGGACCGAGAGGGGATTTTTAACATCCCATCGCACTAAGATTCAACAGGGTCCCTTGATAGTTCAACTTTTGTCAGCATTGGCTTTTCCTTAAGAACAGGCCATAATGAAATGCACAGCACACCAGAGAATTGCTGATGATATTGGGAAGGGGAATGCATTTGCAAACAAAATAGCCAAACAAACTGCCACAGATCCACAATCAGGAATGTACGTATTAGGACTGCCAGGTGGGTCGCTGAAAGTGGGATGATAGAAGAGAGCATTTGCAGTGTGAAAGAAATTCAGGCCAAGGTCACAGCAGAGGAGATTAAACAATGGGGTTGAGGACCAGCAGGGCTGGATGATGAAGGATGTTGTTTTGGTCATGACAAACAAAGATGGATGTTGCCTAACGCTTATGTACAAGCTGTACTTACTATGGCTTATGGCCCGGCTCACATTAGTGTGAACGGCATTTGTAAACATTTAGTCCCAGTATGGAGAAATAACAACATTCCCAAAATAGCAGAATAACTAGTTCAGAACTGTATGATCTGTCTGCAATATAACATTGGGAAGGGAACACCAGTACCGAAGGGCAGTTTTGGACCACCGTCCATGCAATTCGAAGTCATACATTTTGATTTCATTGAGATGGAACGATGCCAAAATTACAAATATGTGTTAGTAGTAATATTTGCATTTACCAAATGGGTCGAGGCCTCGCCCCTGATAGAAAATACTGCTATGTCGATTGACAAAGCTATGATTGAATTGAATTGATATTTTATTTCTATCGCTCTCATACACAAGTGTTTCAGAGCGTGACAAGGCAAGGGAAGGGAACAGGGGAGAACAAAACAATGATCTTACTAGGCCCAGTGGCATTGAGAACGCGTAAGTGCATGAAGGAGGGAGAGGGGAAAAGTGCAAGCAAGGGGGAAGAAGTGGAAAGTGCAGAGCAAAAGGAGAACAGAATAAATAATAAATAAATAAATTATAAAAGCAACAAAAGTAGTAGTGCAGCCAGCAAGTGCTGAGTTTATGGCAGCAGACAAGGTAGGTCAGAGAAGTGCATGAAGAAAAAAGGGGGGGCTGTATGGGTATAAATACAGACCCCAGTGTGAGGGGTGGCCCGGAGGCAGTGCAGGAGGGTGGCAGGGTGAGCAGGCACCTGGGCACAGAGGGACAGCGGGTGGCCAGGTGTGCAGTGCCAGGAGAGAACAGATCAGCAGGGGAGAGGGGGGGTGAAGGCAGAAGCAAAGAGGAAGGTCTTGAGCTGCTTCCAGAACCGGAGATGGTTCTCCTTAGGTTTTTTGAGTGGCAGGGAGGCTATTCCAGAGGGAGGCCCCAGCCGAAGACAGAGATCTACCCCCAGCTTGTTTCTTTGAGAAACTAATGACCCTAAGGGACCTAGAGGTAGAGGAGCGAAGAGCTCGAGAGGAGAGGTATTTGCGGAGGGATAGCTAAAGGTATTTTGGACCCGGGCCCCAGAAAGCCTTGTGGACAATGCAGAGGGTTTTGAATTTAATCCTTGCATCCAATGGGAGCCAATGGAGAGATTTCAGAGCTGGAGAGATACGATCCCAGGGCTTAAGGCCAAGGACACGTCTTGCAGTCCTGTTCTGGATCAGTTGCAGAGGGCGGAGAGTAGAGGCAGGTAGGTTTAGAAAGAGGCTGTTACAATAGTCTAACCTAGAGAGAACCAGAGCTTGGGAGACAGCGAGCTTCTGGGGAAAGGAGAGGAAGGGCAGAGTACCTCTGAGGAGGTGCAGTAGGAAGTTTGACTTCTTAGAGACATCAGAGATTTGGGCAGAGAAGGAAAGTGTGGAATCAAAGATGACCCTGAGGTTCTTAGCCTCGCAGGAGGGGGTAGGAGGAGGGCCAAGGCAGGCCGGCCAGAGAGTGAGGGGAAAGGATGGAGAAGGTGTGCCGATGAGGAGGATCTCAGTCTTGCTGGCATTCAGACAAAGATCATTGGTGGAACACAAATCTTGAATGGCACTAAAGCAATCAGAGATGAGAGAGCGAGAGGAGGTGGACGAGGGCAGCCTGAAAATGAGTTGAGTGTCGTCAGCGTAGGACTGGAAATTGGAAATTTGAGCAGAAAATTGCAATGCAGTGGGCGAGAGTTGCCAGGTATTGGTTGAAAAGCCAGGGTGAGAGGTTAGACCCCTGGGGAACACCACAGGTAGAGAGGGAGATAGATGATAAGAAGGACCCCAGTATGACCTGGGAGGGTCGATCAGTGAGGAAAGAGGTCAGCCAGGCCAGAGCCTGATCGGTGATACCCAGGTTATCACAGAGACGATTGAGCAGGATGGTATGGTTGACCGTGTAAAAAGGCAGAAGAGAGATTGAGTAGGATGACGACAGAGGGAATGTTATAGTCAAGGTTGGAGAGAAGATCTTCACAGATGTTCAGCAGAGCAGTTTCCGTGCTTCTGGAAGCTCTGAAGCCAGACTGGTGGTCATGGAGACAGCCAACAGAATCAGAATAAAGGTAAAGCTGGGAGATGGCCAGCTTTTCCAGGAGTTTGCCCAGAAAGGGAGTAATGGAAATTGGGCGATAGTTAGCTGGACAGAAAGGATCAGCTGTGGGTTTCTTGAGAAGAGGATGCACAAGGGAGTGCTTCAGAGGGGAGGGGAAGGATCCTGAGACAAAGGAGTGGTTGCAAAAATCAGCAAGGGCCGGAGCGAGGGTGTCAATGTGGTCCTTGATGGCTTAAGAGGAACAGGGATGAACCTGTTTAGAAGAGGCTTTCATAGATCTGACTTGTCTAGCGACCTCATCGGGGTAGAAAAGAGGAAAGGACGAAAAGGCGGCTGGGGGGATGGCTGAGGGAGCGTCTGTCAGGATCGGTAGGTGGAGACTTTGGAAAGGTTGGAGGCAGTGACCTTTTCAGAGTAACGTTCTAGTCCTCATTCAAGATGGCAGCACGCACTATATCTTCCGGCTCCGCCCCTCCAGCCAGTGCGTTGTATCTGTTTACCTCTTGTTACTGCGCTCCGCTTTTCTGAAACCTACTCCCGTGATTTCTTTTGTGTCAATCTACAGTATCCGTTGCTATCAGTCCTTTCTAACTTTACGGCTACTCGCTGTATTTTCCCTGCTACTTTACTTCGGTTCGCCTGTTTGTTTTCCTCTTTCTGCTAGCTTAGACTCCTTATCTCTATTGACGGCGCCTGCCGTTCTGCATTGCTTTCTCTCATAGTTCTATGCGCGAGCTGCTCTCGCGACTTCATTTCTCCTTCCTACCTTCACGGCGCCTGCCATTCCGCACTGCTTGCTTTCTTTGATTCTGTACGCGAACTGCTCTCGCGACTTCATTTCTCCTTCCTACCTTCACGGCGCCTGCCGTTCTGCATTGCTTTCTCTCGTAGTTCTATGCGCGAGCTGCTCTCGCGACTTCACGGCGCCTGCCATTCCGCACTGCTTGCTTTCTTCGATTCTGTACGCGAACTGCTCTCGCGACTTCATTTCTCCTTCCTACCTTCACAGCGCCTGCCGTTCTGCATTGCTTTCTCTCATAGTTCTATGCGCGAGCTGCTCTCGCGACTTCTCGGCGCCTGCCATTCCTCACTGCTTGCTTTCTTCGTTCTGCACGCGAACTGCTCTCGCGACTTCATTTCCCCTTCCTACCTTCACGGCGCCTGCCGTTCCTCACTGCTTCCTTTCTTCGTTCTACACGCGAGCTGCTCTCGCGACTCCCCTTTCTGCTCCGTACATTCGCTGAGCTTGCCTATTCTGCTTAGCTGATTTCTTCGTACATACGAGTTTACTTGTGTTTGTGTACTTTCATTGTGATTCTCAGCATATGCTCACGGCGCCTGTCCGTTCTCACTTATTTTCTGTTTATGATTCCATCAGTATAGGTTTTCAGTTTCCATAGCAATTCCCTTGTTGGCTCTAGTGCTATCTCTCTGTATTTTTGCCATTCTCATCCCATTGGATAACAATCATCTCAGTACTTTGGTCTTTGGAAACTCAACTTTCTCCACATCTGCAAAGCACCAGAACCAGGGTTTTTTCTGCCTTCCGGCTTTTTCCCTGGGGCGAGGCTGGCCCTCCTGGAGGTCCCTTTGAGCAGGTTTTCATCTCTGTCACGGTGGCCTCTGGAGGGGCCAGACCTTATTTACACGAAAGAAGAGGACGGAAACTAAAGGAAGGTCCGCCCAAAGAAAGAAAGAAGGACAAGAAGAAGCCTGAAACAGCACTTAAGGAAAGTACTTCCGAGTATTCAGGTGAGGAGAAGGGGGAACTGGAACCGGAACCTGACAGCGTCAGCAAGCACAGATGGAGAGGGGAGAGGAGGGGAAGGGGAGGAGAGGCGAGGGTGGACAGGATTGTCCTGGGTTTTTGAGATAAAGTGAAAGGCAAGAGCATTGCAAAGAGCCTGGGAGGCAACAGGAGGGGTAGAGATTGCAGCAGGGTTGGCCAGCTCCTTGCAGATTTTAAAGAGTTTGGCCGAGTTGTTAGATGCCGCTGAGACACGGCTTCAATGTGGACTCTCTTCTTAGTGAGGACAGAGAGTCGGTATTGCTTTTGGAGCTGGCGACAGGCCAGTTTGTCAGAGGATGAACAAGAAGCCCTCCATTTCCTCTCAGCTGCCCTACACTTACGTTTAAGTGTAGCTAGGTCGGAGTCATACCAGGAACTGCTTAGACTTCAAGCGGATCCTCATGACAGGGGCAAGAGCATCAAGAGTATCAGAAATAGAAGAGTAGAGAAGGGATAGGGCTGTGTCCGGGTGTGAATCAGCCAGAGGAGGGGGGGGGGGAGAGAAAGTGGCAGCGAAAGCCTCAACTGACATGCACTTCATGGGCCAGATGTCCGAGAATGTGGGTGGCAGTGTAGGGTAGGCTTGGCTTGGGGGGAAGAAAGTAAGAGATGAAAGGAGAGGAGGCAGTGGTCTCTCCAGGAGAGAGGAGTGGTCAGAGGGATTGAGAGGGGAAGGCCAGACGAGATCAATACATCAAGTGTGTGACCTGCAGAATGCGTCTGGCCAGAGGGGAGGGTAGAGAAAGAGAGAGAATTGCACAGGTCACGAAAGAGCAAAGATGAGGGACAGGGAGAATCGAGATGGATGTTGAGGTCACCAAGGAAGAGGAGTTGAGTGGTTGAGGCCCGGTGGAGGGGGGGAGTAGTGGGCAAGGTAGCCAAGGATTGAGAGGAAGGGACAGCCGGAGATGAAAGGAAGTTGATGAGGCGAGGGAAACGCCTATCGAAGAGGAGGAGATTGGCCCGAGGACCTTGGACCATGACAGTGCCATTAAGATAGACATTAAGGATGGCTCTGGAGGAGTCGAAGGAATCCATGAGGACTTTCCAGCGAGTGCCACCATTAATCGGAGAGAAGGACAGAGCACAGAGATCATATGTGGGGTCCATAGATCTGGCGAAGGAACAACAAAGAGGATTTCAGTGAGGGTCTGTCTGGAAGAGCCGCTGGAATAGGCATCAGCAATGAAGAGACCAGGGTTAGAGGCCAAGATATCCTTTTTAAACTTCTTCTTTCCAGACTTAGTGAGAAGGGAAGGATCGATGATAGAGAAGCAGTTGGAATAGATGGGAGGGACAGAAAGCGCCTTGGGTGGGAAGAGAGAGGAGGCAGAAAGAGGAGTATGCAAGTACAGTGGTATGGAGCAGTTACTGGGCTAGCCGGTTACAATCAATGGGCAAAGTTAAATGCAAAATACATCCAAGTTTGACTTTCAAGTTAAATGCAAAATACACCCAAGTTTGACTTTCAAGTTAAAGGCAGAATACACGTAAGTTTGACTTTCAAGTTAAATGCAAAATACACCCAAGTTTGACTTTCAAGTTAAATGCAGGATACACCCAAGTTTGACTTTCAAGTTAAATGCAGAATACACCCAAGTTTGACTTTCAAGTTAAATGCAAAATACACCCAAGTTTGACTTTCAAGTTACATGTATCATGATCAAAGAGTACTTCCCTAGATTTGGGTTACCTAGAGTAATCTGCTCTGACAACGGGCCTCATTTCATTGCCTCCATAATACAAGTATGTGATGGGTTACAAATCAAAAAGAAATTTCACTGAGCTCACCACCCACAATTGGGTGGTTAGTGCAACTTCATAACGGAATTCTTAAGAATAAGCTAGCGAAGGTATGTGCCCACAGTAGGTTAAAATGGCCTGGTGCCCTACCGCGAGCTCTATTGTCCGTGAGAACAACAGCTCAAGCAAAAACAGGCCTCTCCCACTAGAGATAGTGATGGGGAGACCTGCTAATGTATGGAACGTTCCCAGACCAAAGAAACTATCCAACATTGAATACCCATTATTCGTTGATTATTGTGACCAGTTGACTCAAAATTTGCGTTTAATTCACCAAGAGGTTCGTGCATCACTGACGATAAATACGTGGGCCCTGGTCACCTCATTCGATCTGGGGATCACGTGTTAATAAAGTACTTTGAGCGAAAATCCAGTCTAGCAGCTTGCTGGGAAGGACCCTATCTGGTACTACGGGCCACTCAAACGGCTGTTTGAGTGGAGTGGGAAACACTGGATCCATGCTGCACACCAACAACGAGTGCCCTTGCCATTACCCTATGACAAATGGGTAAAATAGGGGGTAGGAGATTCTGAACATGAGTACGTCCCCAAGTACGTGCCCTTCAGTAACGGCAAATACACTGATCCTGAGTTTGAGCAGCCAGATTTTTTACCTCCTCGAGATACTGACACCCTGTTCACGGATCACTCTGTGTCTGGAGTGTCTATACAACCTTCGACCATGGAAATTGCTAGGGAAGACCTTTTACGAGTAGGAAAGTGTGGTAAAATACTGCACCCACAGGAAACAGACGATATTCCCTCCATGCCCCCCAAACACGCCTGGAGGTAGAGGGGGCAGGGAAAGGAAGACTACATGCAAGATTGGCCACGTCGTTGGTGCCACCCACGGATGAACTTATAGAGCCTATATCAGTGAGGCTTCTTAACGGACACTGAAAGACTATGGGCCTCATTACACGGAAGGCGGTAATGGTTAACGGCCACCGTTAATGGTAACGGTGACCGTTAACCATTACCGCCTTACTACGAGGTCCCTTAGCGGGTTGGTGCTTTCACGCCTGCTTTTTGCAGGCGTTAAAAACCAACCCGCTAAGGGACCTCGGAGCTAATTACGGCACCGCAAAATTGCGGCGCCGTAATTAGCGCCTTCCCCATTCCCATAGAGCCCTATGGGGCAGAAATGGGAATGGGGAAGGGCAATGGCGGAAGGGGGATTTACCGCCCCACCAACCTTGGAATGGGGCGGTAAATCCCCTTTCCGCCAAGGCGGTGCCGGTAATTTACCGGCATGGTCCAGGGTGCTAATAGCACCCTGGATCACCGCCTTCCGTGTAATGAGGCCCTATGCCTCTGTTTGGGGCATGCAAGAGTGAGGACATGGAAAGTCTTACCACTGGAATGACCAGATCCCAAGGAGTATGGTCAACTAGGGACATATGTGTGATTATAACCATTGTGGCGTGTATTGTACTTATATTAATACCTGTATTATGTTTTCTGGAGAACTCCTACCTCCTTAGCTCACTATTGCCTATGGTCAGCTCCACTACCATGTCTCCTTTTCATGTGCAGTCCTACACACTTCGTCCCCTTGATCTTGAGCACAGAGAGGGGTATCTCAATAACACCCTCATAAGAATAATGAATGATACTCATGCAATACTAAACAAGACCAATTGTTGGGTATGTTCCCACCTTCCACAACACAGTGAGAAAGGTTTAGGTTGGTACATATATCCTCTCCCATCATCAACTGCTTGCTATGCGTCATTTAGGGCTATGTTTTTTGGTGGTTGGAATGACAGCACCACTGGTAACTTTGATGGGACGAATATAAATGCATTTGATCACCAGGTGCTACTGCCTTTGGGATGCTCTGTCTTTGCTAACAAGAGCACTACCAACACCGCTTCTACCAACCGCTCAGACAAGAATTCTAGGCCGTACCAATCAATGATATAATTCTGAATGTGTCCGGTAGGAAATAGGGTAGCAACTCCCCCAGCATACACCATCAACAATAATCCTGACACTGTACCATTTTGTTTAAGTAAAGAAGGTTCTAGATATATGGGTACATATGACAAATGTATACACACTGCAGTTTTGGTGAATGAGAAAAGGCCCTTGTACATTGGGGGATCCATTTACTTTGTCTGTGGGAAACAAGCATATCCATGGTTACCCAAAGATTGGAGAGGAATCTGTTACTTAGGAATTGTAACGCTCACCTGATTCCCACGGAGGCGCAGATCTTGACTGGGTTGTTACTGTGTCTTCAATTGTAAAGCACAGGACTCGGCTGGTTCCCTGTGCTGGACCTCTTCTCACGGTATGCCTGACTTGAAGAGTGAGGTGTCTGCAGGCAGAAGAACAAGGGGTTAATGAACGGTGGTTGGACGGACTTCTCTTCCTCACTCTCTCTTTCCTTTAGGCCCAAAGGATAGGTGTGCTCACCTTAAGTAGGTGAATGCTGGGCTTTCCATCCTGCGACTGGTGCAGGGGCGCAGGTACCAGTTACTCCACTGGTGATATTGTAAACCTCTTACTTGCAGAGGACAACTTTGAGCGCGAGGCCGTCGTTAACTGCACGATCGGTTCCTTATATGTATCTGAACACCTTTAATGAAGTCCTTTTCTCTTACAGGCTTTGGATGCGGTAGGCGTTGTTTAATGGACGCCAAAGTACGTGCAAGCGCGTAAGTAGGTGGATGGCGCGCGTGAAGGCACGTAAGTTGAATGGCTGCTGATGGTTTTAAATGCACTCTTTAATGTCTCTTTTTCTCTTGCAGGTTTTGGATGCGGTAGGCGTTGGTTCATGGACGCCAAAGTTCGTGCAAGCGCGTAAGTAGGAAGATGGCACGCGTGAAGGCACGTAAGTAGAATGGCGGCTGATGGTTTTAAAAGCGCTCCTTAGTGTCTTTCTTTATTTGCAGGTGCGGGTATGCAGCGCTTGTTGGAATCCGGAGCGTGCGTCGCACAGGTAAGCAGATCAAAATATGCAAAATGACTGATCAATGTTCTTTGCCTTTACAGGGATCGATGGACTGCCAAGGAATGCGGCGTGAGGATTGGAAGATGCCGATGGATCGGGTTAGTAAAAATGCTGGCTTTTGGCTTTAAGTTGGCTTTTGCTAACCTGTTGTTTTTTTGTGCTGGCAGGTGCGGCTGAAGACAGGATCCCAGGAAGGTAAGAGTTTGTTCCCACAGGTGCTGGAGCTGGAGTTTTCACTGGAAGACTGGGGCTGACTCGGTGAGCGTCCTGCTGCTGATGCAGAATAACGCGAAGCACGTTGCATCAATTGGGCGTGGTTTAAATAGTGTGCAGGAGTGCTTAGGCGTCTTCTTCCACTGCCTCGCCTAGGTAAGGAAAGAGTTCCAGTTTCCAGAAGAGTCCCAGTGTTCCTGATCCAAGGAGTGGAGCCTGCCCCACCCAGGTAAGAAAGTAGTCCCTGTCAGAAGAGGATGTGGACGTCATCTTGTTGGTGAGTATGCAGCATGGTCTGCTGTAGGTAGGTCCACCCAAGCACTTTTACACATCTTATGAGCCCGACGCTTCCAGTGCCGGGACCGATGATCTTTATGAGCCTGGCGCCACAGGCGCCAGGACAAGGTCCAAAAGGTCCCAATAGGGGCCGGCTGGTGCCCGGAATGAAGGTTATGAGCCTGCTTCCAAGGATGTTGGGCAGGTCCTGCATTCTTGGAAGTAGTGATCATGACAGGAATACTTTTACCAGGGGTTGACCTCACATCAACTTTAGAAATATTGAAAGGAGGGCTATCGATGATGACACGTCTAGCCAAATATTAGGGAAGCAATAGTTCCCTTTTGGGGTCCAGCAATAAACTCCAGAGATATTAGAAGGTTTCCCGAGTATTGGAGAAAACAATTAATGAGACCACTGATATATTATTAAATATGACATTAGAACAGAGAACTATTAGGCTGGTTGCACTTAAGAATAGAATGGTGCTAGACACCATGCTTGCGGAAAGAGGAGGAGTTTGCAAAATGGTCGGGACCACTTGCTGTGTTTACAATGCCGATTCTTCTCCCACTGTGTTTCAGGCTATCAAAGGTCACACACACTGCGATCTGAAATTCACGTCGATGAGGGTAGTTGGGACATTGGGACCTGGGCTTGGAATCTATTTACAGCCTGGGGCTGGAAAATATTCTCTGTGCTTGCAATATTTGTTGGGGTTATTTTATTCTGCTGCATACATTGTCTACCAGTTTTAAGATCCATGCTGTGTAATTGCTGTTCTATGGCTCTGGAAAAATTACAACAGCAGGAACACTGTCCTCCTGTCAATGTGACAAATGTGCTGATTATGCAGGATATGGATATCCATACATGTATGGCCATTAATATAGATGATTATGATGATGTTTGAGCGAAATGTGTTAGCTTAGGTTAATAGCATTTGTGAACCGGCATTCATTTTGATTAGCCTAGGTTAACACATTTCGCTCAGACTCCATTTTGTATCTCCTATTTTCCAGCTTAAAATGTTTGCAGCATGAAGTTGTGGAGCTCTTCTGAAAAAAAACATGTTTTGCAAGGAATGATTAGCACAGTGTTTGTGCAGGCATCAGATCTTGAACAGCCCGGTGCAAGTAAGACGAGAGATAATATATGCCTTCCCGTCTCTCCTCTCCCAAAGCTAATTGCACAGGCCTGAAAATATATTTACCAATGATTAACAAATGCATGACACGTTCTGTAGATTCCAGGAAGGGGGTATTCTAAACAAACTACCGAGCCACAGATGCACAGCGACCTTTGGCCAGACAA
Source organism: Ambystoma mexicanum (assembly GCF_040938575.1). NCBI lineage: Eukaryota > Metazoa > Chordata > Amphibia > Caudata > Ambystomatidae > Ambystoma > Ambystoma mexicanum. The sequence continues at coordinate 481,519,595 of NC_090929.1, forward strand.
AACATAGATTAGGTATAGGAGAATGTCTCCTTGCGCGGGAACAGTTTAAACTTTAGGAAAGGTTAACTTGTGCAAACATGACACAGATGAGAAATGTATGTTTTTTCACAGAAAATGTACATGTTGAAGGAAGTCATAAACTGTCTAGAAATTGACAACCTCAGCAAATCAAAAATGTATATAAGGAAAACAAACCATGCCATAAATTGCCCACTTCTTTCTATGGCTATTCTGAGTCCTAGATTAACCTGGGGCCGCTTGAAGTGAATAAACTGTTGTTAATATTTGACATGTGACTGATGGTCTTTCTTACCGATTGACTGCGACTGGGGTGTGTGATCTTGCTGGGCCCCCAAAGGAATTTTCCCCTGAAGGCACTGCTATTACCGTCTTGGGGATTTCCACCTTTCTTGCTGACTTCAAGTCTCCACTCAGCACAATCAACATCCTTAGTTTTTCTCTTCACTGCTCTTTTTCTTCATCAAGTCTATAGGGGCCTCTTCGCTGCCTTAAGTTTGACATTCCCATTGTCTCAACCATGTCCAGTTGATTCTGTGTGTGTTCTACAAAACCCAGGTGACGTCTTCTTTTATGAAACTTTTGTTCAATTTTTCTGAAGTTCGGTTGAGTGGACTGCTGACCAGTCACCGTTCTTATGTCTAAACCCAGAAGTCTCAGACTCCCACTTGCTTCCATTAAGATGTGTTTCATGACAAGTGAACGAATATGGAGATAGACTGTGTCCATACGGGTCTCGTCTATGAATTCAATCACAGAAAGGTCTTCCGTCGAGATCTGCCTCAAGGGTGGAATGCAGTGGAACAGAGTTAGAACGGTATGTCTGTTAATAATTAAGGACTCTTCTTTATTCAGGATTCTTTCTTGGTGCAAACTACGAGTTTGACCTCCTTTTCTTTCAGAGTTTACAGAAAAGCTGTGTGTTGCAAACTCAGTCCCTAGACCCCCGTCCAACTACCACCATTTCACTTGGTGCCCTTGACCTGCAAATGGCTTTTTTCCTGCGTCTCATTTTCTGATAACCTCGGCTATAACCTCGGGTATCTCTCGTATTGAGCAAAGACAGAAATGGCGGCTGTTTCATTTCTAAAAATCCCTGGTTGATTTTAGCAATTTACCTGAGATATAACTATCTATTTTTATCATCCCCTTCACCGTCAAATATTTTAAAAACGACTGCACGTAATAACCCCAAACCACAAATTTGCCTCTTTTAAGCACTTTTTGCCCAAGCTGTTTAGGACCGGTCCAAATCCATCCCGTGGTTTGGTCTGTGCGGTCCAGCAAAAATTGACCTTGTTTGTCTATGGGAAAATGAATGGGAAGTAGACCGTATCTTTGGAATTTCTTTTCTTTTGTCTTCTTAACAACTTTTTTTATTTAGTAACACATGTTTACCAAACTTTTCAGTCTGGGTGGACCCGCAGATACCTAACCAACTTAAAGATTTCTGCCAAATCCATTACTCAAATCAAATGTTATTAACATTAGAATATTTCGAGGCTCCTATGGGAGTCCGACTCACCTTAATTATAGGGTGGCGACCGCCACCCTATCATATATATATATTCACTAACAAAAACGTTGTTAAAGGGGCGTTATGGTTAAGTTGCAGTAGCAAAAACCTATGAAATTCAATGGAAAAACTTTTTACAGGTACGTTATGGTTACAGGTAAAACCAAAAGCCTCTGAAATTCGACAGTTATGGTAAGCTGAGCAACCATAATTCATGCCACCTGTGTGCGCTGCAAGGACTAACACCCATGACATCAAAGATGCCATCACAAATCTCATTCATGACATCACTGATAAAATCACATGTCTGGCTTCCTCTGTTGTGTTCACTACCATAAGTAGGGCAGGTGCATTTCTTCACCAACAGTCAGGAACAAACAATTCAAAAGGTTCCATATTTCTGTACGGCACCTTTCTCATATGTTCTTATACTACCTTCCTTAGGTTCACCCAGATCATCATATGATACATATACATATAGGGGAAGAGTAAAGCGTAAAACATAGCACTGGTTTCTATGCATGCAGATAATCAGTTATGTTATGAACAGTTTCTGGCAATACTGCTCCTTTTTAGCCTATTTTAATTCCCTTGTATATGATCATGTTTGTATGCATTGTGGTGTGTTTATGGTTTCTGTGCAGTAGTGCAAATATGTAGTTATAAAGGCAATGGTAGCGAATTCTTACATGTTTCACAGTACCTGACACTCTAAAACGAATGCATTCATGATTTCAGTATGTGGCATGGAAAGATTTTGAAGGTTACACTCCCATGAGGCATGTACAGTGAAGAAGTGTGTAATACAATGGTGTGTATAGCAATGCATTCCTCCATTACCTACCTATCTCATGATAGTTCTTCCAACAATCTTTCATAGTTTTCTGCCACAATTACAATAACAATCCCTTGTGGAAGCTTCCTATTAAAAGTACATGCACATGTGATGTCATCAGTGATGTCATGAATAAGATTCGTGATAGCACCTTTGATGTCATGGGTGTTAGTCCTTGCAGTGCACACTGGTGGCACGAGTTATAGTTGCTTAGCTTCCCATAACTGTCGAATTTTGTTTTTTTCGGTTTTACCTGTAACCATAACGTCCCTGTAACAACGTTTTTCCATTGAATTTCATAGGTTTTGGAAGTGCAACTTAACCATAACGTCCCTTTAACAACATGTTTGTTAGTGAATTTCATAGGTTTTTTAGTAGGGCACTGTAAGCAGAACGTTGCTTTAGCATAGTGTATTTATAAATTATGCTATGTTTGTAGTACCGCAGTTACACCATAACGTCCCTTTAGCAATAATTTTTTGGCTGATTATGATATAAAGCTCCTTGTAGCTCATTGTATGTGGCAATGAAGGGAGGCCGTGTGATGCGCATCATATACCCTCAACACAATTGAGTGCTAAATGGAAGGAACCGTGGCACTGTGGAAAACACTGTAGTGCAACCAGGTAGAAATGGGTGTCTTTTGAAACCGATGGTTGTGCGTGTTGCAGTGCGTTTTCAAGAGCGCAAGTGCACAACAGCAAGCACAAACATTATTCCTATACTTCCAAAAAGGTCAGGAAGGCAATGTGTATAGAGCGTGCAGAATACGGAAATGCAGTAATAGCAACAAGAACGCTATTTGTGGGGGAAACTGCTTGCGCTGTGAAACGATAGATTCCCACACATGGGTGTCTGCATATTGGGATACAAAATTATGCAGGAGATCGGAAACAGAAGCATTACCTGGCCTACTACCTCCTTCAGCCCAAACGCCACTGAAAATCGTGTTACATGGTGTGCATTTGTCCCTCCACAATCAACAATAATAATATCGGCGGGATCGAGCGTCACCAAAGTCTCACACAAACAAAAACGAAAAGCAATCACTGCAGTGTTGGTGCTCCATACGTGTACAAACCCACATGATACACTCAACACAACCCCCACGGACTCTGTTTTCCATTCACTGTCAAGTAATGTAAATACAATTCACTCACAAAGCTTACGCTGTGGCGGGTACAATACACAGCCATAAGCTCACCCTCTGCATGTAGGTCGACAAATATACTGTATACTGTAAAGGCGTGGGGTGAGGCACGACCAACGCGCGTGTAATCCATCCTCTTTATTTCTTAACACAAACGAACTGCCCCTTGTATCGCCTCCCGCCGCCCGTCACTTCCCGTTCCCCTTACGTACTTCCCTTCACTGAACACCCACCCCCTTTGGCAAACACTGAAACGTCAACATGACATCCCCCCTTTTTAAACATTAACAAGTCCCTCACAACAGGTGAGCAGGTGATGAGGTTTGCTATCCCATTTCTTCGATCCACCGGCGGGGCTTGTTCCGAGCCCTTTGAGGACGGGCACTTGTAGAGCCTTGCGGGCTTCCACTAACCTACACCTCAGGAGCACCTTCCATGTCCGATTCCTCAGTTTCTCCTTGGTCCCCGAGATATGGATCGGGCTCATAGTCAGGAGGAACAACCACACGGCCACTCAGGTGGCGAGATCCCTGAAAAGGAATCCCCTTGAAGTGTGAAGAGTTCTGGGTGACAAACCCTTCCACACCCTGCGCCGTGATCATGGATCCCTTCTTCTGCATGACTAACAATGGCTCGTCTTGGAAGACTGAAGTGTATTTGTGAGTCTGAGGTTGCTTCACCACGACAATATCACCCACTTCGGTCTGTGGTTCTTTCACCCCTCTCCGTTGATCTGCATGCTCCTTCATGCGCTCCTTGGCGGTGCCGCCTCGTTCCGTCAGGTCCCGATCACGGTCCTCAGGTGGTCCTCCCGGTGTGGCCTGCGGGATCCGTTTCTGAATGTTTCTCCCAAACATGACCTCAGCAGGCGTTTTCCCTGTGGTGCTAAGAGGAGTGCCCCGGTAGTCCCGCATCAGCTTATTTAAGACTTGCTCGAACGGTTGCCCGGTGAGCTTGGCAATTTGATGGGCCCGCTTGAGATTAGCCATAAATCGTTCTATCATGCCATTCGCCTGTGGCCATAGGGGTATTATCTTCCGGTGGTGGGAACCGAGATAGTTTGCGAATTGTGCGAACTGATGCCCATTGAATGGGGGCCTGTTGTCCGTCTTGAGCACTCTTGGGATGCCGTACGCGGAGAATATACGATCATGTGCCGGCACCACATGATGAGCGGCTGTGGAGGATATGGTTTGTACTTCCGGGTAGCGGGAGTACTCGTCCATCACCGTCAGCACATATTTCCCTCCTTCCACAGGCCCAAAGAAGTCGGCGGCGACAGCCTCCCATATTCCTTGTTGAAGCTCCGACATCCTCAAGGGTTCCGGATGTCGGTTGGGTGTGATGAGGCTGCACGTGGGACAAGACTTTAAGGCTTCCTCCACTAGGGAGTCTATGCCTGGAAACCAAAGCTTTTGACGTAGGATGTGTTTGGTCGACACCATCCCTTGATGGTTCTCATGGGCAATTTCAATGACTTTGGCCCGTTGGGATGGCGGGATCACCTGCTTACAGTCCTTTAGAAGGAGGTGGTCATCAAACAGGGCTAGATCATCCTTCACCTGGATCAGTTGATCCGCTTCACCCAGCACCTGGTCCCCGGCTGCTCGCCCTCTCTCTTTGGCTCTCCTCCACATACCCGATTTGAGGCCTTCACAAATGATTTGACATGCTGGATCATTTTCCGTCTCTCGGGCTATGGTACCGATGGCGATCCCTTCTGGAGTGGTCTGGTGTATTAGGTATCGGAGGTATCTGTCTGCCACTGAGGGTTCTGGCGTGCACCCTTCCTGAGGCCTTCTGGACAGGAAGTCCGCTGGATTCTCTGCTTTCCCTGGCCAGTGCACAATTTCAAACGCATAGTCTTGCAGCTGCAGCCCCCAGCGAGCTATCCTCGGGGGCATTTTTGCTTGAGGGTACCCATACAGGAACACCAAGGCCCGATGATCCGTGATGACGCGGAATGGCTTGCCATACAGGAACAAGTGTTAATGTTCGCAGGACCAAACTTCGGCAAGCCCTTCCTTCTCTGCCTGTGAGTATCCCTGTTCCGTGGCAGAGAGGCTCCTGCTGGCATATGCAATGACATGCATTCTTGTGGGATCCCTCGGGTCCACCTGAGCTAGGATGGCCCCCAGTCCACAGGTCTACCGGCGATTTGGGTCATAAAATGACATGTTCTCTGCCTTGACAACCCTTTCCAGGATGATCTCAAAAGCCCTTTGGCACTCCTCTATCCAACAGAACGTGGCATCTTGTCTTGTGAGGAGTCTTAGCGGTTCGCTTACTGTTACAAAGTCCTTGATATATCGGGTGCAGTAGCTGGTGAGACCCAGAAAAGACCTTAACTCAGAGAGGTTGGCCGAGGGTGTGGTGTCATTTAGTGCAGCGACCTTGTCAGGATCTGGGGTCATGCCGGCTTCAGAAAATATGTGACCGAAGAACTTCAGTGTGCTTTTCCAGAACTCGCACTATTCCTTGTTGAGCGTGACATTTGCCGCCTCTAACGCTTTGCACACTTTCATGAGAGCCTCATCGTGTTTATTGACGTCCGAGCCGAAGACCAAGATGTCATCGATATAGTTGAGGCAGTTTGGGATGTGCTTGATGACATTGTGCATCTCGGCCTGAAAGATTTCGGCGGCCGAGGACACATCGAAACTCAGCCTTTTATAGCGAAAGAGGCCCAGATGCATGATGAAGGTGGTAATGTTCCGGCTTTCTGGGATCAGCACCAGTTGGTGGTATCCTTTCTGCAGGTCTAACTTCGGAGAACACCTTGGCCCCGTTTAGACGATGAATCATGGCCGAAATGCGTGGGGCCAGGTGTCTTTCTCTCCGTATGGCTTGGTTGGGGCGTCTCATGTCGACGCACAATCGAATAGCTTCTGACCCATTTTTTGGCACTGGCACTATAGGGGACACCCAGGTGGTGGGGGCGGTAGGTGGCTCCATGATGTCTTGCTCGAGAAGCTTGTGTAGTTCATCCTCCACCTTCTTTTGGATGTTGACTGGGATCCCCTGATAGTGTTGGATTACGGGGCGGATCGAGTTGTCAATGTGCAGCTTTATGGGTCAATCCTTTAGTTTCCTGATGCCTCTGAATATACTTGGGTAGAGGTTATTGATCATGTCAACCGGGTCGATGTATTTGTGGACCATGACGTTATACAGGATGTGAATGAGTCCCATATCAGCTGCTGCCTTGAAACTTAGAACACACCTGCTGTCAGTTTCGGTTGCTAGGACATGAATGGGGATTTTTCATGCCCTTTGTATCTGCAGGTGCCCTCAAACTGTCCTAGACACTTGAAGGGTGTCTTGGCCCCATAAGCATAAATGTCTACTGTAGCAAGGCACAGTTTAGGCAGTGTGGGCAGGTCCTTGAAGATGGTTTCACTAATGACATTGACTGTGGCCCCGGTGTCGATGAGGAACTCTGTAGGCTGCTCATTCAGTTTAATGATTAGGGTAGGGCTGTGTGCCGTCGCAGTGGGATTTCCCAGAGCATATACCTAAGCCTTTCTCTTTTGATCGCTCCCTGATGAGCTGGGATCAGAGTCAGATGGCGACTGTTCAACAAGGTAGCGCATGTGATGTCTTGATCTGAGCTCGGGGCTCACACGCATCACTTTTCTCATTATGTCTCTCCTGTCCCTTCTTTGCCTCTCCTCCCCCGAATCTCTTTCCTTTGAGTCTGGGGTTGCCGGGTTCGTTGGCCCTTGGGGAGCCGTGTTGGGGTGGTTCCCAGAGGAGGAGCGGGCTTTTGGCCTGGTGCCTCCCTGGTCTGTTCCCTCCCTTTGTCACAGAGGAGCCTGCACACAGACTTAAAGTGGCCCTCCTCACCACAAGTGGCAGTGCAGCGCTGGCCGATGGCTGGGCAGGCCCATTCATGGGGATATTCAAGCACGCATTTGTAACAAAAGAGTTCCTCTGATCTTCTCTCCTGCTGCAACCTGTGGATGTTCTCCCCTGGAGTTGGGTTATTGAAGCTCTCCACCTGTGAATCTATGGCCCTTTCGGCCCTGGCTAGGGTGAGGATTTCGTCCAAAGTGCGTTGTTTCTGGAGCAGTTTTCTGCAAAACGTCTGCAACTCGCACCCTGCTATTATTTGTGATCATAGTGCCTCTGTGTTGGAGTAATTGGCAAAGTCGCTGTGTTTCATTCTGGTGCGAAGCCAAATGACATAAGCGTCCATGGTCTAACCCTTGATTTGCTTGGTACTGTGGAAGAGATGCCTCTCGTAATCCACGTTGGTTTGGGGAGTGAAGTGGGCGGCTAGCACGTCTTTTGGGTCTTGAAGGGAGTCAATGGAGTTGGGGGGCAACTCGTCGATGATGTCACATGTCGCGGAGCCCACTGCCAACTTCAACAGGCATTTCTGACATGCATCTTCTATGGGTCCTGTGGCCCCCATATAAAATTCAAAGTCCCTGATCCATTTGATCCACCTGGGACGCATGTTGCTCATGTCCGAGACATGAAAAGCCCCTGGCATTTGTGCTGCTAGTGTGTCCGGGAGCCTGTATGGAGTCTGATCCACCACTTGGGGGCCTTGCCCTTGCTGCCCTTGGGCCTGGGCCTGTGCACCTTGGTCATTGTCTTGGCCTGACATTGTCCTGAACAGCCCCTGGCCGTTGTAAATGCTACAATGGGCGTGTTGTAGATCACCTCAGGTGCCCCTTTGCTCTTAATGGCCACCTCCTTAGGCACGAGCACCATCAGCGTTGGACAGGGTCTCTGTGGAATGTCCCTCTTCCCTTTGTGTAACTTGCAGAGTTCCTGAACCCTCCTACCTCAGGAGGCATGTGGTGGTGTGCTCTCACTTAGTTTCCGGAGTGCAGGGGCACGGGTTGCCTCCTTTCCGTGCTGCCTCCTCACCCGCTGCGGCCCAGGCGGCCAGCAGCGTGTTCCCGCTGCAGTCCTGCTCCTCCTCCACCCCACGTGGAGCCTCCAACGTTCCGTTCGGCTGTCCCACGCCTCAAGCGAGCAGCCTTTCTACTCCAGTGTCCCTTCTGAGTGCAGCGCATCCTCTTAGCGGTCCGGAGCACTCTCCTCTGCACGTGGAACTGCTGCATTTTGCTGGGCGTTCCAACGCCACATGCGAACGGCCTCTCCGCTCCGTTGACACCTTCCACCTCGGAAGGCTACCCGCCTCGTCGGCAATCTAAAGGTGTGGGGTGAGGCACGACCAACGTGTGTGGCGCAGCAAGAAAAGGCCAGAGACGGAGCAATGCTTCATACTTCCTCTTTATTTATTAACACAAACAAACTGCCCCTTGTCCCGCCTCCCGCCCACTTCCCGTTCCCCTTACGTACTTCCCTTCCCTGAACACCCACCCCCTTGGTAAACACTGAAATGTCAACATGGCATATACCACAGTCTGTGCCTGCACTCCACACCCAGAAAGCTTATTGCGCAACCCAGTGTCCTCCACAATCCCAAATATAAGATGGCTATATGCAAAAGGGGCAAATGTTACACATACAACCCTCCAACAGTCGCGATGTCCACGTCCTTTTGCAGGTGTGCGCGCGCGGGAGTAGGGGAATAAATGTCAACCAGGGTAGGGGATGTCTTTGTAGTTGTGGCTCTTAAAAAAAAGCTGTTTTGTTTTTATTTTTTAAAACAGCTTCCACAGTAACAACTCTTTTTTTTGGGCTTTTATAATTGTTTTTATTTGTTGCACAGCGCCTCACATTCTTACAATAGAGTCTTCGGTGCAGCCTGTGGATTGGAAAACCAAATGTCCTTGCCACTGGGCGACAATGAAATGCCATTTCCATTGAGAAGGTGCACATATCGATAACCAATGTTGTCATTCTCACAGGAGTACATTCCAGCAGCACGCAAAAAGTTACACATGCTTCTGTTGATAAGACGCCTTCCCACCTCTGGATGCCGACAACATTCATAGAATAGTTATATACTGGACTTGGTGGTTGTGGAGTCATGCCTCGGGTGGTGCCGCGGCGTGCACTCAACCCGCACGAGCCCGGAGACGCTGGACACCCTGACGGCATGCCCGCCCTCCCATCCATGCCCGGCCTTCCCGGTGTAGCAAGGAAGGGGGAAGCCGCCGTGGACAGCCGCGTTGCTGGCGGCCGCGGCGACGCTGCGGAAAGAGCCGCTATAGACAGCCGCGGCTTCGCCGCGAGAGAAGCCTCTGCGGATAGCCGCGGCGGGCCCGCGGAACACTCACCTGGGTTCCACTCCGGTCCGGGGAACAGGGAGCCGAGCTTGCGGGGGTGCCGGGACGCAGGAGAGCAGCGACCGGATCGCCGCCTCCGTGCTCCTTCTGATGGAGCCAGGACTTCATGTGGCTGGAGAAGGACGCCCATCGTCCGGATGCGTCCTTACACCACGCGGCCACGGCTGCATGGCCAACGTGAACCCTCACCACCTCAAGGGAAACGGGAAGGGCGGCAACCTTTAAGGGAGGCGGGACAACGTCCCAGGAACCAATGAGAAGGGGGTTAGCCCAGGCTCCCAGTGATTGGAGGGGGTTTGAAACCTCCTGTTATGATAAAAGGGCGCCAAACCAAACTAATGGGTTGCTCTCATTCCACAGGACACGGAGAAAGGAGAGAGGGGAGAACCAGAGTGGTGGGCCTATCCGGACACCTCAAGATAAGACCAGACCAGGACTAAAGTCGTTATATTCTGGAAGACCAAGACACCGGTGAAGTTAACCGGGAGGACTTGATAGTAATTCCCTTAACCATAACGCTATCCTTCAACCAGTGATTAAATTATTGTTTCAGCATCCACCTGTCTCCGAGCTTAACTTCACACTGGCGACGAAGGTGGGATACTGACAGCGCTATGGAGGCATTGATAAAGACCCTGACCGAGGGTCAACAGCAATTGCAACAGATGGTGCAGCTACAGTCACAACAAGCAGCTGCGGATCGGCAAGCCTTTCAACAGGCCATCCAGCTGCAGGGTACTATACAGACCACTGCGCAGGACAAACAGCATGAGACCATAACCCGTCTCACGGATGCAGTAGCCAATACGAGAAACCAACCACTGGTGCCCTCGGCCCTCCTGCAGAAGTATAGGGACGGGGAGGACGCTGCCTTTTTCTTTACCAGTTTCGAACGCATAGCCAGGAACGCGCAATGGCCTCCGGACCGGTGGGGTCAGTATGTCGCCCCCCTTCTATCTGGGGTGATGCAGGGCGCCTACCAGGCGGTAAACCCCAACGGCAATACGCCGTACGGAGAGATCAAGGCCGCAGTGCTAGACCGTTTAGGACTGGACGATGAAGCATACCGGATCCAGCTAAGGGAAGCCAGACTCAGGGCTGGGGAAAGCCCACGCCAGCTGTATTATAGGATAAAAGACCTAGCCGAGAAGTGGTTGCTGGCTCCAAACCCCGCTAACCAACCCCTGCTCGACAAAATCATACTGGAACAGTTCATAGAAGCCCTGCCTGGGCAAATGCAGAAATGGGTCAGACAGCACCATCGGCCCACCCTAACCGAAGCAGTGGACATAGCGTCGGCGTATCAGAAGGCAGGTCACTTCCGGCTACCACCCACAGGAGTATCAGCCCGCATTGCCATCCCGGTTTCTGACCCCCATGTGATTAGGGGTAGCCGAGTCCTACCCTTCAGGTGGAAACCCTCAGACGAGAACACCAGGAGACCAGAGGACAAGAGACCAGGAAGCGAAGAGAAGGCCCCAATGCCGACACCTGGTTACAAGCAACCACAGTGTTATGAGTGCAACGCGTGGGGCCACATAGCCCGGTTTTGTCCCAGGAGAAGACCGGTTGAACCCATGGACATCGGTTACCTGAACCCAATAGACGAGGAGGGCGTCCTGGGACCCTATGTGGTGGACATTCGTGTCGACGGCCGACCATCACGTGCACTCTTGGACAGCGGCAGCAGGCAGACGGCCATATCACCAACCGTGAGTAACTCTCCCTGCTTGCTAACGTAACGGTACCTATCCGATGCATTCACGGGGACACCAAGTGTTACCCAATGAAGGATGTAGTGATTGACTTAAAAGAAACCTCCACTCCCTTGAGGGTTGCCGTCCTACCTAGTCTTCCCACCCCAGTGGTAATTGGGACTGACCTTCCCCACTTCAACCAGACCTTAAGGGACCTAAGGGAAGAGAAGTACCCGCCCGAATCCAATGTTACGGGAACGGACCCTGTTTCCCGGGAACCCCTACCAGGGCGGAAAAGGCGGACCCGGATGGCATGGTGTCAGGCCAGTTATATGACCCGACCCATCAATTGGAAGCTTGGAGATAACGAGGACACCATAAGGGGAGAGACCCTAACCGACCCAACCCTACGTGTGGCCAGGGAAAGGGCAGCCCGGGAAGGGGAACCCAACCTAGCAAGTGGCCCAGGGTTCCTTCTACGCAATGGTCTCCTATACCGGAGGTATAAGGGTGACGATGACGCCGTAAAAGAACAATTAGTGTTACCGAAGAGTCACCGTCTTATAGTACTACAACTGGCCCACAATCATCCCTGTGGGGGTCACATGGCCTCCCTTAAGACCCAACAAAATATTCTAAAGAGGTTTTTCTGGCCTGGCATTTACGGGGAGGTAGCCCGACATTGCAAGAACTGTTCCACCTGCCAGCTTACCAGCGGGGTACTACCCGCCAAGGCACCACTACAGAAAATGCCCCTCATTTCGATCCCATTCCAGAGGATCGGCATGGACATAGTGGGACCCCTGGAACCAGCCAGCCGCGGTTATAGATACTTATTGGTCATAGTCGACTATGCCACCCGCTACCCAGAGGCCTTTCCCCTAAAGGGAACATCGGCCCGGGTATTATGCGACCAACTAATCCCGTTCTTTGCCCGAGTGGGGATACCCTCCGAGATAATCACCGACCAGGGCACTAATTTCATGTCAACCCTCCTAAAACAAATATGTGGACAGCTTCAGATCAAACAATTGAGAACCTCAGTATACCATCCCCAAACTGATGGGCTGGTAGAACGATATAACCAGACGATCAAAAAAATGCTAAGAAGGGTGACGGGACAACCGGGAAAAACTGGGATCGGGCGATCCCCCTTGTGTTAATGGTGTTAAGAGACACCCCACAGTCTTCCACCGGTTTTTCTCCCTTCGAGCTCTTGTTTGGGAGACAACCTCGGACGATACTGGACCTGGTTAAGGAGGAGTGGGAATCCACGGAAGAGGTGTCCTTAACCGAGTATACAGAGGAATTAAAGGAACACCTAACCGCATTACGTACACTGGCCCAGAACAACCTTGGTCATGCCCAAACAACTCAAGAAAGAAATTACAACAAGGGGAGCCGGATGAGAACCTTCAGCCCAGGGGACCAGGTATTGGTACTCCTGCCTACCAGCACCAACAAGCTCTTAGCCAGATGGAGAGGGCCCTACAAGATCATTGATGTGCTAAGCCCAGTGACCTACCGGGTACAACAACCCGATCGAACTACCCCAGAAAAGGTCTATCACATCAACCTTCTAAAAAAATGGAACGAGCCTCTTCTGGGCGCCTTTGTGAGCATTGAGGAACCCGAATCGGAAGAAATCCTGAACACCATTCCCCATACCCTGTATGCAGTCAACTGGGGTGATACCCTTTCCCCCGAAATGAAGACGGACATTAGGAACAGGCTGTTCCCCTATGCTGACGCCTTTTCCTCCTTACCTGGACGAACCAACGTGCTTGAACATGTAATCAAAACGGACCCCGGACCACCCATGAGGCTTAGACCGTACCGGATACCCGAAGCCAGGCGGAACATCATTAAATCCGAGGTGGATGAAATGTTACGGATGGATATCATCGAGCCATCTGTCAGCGTTTGGTCGTCCCCCATAGTGCTCGTTCCTAAACCGGACGGTTCGGTCCGTTTCTGTATGGACTACAGACATTTAAATGCGGTGTCCCGATACGAAGCCTATCCAATGCCTCGGATGGACGAACTACTGGAGGGCCTTGGAGCAGCCCAATTCTTAAGTACTCTGGATTTAACCAAGGGCTATTGGCAGATACCCCTACGCACCAAGGATAGGGAGAAAACTGCCTTTTCCACCCACAAGTCTTATACCAATATAAGGTTCTACCCTTTGGACTCCATGGGGCTCCCGCCACGTTCCAGAGGCTGATGGACATCATACTAAGACCGCATGCTGGATACGCTGCTGCTTACCTGGACGACATTGTCGTGTACAGCCAATCCTGGGGGTCACATCTGGACCATCTGGAACTAGTAGTAGCTGATTTACAGAGGGCAGGGTTACATATCAACCCCAAGAAGACTACGATGGGAACCCCCGAAACCAAATATCTGGGCCACATAGTGGGTGGGGGAGTGCTTAAACCTCAGTTGTCCAAAACCCAGGCTATACGCGATATACCGACTCCCACCAACAGGAAACAAATACGAGCATTCCTGGGGTTGATCGGGTATTACAGGAGATTCATCCCTGACTTCTCCTCGGTGGCCGCACCTTTGACAGACGCGTTATGGCTCAAGGGAAATCCCAATCTGACCACCAACCCAAGTGCCTTGAACGCCATAGCGGACCTGAAGCGACGGATCACGTCAAACCCGGTCCTCTGCTGTCCGGACTTCCAGAAACATTTCTTTTTACAGACAGACGCCTCCAACCAGGGACTAGGAGCTGTACTGTCGCAGGAGACCAGAGGGGATCTACAACCGGTGTGCTTCATCATTCGGAAGCTGTTGCCCCACGAGACGGCTTACTCGACCATTGAGAAGGAGTGCTTGGCCATCAAGTGGGCCGTTGACTCACTCTGTTATTATCTGCTGGGTCGCCGGTTCACCCTGTATACCGACCATGCCCCCCTCCAGTGGCTGGCTCAGCATAAGGACACTAACCAGAGGGTTCTCCGCCGGTTTCTCTCCCTTCAGCCTTTCGACTTCATCACGTTGCACAGACCTGCCCGGTTCCAGCTAGTGGCGGACTATCTGTCTAGATGCTCACCCTGGCCCGAACGGCCTGGGATCGGGGTGGGGATGTGTGGAGTCATGCCTCGGGTGGTGCTGCGGCGTGCACTCAACCCGCACGAGCCCGGAGACGCTGGACACCCTGACGGCATGCCCGCCCTTCCATCCATGCCTGGCCTTCCCGGTGTAGCAAGGAAGGGGGAAGCCGCCGTGGACAGCCGCGTTGCTGGCGGCCGCGGCGACGCTGCGGAAAGAGCCGCTATAGACAGCCGCGGCGAAGCCGCGAGAGAAGCCTCTGCGGACAGCCGCGGCGGGCCCGCGGAACACTCACCTGGGTTCCACTCCGGTCCGGGGAACGGGGAGCCGCGCTCGCGGGGGTGCCGGGACACAGGAGAGCAGCGACCGGATCGCCGCCTCCGTGCTCCTTCTGATGGAGCCAGGACTTCATGTGGCTGGAGAAGGACGCCCATCGTCCGGATGCGTCCTTACACCACGCGGCCACGGCTGCATGGCCAACGTGAACCCTCACCACCTCAAGGGAAACGGGAAGGGCGACAGCCCGGGGCGGCAACCTTTAAGGGAGGCGGGACAACGTCCCAGGAACCAATGAGAAGGGGGTTAGCCCAGGCTCCCAGTGATTGGAGGGGGTTTAAAACCTCCTGTTATGATAAAAGGGCGCCAAACCAAACTAATGAGTTGCTCTCATTCCACAGGACACGGAGAAAGGAGAGAGGGGAGAACCAGAGTGGTGGGCCTATCCGGACACCTCAAGATAAGACCAGACCAGGACTAACGTCGTTATATTCTGGAAGACCAAGACACCGGTGAAGTTAACCGGGAGGACTTGATAGTAATTCCCTTAACCATAACGCTATCCTTCAACCAGTGATTAAATTATTGTTTCAGCATCCACCTGTCTCCGAGCTTAACTTCACAGTGGTATACATGAGGAAAAGCACCTTTGCATTGGCAAAAATGTGCTGCACTTCTTTCATCATCTTTTTGAGTTGACGGTACACACTTGCACAAGCGATGGAACCCAAAAGCAATGCTCCATAGTGCACTACCACAATGTGTACAGTACCTAAAATGGCCACTTGTTGACATTCTGCAAGCAAATGGTCGAACGTATGGACAGGGACACCGCAACACAAAGCGTCCACTTGGTCCAAATTCAAATTGCCATTAAGGCCTCTTTCCACGGCATACTGGAGCAGATTTAGCACAAAGCGATCACCCACTATGAAAACTGTGCGTCTCGCCATCTCTGCCAGCCTCACTACACACAGTAATGAAACCAAATATGGCCACCCTTTCCTGGGATGCACACTCTAACCACCTGATTGGACAATTGCAACAATTGCATTTCAATTGGCCAGCATGTTCAAAAGCGCAGAATGTGGCACGTGCACCTCACAAAGTATTATGAGAGCCGCCCCCCAGTAAATCATGAACAGTCCTTCTTCCCTTTCCACTATCCTCTTCCCACCACGCCCTTATTAGATATTGGTAAGTACTCACACACACACATCCACCAATGCCCTCCAAACTTCACCATCTTCCAATGACAGTTCTCCACAAGGCTTCATATGTACCGTTATAAAATCAGCCTGCACGTGTGATGTTATTGGGAAGCACGTCCAGTGGAAAGTTCAATGAAACATTCCAGGAGTTATACATGCACATTCATCCACATAAGCACCCATCACCACAAAACAAAGGTATGACATTTTTTTTGGCATTGTGGTCAGAACTCGGTTTTAAGTGCCTCTGTGCACGATATCTGCCTCTAAGCGTCCACTACATGTTTAAAACGTATACTGATGTTCCTCCCATCTCCTACCATGAAGTGGCAATTTGTTGGTGTGCGCTTGCAATGTTTTCATTTACCCATATCATACACTATATTAGCGAAACAGGAACTCCGTTCTTTCCTTCCCACAATGGTACACAAATTGTTCCCCACTAACCCACCAACTACATAACTCTTAAAAAGAAGTCACTAAAACCACCACTGAATGTATATTAGCAACCTACAGTCACTTTCCAAAAGGTCAGTGTCTGCACGGGTGTGGTGCTTTGTATGCTGCACTGTTGCCACAGGCTCTTTTTAAATCTGCCAGCTTCCACTTTGCTCCTTCAGCAACTCATCCATAAGAGCAATGCGCAACTTGCCCTTCGCCTGAAAGGCAGGGATCGTATCTATGCTCAACTAAAATGGCTGCAATAGCTCCCAGTGGCTGCGAACAATAAAATAAAAGCCCTGTGCATTATGCAGAAGGCCTTCTAGTCCCCGGGACCTCAGTACCTTGCACTCTCACTTCCTAAATATCTGCTTGCTCCAGCTCTTCCCTCTTCTGCCTCCTACTCCCTCCAGGTCAGTTGCTTCTACACGCAACCAGATGGTGGTAGATGTGTTTCTTCTGCTGGGGCCTCCCTCTGCAACACGCTCTCTGTCTCCCTGGAACTTGAGGAGAAGCATTGTAGGCTCTAAAAGCACCTGAAAACCTTTCCATGTGCTTCTTCTTTTTCCCCTCCTCTCCCCAGCCCACTTCCTGGCTAAAAAGTATTCTGCACTGGTTTCCTACCCACCCTATAATCTGTGCCCCAGGCCACCTCCATCCCTACAGTTCCACCCCTGTACCGGCTTTCTGCCAACCCCCGCATTTGGGGACTGTTTTCTAGAACCCTAACAATCCAGCCACCACTTGATGTCTACACTTAGCCTTGCACTTGCCAGCACCGGGCGTAGTTGAATGTATTTCTATTTTATATTGTTCCCATGTACTGCACTTTGCCCTCCCCCTTCCCATTCACTTGCGCACTCCCAGTGTCAGTTGGCCTAGAGGAATCATTGTCTCTATGTGGCCTCCGTTCTGCCTCCCTTTCCTCAGCGCGCTTTCACACAATTGTATCGTGGCCCGATACAAACGGCACAAAATACCATAGCACATCATATCATATGATACACACACTGCACTCATAACAACATGATGCCTGCCACGTACCTTGTACACTTCACAATATCGTCTGCCCATTTTGTTGCATGTACTACAAATGTCGGAAAAGGGATCCCACAAAAGCAGTAGGGAATGTATATTAGCAACGTTAAGCAAGTGTGTGCAGTGCATGCATACAAACAGGATGCATGCCCCTTACCTTGCACACTTTCACCATAGCCTCCTACATTTATCTATACAAACAGACCTTCTGTCACAGTGTTTGTGTACACACCACAACCAGCAACCACATTGCCCAATGGCTTAGCCTCCACAATGCCAATGCTATAGGTGCCATCCTAAAAACAGCCGGATCTGCCACGTCTAATCCTCAAAGTCCAGCGGAATCCACTACATTACTGTGCTAGAAACTGGAGGGAGTTTACAGGGGGTTTTGTAATGTAAGACAGGGGTGGGGACTGTGTCTTTAAGATTGTCTCTAAAAACACACATATTTTTTTCTTGTTTTTCTCTCTATTGCTCACTGTCTGTTTGCTTCTTCTCCTGACATTTTTCTCGACTGAAGATGAACGGTAATCTTACATTGCTACAGGATTCTCTGCAAAGCTTCGTGCAGAGTGGTAAACCCAACAGCATTGCCAATAGAAGTTAAAAAAAAATGCCATTTCCTTGGAACCACAGAAATGTTGCTGGTTATTAATGCTTTCATGGTGGGTGCAGAACATACCAGCACTGCACACAAAATCGCACATGCTTCTGTTTATCCAACATCTCCCAACCTCTGGCTTTGGACAGATTATACTGTCATGCTCCCAATGTCCTCTTGGTGTCATCAATGAGAAAATAATCTTTGCAGTAGGAAATATCTGCATCACAGCTGTCGTCAACTTTTGTAAATAAGCGAGCAAACGTGAGCACGACATGTGCCCCAAATATAGTCCTCCAAAATGCACAACCACCACATCTACAATACCAGCAGAGGCCACACATTTGCAAATGAGATCCATGCACCCAAAAACCCACTCATAAACTGTGCCCCAAAAAGCCTGCACTCCTTCCAACTGAAAGTCAGCATCGAAGCCTCTTTCCACGACATACCTGTGCAGATCGTGCACACAGGTATCACCAACTATAGGCACTCGCCGTCTGTCCATCTCTGCCAACTTCACTGCTTTGAACTTTGAGTAAATATGTCACTGCCCCTTCCAGTGAACCACACCCTTGAAATTGGAGAATCCCCACAGTTCCATTTGCGAAGGCTCCATGCTTGTGGCATGATGTGGCACATGCGCTTTCACAGCTACAGCTAGGGCCACGCCCCAGTAAAGCAGACACAATACTTCTTCCCTTTGCACTGACATTTTCCAACACTCCCTTACTGGCGGCTATTGGCGACTATGACATTTTCAACAACGCCTGCGCCAATCACTTACTGAACCTCAGCATTGCACACTATCATTTCTCTACACAACTCCATATTTCCCGTTACACACTCTGAGAACACATTCCCTTTGCTCCCAAAGCCCCTCCACCAGAAACTTTTCCTACAGGATGCCCTATTTCAGTATCCACAATGATCCTGCAGCACTCCCAGCACACCTTTCGCCATGCACACAACAGTCTACCCTTGCCCACACCCAGAACAACACTATGAATCCATGCACTATGAATCCATGTGGGCAGCTAACATTGTGCACAAATGTAACATACATAGCAGCACTTCAACCCAACTCCCTCACACCATAAAGCACCCATTCACAAAAACAGGTCGCAATTAGCAGCATCCACAAACATACCAGAGCCTCCATCACCCCTACCCACTACCATTCACAAAGTATTGTGTCACTTCCAACCTCCCCACAACCTTTTCACAACATTGGCCCTACTTCAACAAATCAGCACACAGCATAGCAACCAAGCACATTTAAGGTGCACTTCTACCATATCCTCTTCCATACTAACAGTATGCAAAACCAGCATCCAGTGCCCACACTGCATGACTTTTCACACCACCATCGCCAAGTACACATCAAAAACGTTACCATGTTGTGACTGTGTCCTCACCTGCAAAACCAAACATGCAAGCATGGCACCTGACTTGTCCTGCTCTATTGCATCAGGGCACCACCCACTAACTGCTGCAGAATCCAAAATGCATTACTGCCGTGTGTGTCCTAAAGTCCTAGCCTCTTGAGTGCATGGGCTACGGCCTCTGGCAATGTACCCAACATTCTAGTCCTTCAACACTCTCACTGCTATATAATGGCACCATCCATTTCACCATGTCACCAACTACGACAATTCACATACACAGCACTGCCACCAACACTCCTACCCAACCTCCACACTGCCATACATCCATACAGGAAGAATTGCTACACTTACCACAATGTACAAACACAACACTGTCTCCTGCATCCCTGTGCACTTTCATTCACATAGTTCGTACGTACGTATGTACGTACGCACATACGTACCCACTTCCATTCACAAAGTAATGTTTTACTGTAAACCTACCCACATACTGTTCCCAACATTGCTCCTACTCCAACCAATCTGCAAACACCACACTATGCAAGCACCCCCCTATACCGGATACAGAGTCACACATGCATTGCTGCGGTGTGTGAGCTGAAGCCCTAGGCTCTTGAGCGCATAGCATCCAGTCTACAGCCATGCACCCAATAGTGTAATCCTTCACCAAACCCAACCCAACTGCATACACCCATGCATGCCACCATGTCCCCAACCACTGCTTCCATCCACATAGCACAGGCACTCGTGCTCCCAGCCACCCTATGCCATAACCAAATCACTCCCCTTCTGAAATTCACCTGCCACCACTCAAAGAGGTCGCCGCAGACATGTCACCAATATAGAACCAAAACACTGTCTCCTGCACCCCTGTGCACTTTCATTCACATACTACGGATGTACCCACTTCCATTCACAAAGTATGGTAACACTGCCAACCTACCCACATAGTGTTTGCTACACTAGCCCTACTCCAACCAATCTGCACACACCACATTATGCAAGCATCCCCCTCTACCGGATACAGAGTAACACATGCATAGTTGCGGTGGGTGAGTTGAAGCCCTAGGCTCTTCAGAGCATGGGCTCTGGCCTACGGCCTTCGGCCATGCACCCAATAGTCTTAATCCTTCAACAGACCCACTGCAACTACATACACCCATGCATGCCACCATGTGCCCAACTACCGCAATCCATCCGCATAGTACAGGCACCCGCGCTCCCACTGACCCTATGCCATGTGCAAATTAGTCCCCTTCTTACAATCACCTGCCACCACTCCCCACGGAAAGAGGTTGCTGCAAACTATGCTCGGCAGAAGGTATCGTGCCGTTACGACAGCTGCCTGAAATCACCACACCAAGTTGTCGGATGTCTAGGTACCCGGGAAATTGCGCTATACGCACCAATACTGCAACCACTCCTCTGTCTGCTTCCGACCTACTTACATATGTCACATTAATAACTGGTCACTCCCCCACCCTCTCCCTCCCTTGCTGCGGCCAACACATGGCATACAGTACATTTTGCAGACCCTTTCGCTGGTGCACTGTCCTCCGAGACACCATGGCGGCATTTTGCAAACATTGTTGATGCACAGCACGCTTCCCTCCAGCCAACCACTGGCCGAGTCCAAAGTTCTCTGACAGCACGCTGTACCGCAGGCCAATGACACTTCGGTCCGCGGAGCAGACAGGGAAAGGGGTCCGCGCAGCGTACCAGATATCACTAATTTTTAGAGACGTACATTTCAGTTGTTTCCAACAAAAGTACTGGTCGGATTCCCACCAAAGACACAAAAGCATGCTTTCTGACCCAACCCCCCCCACTCCTGCCGCATATTTAGTGAAGATCCGTCCAGCCATTTGGGCTGTAGCCGTGCGCAAAGATTTTCCCCATTCAGTCTATGGAAAAAATAAATGTTTGGGTCCCCCCCTATAACTTTGCCCCCTGCCTCCACGAAACCTCCCACAACTTGGCGAAAAAATTCTGCGGGGCGTGTAATATAGAAACAAAGACTGTCAAGTAGTCGAAATAACAGCCGCACTCGAACAGTACTTTCCAAAGAAAAATGCAGACCGATTCCCATTTAGTTGTGGAGAGAAAAAATCTTTATTCGTGTCACGGTGGACAAGGGAGGAGCCATACAACGCGTTTCACCCTACACGGACATCGTTCTTCTCCTACTTAACTTTTTAATTCTACTTAACATACCCCCTAACTCTTCCCTCTACTTAACAATTACCCTACCTAACATTACTTAAATAAATGTATACATATTGCTACACATACATACATTGACTTACAACATATTTACAACATAAAACACAGTTACAATGGGTTGACTGCTGCAGTAAGTCACCCCTTTCACAGTGGGCCTCATTACAAGTTTGCCGGTCTGGAAACTACGGTACCGGTAAGCTTGCCGGTACCGTAATACCCAGACTGGCAAACTACGAGTTGTGCTCGCGGGTGCCTTTCTGCTCGCCAGGTCGGACCTGGCGGGCAGAGTGGCACCCGCGAACCAGCATGTCGGATGCACCGGCACCGTTTATTACGGTGTCGGTGCATCACACCTCCCTATTGAGCCCTATAGGGCTCCAATGGGAATGAGGAGAATTCCGTTCCCGCCCGTGAATCGGCAATTACCGGGTCTGGCAGGGCCGTAATGACCCGGTAATTGCCCATTCATGGGCGCCGTAAAGTTCTGGAAGTTTGGCGGCAGCCTGCCGGTTTTACCGGCAAAGCTACCACCAAACTTCTAATGAGGCCCACTATCTTCGTGTCTGTCCTTGGTAGAACTGGCTCTGTGCTGGCTGGCGCAGGGCTGAAGGCAAGATTGGATGGTGGAATGGTGGTGTTGCTGGTTGGGGGCCTGTCCCCTTATGAATGATGGGGCCTGGCCCCTCTTCTTTCTTCAGGGTGGCCCCATCCACCACATGAGGCTGCCCGCAGACACTTGGCATCCCATGCTATTAAGTACTGAGCGAGTGGGGTCCAACCACGCTCACTGCCATGCCCCGTGCCCCTTTATGATCTTCATTGTGGGCCCCATTGGTTTAGCACTGCACTCAGCCCACCTGCACTCACCGCTGCACCTTCAGCATTCATTAGATTCTGGGTGCACCCGGTTAGTGGTGGGGGCCCACCCGACATCATTGCTGCGCTCACGTCACATTGTAAACCATTGGGGCAGTTCCGTTAGCCTGGAGGCTGCCCCCATCACCACGCAGGTTGTGCTGCCATCTTGACTTCGGGCAGCGTGCCCGTTGTTATGGGGATGCCGCCACTCTCATCGCCCCGCTCCCTGCAGCCATCTTGTGTTGGGTGGATCCCCATGACAACACAGCCATCGCCGATTTCACCGCTGCGCTCCACAGCCTAGTTTATGCTTCTGGCCCGCCCCCCCTGAAATGCAATGTGAGACGACAGGGGCGGGCACAGCCTTCCCCCCGGCTGCTCCCCTGGGCGGCCTGAGGCTTTCTTCAACCAGGCAGGCTGCTCAATGGAGCAACCTGGGATTTCCTCCATCTCCTCTTCACCCGGTTTGGCCAGTGAGGCCAACCACGCACTTCATATTCACCGGCGAGCTTCACTGCTTTTCTATCTTCACCTCCAGGGATGCGCTTAGTATACACAGCCCGGGAGAGCTTTCATGAAGGGCTGACTCACTGGCCGCGAGGTGGGTCATCAGGGGCACGGCTGGGCCGCCGAGCCTGGGTTGCTCCACGCACGTGTCCCGGGCTGTTCTTATGTGGCCCAACCAGCACATGGCACCCTGCCTAGGCCCTGGAGTTTGCTGGGCCCGTCCGGTCTGGCCCCCAGGTGGGCCGACATCCTCCACTGCACAGGGTGGCCGAGCTACTCGGCCCCCTTGGATTCCTCTTGGGGGGGGGGACTGGTCGAGGCAGCAACTGCCCCCCCCCCCCCGGTAAGTCTTTCCCTTTTCTTCTCTCCTCTCTCTTCTCCAACTGTCTTTTTAACTTGTTTTTTTTAATTCCATTTTTGGATTCTTTTCTCTTGCCTGCCAAGTCTGGGAAGGGGAGTTCTATTCTATTGTTTCTTCCTTCTTTTATTTTTAAACATTCCCTCCAGCCTTATGGTGGGGTGGATGGTTTAGTACAAAAAACACGCACAGGACACTTAAATAAATAAAACACACACTACACTTATTACCCTGGTGTCTGCGACTTTATTTCTAGCTGTTCCCTCAGGCGACAAGCATGTAGTAACACTAGCCCAGCCCCATGGAGCCACAGGCTACCATTGGACGATTTGATATTGAATTTAAAAGGATTATTTTGCTTTTGGCTTTGAGGATTTCATTTTCGACCTTTTGGACACTGGACATTTCATCAAGCAAGCCCTTTGGTGTAAGAGGGAAATGTCTATTCTTTTAAGTTCTTGATTAGTAAATCCTTTGACCCTACTTGCAATTTAGAGACAGATATTTTGTGCACATTATCTAGCCCTTTTCTCTTGGCTGTGATTATTATTCTGACAGCCTTAGAAATGTTAAAACACATCCTTTTCCTTTAGATATAAATAAACAATTGAACCTTGTCTTATTTCTCTGCCTCACTTTCTGAGAAGACAAGTGGCGAGACAATACAGCCACCCCACCACAGCTGCATCTCCTCTGAGACAGTGATTCTGTGCCTAACGGAACATACGGGCATTTGTGGTGCACTCTGGTCGATTCAAAAAAATGGTTCGGATCTAGGTTATACCTGGAGATGTTCCAGGAGATGAGAAATCTCTAGGAGAAAAATAGCCATTAGGAAAAGATTGACTCTGCAGAGAACGTCCTGCTTTTAATATTTTTCTGGTGCTATTTCAAAGGTATACATATTAATCTACTTTATTTTTTCGGTATTCAAAAGGTAATCAACATGCCTTTTCATGTCTTACCAATTGTGCAATTTGCTGAAATTAAACAGAAACCCAGCTGTTCTCTCTCAGAGAAATAGTGCTGGTTCACCACCATACTAGCCCCTCAGAATGAAATGTGAACCACACTAATGTGCAGAGCCATCTGTCCCAGTATATATTCATTGCCACAGCAGGAAATACACCTTATTCTATAATGCAGGCTGTGCTACACAAGACAATGGACATTTGTAACAAAGTGGCTTTTCAGCACACTTATTAATGTAAGTTGCCCTTTATTGTAGCAGATTTACATCTCAGCCTCCCTAAATGACTGTTGTGAGAAACCAGAGGGTATCTCAGCCGCTAGTCCCCATGGATCTCTCTCTCTCAGGTGGCCAGGGCACGGCCATCGCCTTTGGATCCAGACCATGGGGGTGGACCAGTGCGGGAGGATCACCTTGGTCTAGTGGGGGTGAGATAGCCGATGGTGAGACGGGGCATTCCCCCCTTTTTTGTTCATCTACCCCATCCTATTTTTTAGGATTTTCAGAAGTCCCAACTCCCCCACCTCCTTTTTACACAAACACTGGGCCGAGGAAGAGGGTGACTGAGAGTGACCAGACTAACTCTCTCACATCATACTGGACATGTCCCGTTAATCGGGTCAGGCATGGTCAGGCACTTTACCCTAAGTGCATACACCTGATACCAATTAGTTCTCCTCACACAAATAAAAGGCAACACCTAAAGACACACTCTGAGCAAGGCGGAACACGAGAACGAGCAGAACTTCTGGGACGAAGGCACACCTATTGGAGCAGAGCAACAGACCAAGGGACGAGAGCTCCGGGCTGAACACCCCAAGACTTCCCCATTGGAGGTCATTATCTCCGACAGGCCACAAAAGACGTCTGGAGAAGGTGTCAGTACTCAGTTTGCCGGTGGATGAACGACCGGATCCCTGCAGGTCTGTCGTGTTCACCGAAGGATGGACGACTGGATCCCTGCAGGCCTATCAGTCATGGAACCCGGTCCAGGCCTAGCCCGGGTCTCCTCACAAGAGGGAGTTCTTTGTTTAGATTCTCCCCTCTGCTGATTCAGAAGTCACCAGACAGAAGGGAAAATTAAATGAAAGAGCAGGAGTGAGACACCGCTGTAACCCAGGCTGTAAAGAAAAACAACACCAGAATAGATCTCTTCTTGATAATGTGGTCAGTACAATAGAATAGACTAACAAGTGAAGTAGTCTATGTGATGTGGATGACTTTGTAGACTGACCCGTGGGTAGAAGATTGTAAATACTTCAACTGATCAACCCCCTACAACAGAGACATGAAAGAAATAAAGTGCTTCAATATTGGGCTGAAAATACCAGTGACAGGGCAGAAGAGGAAGTTGTTTCTTACCAGTGATGGCTGAATTAGAGATTGGAGTTGATGAGGAATAGTCCAAAACGTGAATAGCAAGGGAGGTTAGTAAAGGAACTGTACCCGAGCGGCACAAGGGACGCACTAGGCACGGGTTGGTTCACTCAAAATACTCTGCAAAGCGTCCAGGTAGTGCACGTTGTTGTAACACAATAATATGAACTGGGCAAACATGCAAGTAGGTAGAGTGGATTCAATATGGAATGGTAGATTTGTTTATCAGTTGAGCAGAGATGGCACTATCAGTTGAAGAGATTACATGAGATCAAGGGAGTTCAATGCAGATGAGATCAAGGGAGTTCAATGCAGATTTCAGACACGTTCAGGGAACGTGATTGTGGACCGTATTGCGATTCAGTCTCTCATAATTTGCAGCGGAACGTAATTGTGCTGCAAGCCGGGTGGAAGACTTATGATAACACAGCAGAACTCGATCGCGCTGTAATGCAAGGGGTAGATGCACCGTAGTGCTGAAATAGAAAGTAAATACCAAATCTGCCATCCGTGTGACAAGGCAGTCCAATAGAAGCAGGCATGGTCGAATTACCGATTCAGCAAGCCAATGGAAGTTCAGGAAACAAGATAGAATCAGCTTTGGAATGTCAGGATGGGAAACGCTGTAAGCAACGGTAATCAGAAGCAGCATCTGTCGGGTTCCGCAAGCTTTTAAGCAATCTAATGGCAAGTCACGTTGCACGAAGAGTACGTGCCTTCACGTGACTTGTTGGAACGCACCGTAACCTGGGGTGGTTGTGTTGTGTACGCGTATGCTGACGTGGCTGTTGATTGTGTCTCCACGGCAACCTCCATCGTTGTAGGAACGGCGCTTCTTCTCCATGGGAACAACTGGAGGTTTTCCTTCGGGGCAATAGCGTTGCTTTAGAAGATTTACAACCCACTGGGACCGTGACAGAAGGCCAGATCACACAATTGAAGATTGCATTGTGTTTCAAGGATGCCAGCGACCCTCCCGGGTGAATGGCAGATTTTGGGAGGTGAGGTCAAGCCTGTGGTACTAAACTTGACTCAAAAATCGGAAAGCGCCAAACAAGAAAGAAGCACACAGAATCGGTGAGTTGCCAAGTGACCTAAGAGACTGGTATGTGTTAAAGTGAATGAAGTAGCAACATCATATCACAAGTGAAGGCTGCACACTTGTGGATGAAACGCGAAGAAAGGCAGACTGGTGAATTAACATTGAAGTGAAATACAGCTGCAAGAGAAATTATACTAAGTAACAGAGTGGTCTGGTGATAGGAAGTAGCCTATTCGAAAGTCTCTGTGAAAGGTGCATTGTTTAACGTAAAAGAGCGAACAAACAGCAAGAGTGAAAGTAAATAGTGAACGTTGAGTCGTAATGGTCCTGTGGTGGTCAGGAAGCAAAACCCACGCACATTCAGAAGACTTAGACAGCCAAAAGTGGTCCGAGCCCGATTGAGGGAGACCCAAACTGCATTAAGCTTGGGCAAGGGAGCCCCCCTGCAACTTTGTGTGAATTGTATCATAAGAGGTCTGAGCCCAGCAGAGGGGGGCCTACGAGACCTGTATGGTGAAAGGTCTGATGGTGAAAGATCTGAGCCCAGCAGAGGGGGACCTTGTGAGCGTTTTGGTTGAAACAATTATTTTGGACATTAGAGAAAAGGAACTTTGAGCGTGGAAGGCCAGGCGGGCCTCAATCCAAGGTTGTGAACTGTGTAATGTGTTGGAAGCCGAGCCAGAGTGTGTCATCCTGCCTACAAGGATCACCTTACTATGAGGCCTAACAAGGGGAGGAGAGCTGGTTCATCCACATTATCATTTGAACACTGACTTTTGCTTTTGCATACATTTTCTCATTTTTACACTTTTTGTACAAGAGATAGGGCAGGCATTAGGTTTTTGTTAGTGTAGGCCATTTTGATTTGACAGACTCCAGCAGGACTGTTTTGTTTATCGTTTGATGGTCGAGACTACTCCCATCTTAGTTATAGGCCAGAATAGGCGTTTCTCCAACCCAACATTATCAATACAGGTTTTGAAAATTGTATCCATTGTGTCAGTACTTGTGAAACCATGCCTTCCCTACATAGTGCAGCTCAGAATGCTTCTCCGGGTTCTAGTCCATATTTCTATTCTATGATAATAAGACATCATTAAATCACACACACACAAAGCAGACAAGCATGTACTTACTTATGTTACATGTTCTAGACAACACCTCACCTTCCCAAACAACCTTAATCTGATTAGTAAATAAACTACTGTCAAGTGTCCCGGGCGCTTAGGCCTTTGAGCAGCTCCACGGCCAGGTTCATGCAACGTGTGCCTTGCAATGGCATCATTCCAGTCACCCGAGCGCAATGGTGCCTTTAACAGGTGCGCTGCTTATACGTAAGCATATCCTCTAAATAAAAGGGACGTTGCGCGACGTCTTTGTGCAGAGCACAAGCAAATACCAAAACTGGAACACTGCCGGCTGTGTGTCTATGTGTCTTTGTGTGGGGAAGGCCCCACACCGTCTTCTATGTGAGACCCGGGGCACACAACATTGGCAATGAGAGGGATCACATCACACAAACCCTCGCTGAGCACGCAAGCAAGTCATCTCGGTGAGTTAGTGAATACGTTGCATCTCAGCGTACGCTCTGCCCCAAGTGAAAGGAGCGTGCTCACTCAAGCTCAGTGGTGTCAAGTGGGGGGTGCATAATAATGAGCTAGTGAACGAGGTTGCAGCTCCATGCAGGAGTGCTTGGGCGCTTTAGGGACAGCTCAGGAAACATGGGAGCTCTCCTGGTCCTCAAAAAAAAAATGGAGGACATTTTCCTTAAGAGGAGTACTGTGGTGGCAGATGCTGCTGGAACGTCCTGGCTCAAGGTGTCAAAAATGGAAAGCACTAGTGTGAAGAAGGTGGCATATCAGTTTTTTTCAGAAAAGAACTGTGATCAATAATGTACAATTCTTGCCTTGCACAATCACTAAGCCCCATAATTTGCCTCACTGACCTGGATCCGAGGCATCATTCTGAAGTTATGAGGATCCTCCTGGTCACCCTGCCCCCTGTCTCTGTAAAAGATGCAGGAGCACGACTTCCAGGGAGACGCTCTGGGGAAGAAAACCCTGCGTGTCTTCTCAGGATGTATTTGGATTCCTTCTGTCAGAACGCTGGAGTACAGGAGGTTTCCAAGGTTGGCAATATCTTAGATCTGTTGCAGTAAGGGAGGAGAGTACTGAAGAGAAATATAAAGAAATACAGATTACTAGGTGCGTGAAGGATAGCAGGCTGTGGATTTCCAAGGAATTCAAATACATGTTTAGTAATATGTGTGGCGCTGCCCGATGACTGGGCGCGCATGCGGCGGCGTGACGTTGCACGCCGCCACGTGCAACATAAATAAATGGGGCGTTCCCGGCCGCGTCAGAGCGACCGGGAAGCCCGAATCTAGAAGGACGTGTCCGTGTGAGTCCTTCGGTGCCGGGGCTTGCGGCGATGCGCAGGGGGGTGCCAGCAACCCTCAACAGTGGTGACGAGTGGGGGAGACGATGCCTGGGCCCGGCGGTGACTATGCATATCATTTTTTCACCAAAACAAAGTCGGATTGAAAACTTCGTTTCACGCCGCGGGTAGTGCGTTACCCACGCGGCTGGCGGCCATTTTGTCAAATGGCTGTGGGACTTCACGAAGCTCCGGTTTGGGCTCTGAAGCGGCCCCAGGCCTAATTTTTGGAACTCTTGATTGCAGGCAGGCATACCTGCATGCACATATGCCTGAAGAGGATTTTTGCCATTTCCTTGGGTCTTCTACGTCGAGTGAAAGCAAGAAGGAGTGCCATAATGTCTGAGTTTGTATAGCCCACCCATTTTCTTCTTCCAATTTTTGGAGCAGCTGAAGGCTGGGGGGGCCTTCTTCATCCTCTTCATCATCAGACTGGTGGCCCCACTGATCTTCATCCTTTTCATCATCAAAGAGGTGTGGTGCAGCAGCTGTTTTCTCCACTGGTGCTGGCTAGAGGTTTTTGGACTGGATGTTTGAGTTGCGGCCCCTGTCTTCCACCCTGCTGTGCCTGTGCGCTCGAACTGATGAGCGATACTGAGGACCAGGTCGGAGCGGCGGTGCAGCAGCCTCCACGTGCGCCAGCAGCACCTCCAGTTTTGCAGCCTCCAGTGCAGCTGGCACAGCAGCCTCCGGTGGGTCAGGCAGGCCTTCAGAGTCCTCTACTTCCAGCCCAGCCTGTGGCAGCACCTGTTGTTCAGCAGTTTCTCCCCGTTATGGCCCAGGTACGTGCACATGCGGCTCTGCAGCCCATCCCCGAGTTTGATGTATCGGGCCCACCTTCCAGTTTGGGGCCCAGATGGAGGAGGTGGGTGGACCGCCTGGACATGTACTTTCGGGCTGCCCAGGTGGTGGATGATGATACCCGGCTGGCAACCACGCTGTACTCGGCAGGTCTATCTGTCCAGGAGACTTTTGAATCGCTTCCGCCTGGGGATGGATCCTATGACCAGGCGAAGGCCGCTCTGCAGGCCCACTTCCTGCCTCTCGCCAATGCAGATTATGAACGTTTTGTCATGCTCTCTGCTAAACAGAAAGACGATGAGACTCTGGACACTTTCTACGGGCACCTAAGACGTCTCTCGCTGGCTTGCGCTTGGGGTGATGCGGAGGACATGATCAGGACGATGCTGATCCAGGCTTGTTCATCGGGCAAACTAAGGAGCCAGGTGCTCAGGGAGCCTGGAATTACACTTCAGCGCATCCTTGAACTGGGGTGGTGCCATGAGGTGTCGGAGGCGAGGGCAGCTAAAATGGAGGCCGGGTCGCGCCCCATCAAGACCGAAGAGGTATGTGCGATGTGGCGAGGTGGCAGGGGCACCCGAAGACCTGGCAGCGGTCCCAGGGATCGAGCCGGGAGGGCAGGAGAAATCTGCCAAAAGTGTGGGTATGACCTGCCCCACCCTGCTGAATGCCCTGCGGCTGGAAAGACCTGTGGACGGTGTGGGCTACCCGATCATTTCTCAAGAGTATGCAAAGCAGCAATGCCGGTATTGGTACTGAGGGGCCCGGGGCAGTCCAGTTTCAATCGCCAGGGTCGACCATCCAACGTCGCTCAGGTGGATCAGACTGAGGAGGATGCCCAGGTGGAGGAAGCGGAAGAAGAAGACGAAGAGAACGTCTTCTTTGTCTCGAGTGTGGGGATCCTGAAAAGCAAGAACAGGAGACAGCCAAGGTGCATGGTCGAGGTGAACCGGTCTCCAGTCCCCGTCCTCATGGACATTGGGGCGTCAGGGAATGTAATGGCCCGTGGACACTATGATGAAATGGACCAGCCCCCCAAGTTGGCTACTCCCAAGGCCCGCATCTTCGCCTTTGGTGGTGTTGACCCCATTCCTCTGGATGGTGTGTTCGTGGCAAAAGTGGAACATGAGGGCTCCAAAATCACCGCACGATTCTACGTGACGCCCGTGAGAACCAACACGCTGTTAAGTTGTGCTGCAGCAGAGGCTCTTGGTATCGTTAGCTTTGCATACTCTGTCTATTTAGAGGACATTAATGACCTGCTCGAGAAGTATGACGCACTTTTCAAGGGGATCGGGCAGATGGCTGGTGACCCAGTGAGGTTACACATTGATGAGTCGGTGCAGCCCATTGCCCTGAAACATCGAAGGGTGCCGTTCCACCTCCGTGACCTTGTCGGCAAGGAGTTGGACAATTTGGTCAATCTTGACATTATAGAAAAGGTGGAAGGCCCGACGCCCTGGGTGTCCCCGATAGTGGTGGCACGGAAGCCTAAACAACCCGATGCTGTGAGAATCTGCGTCGACATGAGGCTCCCAAACAAGGCCATTAAGAGAGAGAGAGACACCTCACCCCGACGATCGATGACATCATTGCGCAGGTACAGGGCGCTCGTTTCTTTTCGAAACTGGACCTTCGAGCAGGCTATCACCAGGTTGTCCTCCACCCCGAGTCGAGGTACATTACCACCTTCATGACACACCGAGGGCTATACCGTTTTGGTGTGTCCTCGGCGGCGGAGGTGTTCCAGAACATTATTCGGGGCCCTGGCTGATCTACAGGGCGTTCTGAACGGTGTCCTGTCAATTGGTCGACTGCAATTTGGTCGACACCATTTGGTCGAATGCCAAATGGTCGAATTTTTTTTTTTTAATTTATATATTTTTTTTGTGGGTTTTCGTGTGGGGAAAGAAAAAAAAAAGAAAAAAAAGGGGGTTGGGGAGAGGACCCCCCCAAAAAAAACCAAAAAAGGGGTAAAAAAAAAAAAAAAAAAAATTCGACCATTTGGCATTCGACCAAATGGTGTCGACCAATTGTCCTGTCGACCAAATGTTTTCGACCAATTGACTGGTAACCGTTCTGAACATAAGCGACGACATCCTGGTGTTTGCAAGAACAGAGGTGGACCACCTGAGGCGGTTGGCGAAGACGTTCAGAAGACTACAATCTTTGGGACTCACCCTCCACAAAGAGAAGTGTGAATTTCTCCGACCATCGATAGAATTCTTTGGATTTGTATTCAAAGAAGGGGGGGTGTCTCCGGATTCCCGGAAGGTGCAGGACATAAAGAAGGCGCAGCCTCCGGAGTCCGTGTCTGAGGTGCGAAGTTTCCTGGGCATGGTTACATACTGTGGATGGTTCATTAAAAATCTGGCCTCCAGATCGGAGCCGCTCAGGGCACTGACAAGGAAGGATGTCATCTGGAATTGGGGCCCGCTAGAACAGGCGGCTTTTGAGGACATAAAGGGTGCCCTGGCGGCTGAAGACACCATGTCGTTCTTCGATCCAGCACTACCATCAGAGATCATCGTTGAGGCCAGCCCTTTCGGCCTGGGCGCTGTGTTGACACAAATTGACAGTGGTGTGGGCGTCCGCCCGGTGGCATATGCCAGCAAGGCCCTGTCCGATGCGGAGCAGTGATAGTCGCAGATCGAGCGCAAAGCGCTGGCAGTGCTGTGGGGATGCCGGCATTTCCGGCTCTACGTCCTTGGTGACGGTGGTGACAGACCACAAACCGCTGCTTCCCATCCTAGCAGGGTCGTCATCCAAGCCACTGGCACGCATTGAGAGGTGGATGCTCGCCCTTTTGGAGTATGGAGTCACCTTGGTATACCGGTAAGGGGCGAACAACGCTGCTGACTATCTCTCCAGACACCCTGGGGGGTCCGCAGGCAATGTCCAGGACGCCTGTGCAGAAGAAGCAGAAGAGCACGTCCGTGTGGTGGTGGAGGCAGCCACGCCAAATGCCATGCCTCTCCAGAAGCTGGAGGCAGCTGCAGCGCAAGATGAGTGCTTCCAGATCCTAAGGCACTCGATGCAACAGGGCTCTTGGAAGTCGGTGCTGGAGGCTCTGGCGGGGCGCACCCAGGAGGCCAGAACCGGACTGGAGCAACTATGGAAAATCCGGGAGGAATTATCGTTCTCAACATCTGGCCTTCTGCTCCGTGGAGATCGGATTGTGGTGCCCCAATCGAAGGTGGACGAGGTGATCGCCTTGGCTCACCGTGGTCATCAGGGTGCCGCCAAGACCAAGGCACGTCTAAGGCTGAAGGTGTGGTTCCCGGATCTGGAACGCAAGGTGGATGACTTTGTGGCGGCCTGTGTGTGGTGCCAGGCGGCATCTCCCCGCAGCGGGAACCTGCAATAGAGACAATGCCTAGGGGGACGCGTCCGTGGGAGATTATTCATGCGGACTTTGGATCCCCCACCATGGGCACCAACTTCCTAGTTCTGGTCGACGAGTACTCGAGATACCCCGGGGTGGAGTTTGTGGACTCTCCGGCGTTCGAGCAGGTTGTGGTGGCCGTGGAAAAGGTGTTTGCGGCCCATGGGTTCCCACGCACGCTGTGCTCAGACAATGGGGCGCCTTTCCAGAGCGAACGCTTCTCGGAGCTGATGGAGAGCTATGGGGTGGTGCACAGGAAGATCATGCCCCTTTGGCCCCGAGCCAATGGTGAAGCAGAACGGCTCATGAGGACTCTAAATAAGACTTTTAGAATTGGTCAGGGACAGGGGCAGTCACTCCAGAGAGCCCTGTACCAGTTTCTGAGGGTGTATCGCACCACGCCACATGCATCCACTGGAGTGGCCCCGGCAGAGGCATTTTTCAAGCGGTGTCCTCGGGGTTTGCTACGGAAGGTAGGAGAGAAGGAACCGGGGGTGATCAATGACCAACAGGTCGAGATGGACCGGCGGCTGAGGATCGAGCAAGAGAACATTCGGAGAGGGCTTCGCCCGCAGCGGCTGGAGCCTGGCGATGAGGTCCTCATTCGGAATAGGCATCCCCACGGGACGGTCTCCCTACCGTATGAGCCGGAACCCGTGGATGTTGTCGCAGTCCGGGGATCCATGGTGACTGCATCGGATGGACGGTCAGAGGTAACTCGCAATGTGAGTTTCTTCAAGAAACTGCGGGATCCAAGAACTGATCCACCTCCTGATCCAGACCCAGGAGAAATCCTTGGGGATGAAGGGGAAACACCATGTCTGCCTGAGTCCCCGGCCCGGGGCATGCCCGTGGACAGATCCACCGTGCCGGAGGTGAGCAGGAGGTACCCCCAGAGGGCTGGGCGAGGGAAACCTGCTCACCTCAGCGACTACGTGTTGGGTCACCTGGCTGATTGTTTTGACGATGAGTACTGTTAAGCAAGGGGACCCGGGTGGATGTCAATAAAGGGGTGTTTTGAACATGGGGCCTTGTGAAATGCTAAGTATTCGTTTTGGTGTGGTTTGCAGTGTCTAGTATTAGCATTGTTATTGTTCTCCTGGAAAAAGGAGGAGTGTGACGCTGCCCGATGACTTGGCGCGCACGCGGCGGCGTGACGTTGCACGCCGCCGCCTGCAACATAAATAAACGGGGCGTTCCCGGCCACGTCAGAGCGACCGGGAAGCCCGAACCTAGAAGGACGTGTCCGTGTGAGTCCTCCGGTGCCGGGGCTTGTGGCGATGCGCAGGGGGGCGCCAGCAACCCTCAACAATATGTAAAATACCCAATCCGATGTGACTGGTGACTTAATGGTTACTTGTCGTCTGGAATATTCAAGGGTCGGTAGATGCGTGCGTCTGTAGAATAGGAAGCAGAGATTAGGAGCCAGAAGCAAAGAGACGCAGCAGGGAGAAGAATCTCTTCCTTCCTGTTGCCAAGCAATGTAGCGTGGTAACAGTAATGGCTGCGGTCTGGCCGAATTCCTTACCGTACCGATTTGTATCACGATAAGCGGACAGAGATGTCAGGAGTTTGTCTTGCGAGCAGGAGCCTTATAGCAGAGCGCTGGGTCTCTGCGGCAGAAAGGCAAGTAAAATTACCTTTCCGATCGGAGAGCGGAGAGCGAGATGGTTGCTATGGAAATACAGGCAGCGTTCCTACCCGGAAGAACGCGGAATACTGTGCAGGGCTGGAGGGATCTGAAAGTATGCTACTGAGTAGAGCGGGATGAGCGAGATCTGTAAGAGGTAGAAAGCATGTAAGAATATGGAGGGTACCTAGAAGAGCTCATAAAGGATATCAAGGACAGAGAAGGATCAACACTCACAAGCGTTCGCTATGAAACGTAGCAACGCAGAGTGCTCTGATCCGGGAAGCCTGATAAGCAGTGCATACAGCAGAGGGCGGACCCAATGATCCATGAGATGTCTAAGTGACTGCAATGGTACTGCAGAGTGCAGGCGCCATCTTGGGGGTGTATCTCAGAATGCAACCAACCTGCCTCCACCTATGCCACAGTGACCAGCGAAACCTGTCCCTCATGACAAGAGCTGACCAACACAAGGAAAGCACCAATTGTGTAGAAATCATGATAGACTTGGCATAGGGTGCCCAGGATGCTGGGAGACTTCCCAGGCAGCAGGGGTCGCTGGCTCCACTGGTGGAATTTTATATTACTAGGTCCAAGATGGGCATTGGGGGTCAAAAGGATAGAAATGTATTTTGATGCCACAGGAGAAGTCAACAATACTGCCAAGATGTCAACCTTGCTGTATTCGTCTGGCTCAGCCTTCCATGACATTTTTAAACTGCTACGCTCAGCTGATGCATCTTATGCTGCTGTGCCGGCGGGAATACTTTAGCCCAATGATCAATTCTGACTATGAACGGGTTATTGAAATATACAGGGGTTGAGGGGCACTAACACATTAAAGGTGTGAATTTCAAGAGAGAATAATCCGAATAAGCTTCTTAAGCAGTAATTGTGCAAATGAAGTGTATGTATGTACTTCAGGTGCAAAGGGGCAGAAAAAGTCTCAAGGCCACTAGAGACTATTAGGAAAAGTAGACCAAAGCGTGACTTGTCATATGCTAACAAGTGGCCCCACAATGCACTCCTTAGGGATACAAGATTCCCAACCTTTACTTCCACGCGTGTGTTGAGTCAACCTGAATAGTCGGGTGGTAACAAGACACGGTATCAAATTCAATTATTAAATAATGTTTCAAAAGGTATTCAAATCCAGGCTATTGTTGCCTGTGTAAATATTGGATTACTCACAACAGGGCCTTCAATTGGCCCAAACCATTTAATATCAAACACATTAAATGAAAGAACACCTTAAAATTCAATCAATTGGTTTTCAACTTATAATTAGGAAGACAAATGTCAAAAGGAAACAACACTTTTACCCAAAAACTGTTGTACAAGTGTTCATATCCATATACAAAAACGGTTTTCATTAGTACATTGTATTTCATTGCATAGTTGTGTTATAGGTTCCAGACAGCTATATTGTACAAAGTCCTAAACACAATTCTTCAACATGTGGGTATTCATTCGCATATATTAGGCTCTGATAGAGATGCCATGATTGCCAACGAGTTTCGGATAATAAATCCTTCTTCGGGGCTTTAGAGCCTAATGTTTCTTATACACATCCAACTTGCGTGTCAGGATGTGTACTTGAAAGGTAACACACAGAGACAGTACTTTGGAGGGAGTTGTGAGTCACAAATATATTGATAATAGAATGTACTGGTAATGTAAGAAAATTGACCTGGAGTCCTCTCTATAACGACATATAATCCTTGTTAACTGTATTTCATCCACATACAGTTATGGGAAAAATGTATGCTTACGCTGCTCTGTAAACTACAGCTCAGGTGCTGAATATTCAAATCACGGACTGGCTATTGGGACTGCCGGACTGTGATACTGCAGAGTCTCGCTGGCTAGTGTATGCTCACATCAATAGTGTATCTGGCGTGTCCATGGACAAATACAACTATTTAAACCTAGGAGTTAAAGGAAAAAAGAATCTTTATCTAATTTATTAGGACAGGGAGTCTGGTACTGCCTTTGGAGCAGGAGGCCGGCCAGTTTGTCAGGGGGTGCACCTGAGGCCCTCCACTTCCGCTCTGCCACCCTACAATTGCGTTAAAGGGTGGCGAGGTCGGAATCGTACCAAGAGCTGATCTTGTATTTGGGCTTCAAGCGGATCCTTATGACAGGGGCAAGGACATCCAGAGTGTTAGAGATAGAGATATGGAGGTTAGAGAGGGCTGTGTCAGGCTGTGAGTAAGCCAAAGGTGCAGGAGGAGGAGGACAGAAGGTAGGAGAGGTCAGCCCACTTAGAGAGGAAGAGGGCGACCTGGCCAGGCGGTCTGTAGATAATGGCCACAGTTAGAGAGAGGCCAGGAGAGATGGGAAGCCTGCAGACCAGGCATTCAAAGGAGTAGTGCTGCATTGGAATGATAGAAGCAGGGATCCACTCTGGGAAAATCAAGGCTACACTCCCACCGGGACGGTTGGTTCTGGGTTCGGAGAGGATCTTGTAGCCATCGGGAAGGAGAGTGTCAAAACTTGTGACAGAGCTGGCCATGAACCAAGTCTCGGTGAGACAGAGTACATCCAAAACAAGCTCTTCCAGAAGATGTCAGAGGAGTGTTCGACACCTGAATGACAGTTGAGAGTAGCGATGTGGAGCAGGTTGTCACATTTGAAGGACATCCGGAGAGGGCTACAGGCCAGAGGTACACCCGTAGGAAGTGATGGAGATGCCCGAGGATGGGCAGAGGAGGAAGGAAGAGAAGGCAGGGTAGTCAGAGAGGGAGAAGAGAGTGCAGAGGGAGGCAACAGGGTGGCCAGAGAAGCATCGGGGGGTGCCGAAGAGGTAGCAGAGGAAGGAGGCAGCAGTGGAGCCAGACAGGGTTAAGAAGGGATAGCAGGAAAGGAAAGGAAGTTGATAAGGCGTGGGAAGCATCTATCAAAGAGGAGGAGATTGGCCTGAGGGCCTTGGCACAAGACAGTGCCATTTAAGTAGACATTAATGATGGTCTTAGAGGAGTGGAAGGGGACCAGGAGGGCCTCCCACCAGGTGCCACCATTAATGGGAGAAGAGGAAAAAGGAGAGAGAACAGAGACCATATGGGGTTCCATAGGCCTGGAAAGGGGATGACAAAGAGTATGTCGATAAGGGTCTGTCTGGAGGAAGCACTGGTACAGGTATCAGTGATAGGGAGGCCTGGGTTGGAGACCAGGATGTCCATTTTGAGCTTCTTTCTTTCTGTCAGACTTAGTGAGAGGGATAGGATAGTCAATAGAAACGCAGTTAGAAAAGATAGGTGAGACAGAGAGCACCACAGGGGGTGCGCAGAGGGAAGAGGGGGTCAGAGAGATGGGAGGGGAGGTAACACGGGGGGCAAAAAGGAGGGAGGCACAGGGGGGGTTGCAAAAGGGAGGGGGCCCAACAAAGACAAGAACAATGGACTTACAAATCAGATGCAGTACAGAACCATCAGAAGGAAAAAGCACAACAGGGAACCTAGTAGTAGAGAATGCAAATGTGGAACAGAACCAAGGCAAAGCACAAATCACAACAGGGAACCTGGAGGTAAAGCAAGCAGATGCAATACAGGACCAAAAGCAAAACACAGAGGTCTGCAAGGTACCTAGAAGTGAAGAATGGAGGCAATTGCAATGTGATGCCACAGACCATGGATAGCAGCACAATATTAAAAACCATAGAGAGCAAACACCAAGTCGATACAGTCAACGAGGCACAGAACACAACAGCAACCTTGAAGAAGGATGCTTCGGAAACAAAATAAGCATTGGGAGACGATGAGTGTTTCAAGATCATGCAACAAGCTATCCTGAGCATTGACTGAAAGCAGGCACTGACACATCTAGACAAACGCAATCAGAAGCCAAAGTTGACATCGGAACAACTGTGGAAAGAAAAACATGAGTTGACCTTTGCGGCTGATGGGCTACTGCTTCGAGGATCGCAGATGGTCATCCTTGCAAGGTTAATTCCTAAAGTGATTGGCTTAGCCCATCATGGGCATGAAGGGGCAGCCAAGACAAAAGTATGAATACGAAAGAAAGTGTGGTTCCCAGGGCTAGAGGAGCTGGTGGATGATTTTGTGAAATCATGTGTATGGTGCCAAGCAGCCTCTCCAGAGCAAAGAGCGCTGACAATCCAGTCCATGGAGAGAAGCTACAAGCTCTGGGACAAAGTACACATCGATTTTGGGTCCACAATCCAGGATGATCACTTCTTAGTAATGATTGATCAGTGGTACCGATATCCGTAGCTTCAACAGTGCTGTCTGATGTGCTTCCAGCAAATATCTTTGCCACACATGGGTACCCCTCTGAAATGTGGCCCTCCGTTTCAAGGGGAAGGATTCCGGCTGTTCATGGAGGCTTGTGGAATTAGTCACTGGAAGATTACTTCATTGAGGCCAAGGGCACATGGAGAAGCACAACACTTCATGAAGACTTTGAACAAAATGTTTCGAATTAACAGCAGCCAAAGTGGCTGCCTTCATCGTGCATTGTTCCAATTCTTGTTCGATTATCGGCTCACCGCGCATTGTTCAACAGGAGTTCCTCCAGCAGAGGCATTATTTCATTTCAGAGATGTCCAAGAGGGTTGATCGCTAACAATGCATCGCAGAGTCAGAGAGGATTGACGATCAGATAGTAGCGGATGAGCGAAAGAGAGTGAATGAAAAGGAGAACAGAAGGGGGCTGTGAGATCATCAAATGGTGACTGGTGACTCAGTGCTGGTACGATCGAAACCTCCCACTGGGAAGCTCTCTTTGATTTATGAACCACACCCATGTCAGGTGGTAGACACCAAAGGGTCTATGGTCACTGTATCTGATGGACAGGACACGGTCACCAGGAATTTGTGTTTTTTTCGCAAATTGGGTGGTGCCTTTGAGGGAGTTGAGAGTCTCCATTTAGAGGAGGAAGACAAATCTTATCTCCACCAGGATAGTGATGATAGTGAGAGCATGGGTGAGGACGCTGTGGAGGATGATTCCACCAAGGTGGGCGGTGCGGGGCTGGGGGAGCAGAAGAGCGAGCGAGAGACAACCCGACATGTATGATCCCATGAGTCAGGAGACAAATAGAAGATATCCCTTGCAAGCTTCTAGAAGTGGCCCGAATATCTAAATTACTATACATTGGATGGATAACGGGATAGTCATAATAGTAGAGTGTTGTCCTCATAGTGGGATAGGGATCATGAACATGTTGGGGAATGTTTAATGGTTAGTGTTTGTTCGTCATTATGAAAAAGGAGGAGTGTGATGCTGCTTACATGTAGGCACGTCCATTAAATAAAAGTGGCATCACGTGACGTGTTTATTTAGAGCATGCGCAAACACTGAAACTGGAACACTGCCGTCTGTGTGTCTGTGTGTGGGGAGGGCCCCTCACCATGGTCTTTGTGTGACCCAGAGCACACAACACTAAGGGTTGCTGCCAACCCAGGGGCCTGCTCTGCGCCTCCTGCTTTACTAGGTCTTTTGATAGCAGCTCCTGACAAAACATGGCGCCCGCCCTGTCCCACCAGGTCCAGTTCTGTCCTTCCTTCAGGGGTCTGTATTTTCAGTAGCAGCTCCTGGCATAAGCTTATGCTGAGTATGAAGTGGGCTTGTCGGACTTGCTTTTCACGTTGCAGGCAGCCACTCCTCGGTTTTGGGGTTACTCTTCTCCTCTCCCTCATTTTTTTCCTTGCTAGCAGGTGCGGACTGGCCTATCAGCTGTATGGCCACTGGCCAAATGAAACAGAACTGGGAATGGCATTGGGACGGTTTTATAAGCCACCCTGTGGCTGGTTTTGCGACAATGCTATCCATAGGTTTTTGACTTAAGAAGTCAAGTAACATTGCTTGCCGGGCCTGCTGCATTCATGCACACATTCATCAAAGAAAGTGAACACTTAGTTGCTAAGTGTTCACTTTGCTTTGATGAATGCACCACAAAAGCATGAGGCTGTGCTGGCAGCGCCCCAGCCATCCGCCAGCGTGGTGCGGCCAGCCAGGAGGCAGCCCCGCTCAGACCACGCTCTCTCATCAAGAACAAGAAATGGTGGGGGTAGAGGGTGAGTCGTGTGAGCTGCCAGAGGCTGAGCTTTTGTTTTGTTTGCTTTTGCAGGGCTGCCTGGAGTGAGCGGTGGGACTGGCCTGGGGCTGCTGCTGTGTTGCAGCCTAGGCAGTCAATCAGGCACGTGGCACATCCCGTCATGCGCATTGGTGTGTTGGGTGGGGACACCATACCCCAGCACATACTGAGAGCCTATTTAGAGGAAGGAAGTGTTGAAAACAAGAGAGCACTGAGCAGGCCTCAAAGCACTGAGGCCTATTCAAGCTTCCTCCTGCTTTCCTGGCCGAGCTGAGGATTGTCTGGAGACAGAATTTGTGCATGTGGGCCGGCGTGTTATGACATACAGCGAGTAACAGTAAATAAATAAAAACATAACATTTGAGGGGTCGGGTGGATGGGAGTCTAGTCAAGAGTCAGTCAGAAAAGAAAGTGAAGTGTGTTTGTACTGATGGTGGTTGGTGATACTGAGTGCCAACCTGTTATTGGGGCACTATATCAAGAAATGGAAATTCCTACATGGTTGTGGTGGCCCCAGCAAGCCGGATGACATCTGCGTGGTCGGCAGGGGCCGTGGGCTTAAACGCCCCGCAAGTGGCCAAGGACCTAGAGTGCCAGCAGGGAATAACTCCTACATGAAATGCGGATACAATCTTCCCCACCCAGCAGAGTGCCCGGCCGTGGGTGTGAAGTGTGGCCGGTGTGGGGGTGTGGACCATTATGCCAGGATGTGTAGGACTACAGCTCCGAAGGTGGTTCCCAGAGGGCCTGTCCGCGCTGGTTTCTTCCGCCCCCAGAGGTCATTGAATGTCGCCCAGGTGGACCAGGGCAAGGACGGTGCCCCTCAGGATGGTGACGAGGAGGAGGAGGATAAAGAAACATGTTTTTTGTGTCCAGCATTGGTGTCCTGAGAAACCACTCCAAGAGACAGCCCAGGTGCAATGTGCTGGTCAACGGGGACTCAATACCAATGTTAGTAGACACTGGGGCTTCCGTGAATGTGATGGCCAGACAACACTATGACTCGATGCAGACCCCTCCGGCTCTGGCGACGCGAAGGCACATATCTTCACTTTTGGGGGCGATCAGCCAATCCCCCTGGACGGCGTGTTTGTGGCAGGAGTCCAGTACGGCAACACATCACTCCGAGCCAGGTTCTACGTCACACCGGTAAGCAACAACACATTGCTGTGCTGTGCGGCGGCCGAGGCCCTTGGAATTGTGACATTTGCATACTCGGAACACCTGGACGACATATAGGTACTGCTGGGCAAGCATACTTCCCTGTTTGAAGGAATTGGGCAGATGGTAGGTGAACCTGTAAGGCTACACATAGATGAGTCAATCCAGCCAGTGGCGCTCAATCATCGGCGGGTGCCATTCCACCTTAGAGAGCTGGTGGACCAGGAGTTGGACAACCTTGTCGGTTTGGGCATCATTGAAAAGGTGGAGGGCCCCACCCCGTGGGTGTCCCACATTGTGATCGCCCGCAAGCCCAAACAACCAGATGCAGTGAGAATATGCGTGGACATGCGCCTCCCCAACAAGGCCATACAGAGGGAGCGGCACCTGATCCCCACCATTGATGACATCATAATGGAACTGCAAGGGGCAAGGTTTTTCTCTAAGCTGGATCTAAGAGCAGGGTATCATCAGGTGGTCCTGTACCCCGAGTCTCGCTATATAACAACATTCACCACTCATCGGGGGTTGTACAGATATAAAAGGCTGAGCTTTGGGGTCTCATCGGCTGCGGAGGTGTTCCAGAACATCATCCGAGGGGCGTTGGCAGACCTGGATGGAGTCCTTAACATCAGCGACGACATCCTGGTGTATGCCAAGTCTGAGGCGGAACATCTGGCGCGTCTCGCCAAGACATTTGGACGCCTTCACTCACTGGGACTCACGCTGCATAGAGACAAATGCGAGTTTCTCAAAACGACCATTGAGTTTTTCGGATTTGTTTTCAAGGCGGACGGGGTGTCCCCTGACCCCCGCAAGGTGAGGGACATAAAGGAGGCCAGACCACCGGAGAATGTAGCTGATGTGAGGAGTTTTCTGGGCATGGTCACGTATTGTGGCCGTTTCATCCGGAACTTGGCATCCTGCTCAGAGCCATTGAGGGCACTAACGAAGAAGGACACCGTCTGGCAGTGGGGGCCGCTTGAGCAGGCGGCCTTCGATGACATCAAAAGCGCTCTGGCTGCCAAGGACACCATGGCATTTTTTGATCCGAACCTACTGACGGAGATCGTCGTGGATGCCAGCCCCTATGGGCTGGGGGCGGTCCTCACCCAAGTTGGGAGTGATCAGGAAATCCGCCCGATAGCATACGCCAGTAAGGCGCTCTCCGATACCGAGCAACGGTATTCACAAATCGAGCGAGAGGCCCTGGCGGTGCTGTGGGTTGCGGACATTTTCGCCTGTACATCTTGGGGCGACCAGTGACTGTGGTTACAGACCACAAGCCTTTACTGCCCATCATGGATGGGTCCTCATCGAAGCCACCAGTGAGGATAGAGCGCTGGATGCTCGCGCTACTCGAGTATGGAGTTTTGCCAATCTATCATCCGGGAAGTAACAACGCTGCTGACTACCTCTCCAGACATCCGAGAGGGGGCTCCCAGGCGTCCACGTCGGCAGAGGAAGCAGATGAACATATTCGGCTTGCCATTGAAACGGCAACGCCGAACTCGATGCAGGTGGAGGAGTTGGAGCAAGCGTCTAAAAATGATGAGTGTTTTGAAATACTGAAGACGGCCATGGGGCACGGTGCCTGGAAGACTGTGTTGGAAGCCTTGGGCCGAAGAACAAATGAGGCCAAAACAGCGCTGGAGCAACTCTGGCGGGTGCGGGAAGAATTGACATTCTCGGAGTCTGGACTCCTACTGAGAGGAGACAGGATTGTGGTCCCCCAGGCCAAGGTTCAGCAAATCATCGCCCTGGCGCACCAGGTTAATCAAGGAGCCCCCAAAACAAAGGCTCGTCTCAGCCAAAAGGTGTGGTTCCCAGAGCTGGAAAGGAGGGTGGAGGAATTTGTGTCGTCCTGCGTGTGGTGCCAGGCTGCTTCACCGGCCCAGCGTGAACCATCTATCGAAACGATGCCCCGAGGGACCAGGCCATGGGAAGTTGTTCATGCCGACTGTGGGCCCACAACCAGAGGCACTCACTTGCTCGTAGTGGTGGCCGAGTGGTCTCGGTACCCCGAGGTCGAGTTTGTGGAGTCGGTGGCGTTCGACAAGGTGGTGATAGCACTGGAGAAGATTTTTGCCACCCACGGTCTACCCACTGTCCTGTGCTCCAACAATGGGGGGCCCTTCCAAGGAGAGAGCTTCGCAGACCTCATGAAGGACTACGGCATCCATCATAGAAAGGTCACTCCACTCTGGCCTCGGGCCAACGGAGAGGCAGAGTGCATGATGCGCACACTAAACAAAGTGTTTAGGATCGCTCAAGGGAAGGGCCAGTGCCTACAAAGGGCGCTGTATATGTTCCTGCGAGGATACCGGACGACACCCCACTCCTCTACGGGTGTGGCACCAGCAGAGAGGCAGTGTTCCAGCGTTGCTCGAGAGGCATTATACCTGAAGTGGG
The DNA here is from genome assembly GCF_040938575.1 of Ambystoma mexicanum. Classification (NCBI taxonomy): domain Eukaryota; kingdom Metazoa; phylum Chordata; class Amphibia; order Caudata; family Ambystomatidae; genus Ambystoma; species Ambystoma mexicanum. Next base: position 481,564,268 of record NC_090929.1, read on the forward strand.
GGAGCGAGAGCCGGCTGTCATTGACAATGATCAGGTGGTGTTACTCACCGGACGGAGAGTACCAAAAGACAGGATGCCTGGATTTCTCAGGGACTTGCTTGAATGAGCCTGGTTGGCGCCTCCAACCAAGCCTCCTCTCTGCGAGGGAAAGAAAGACCTTTTCTGCGATATGAGCCTCTGTAGTACTGTATTACTAACAGAGAGACTGATCACATAAAAGAGCGGGGAGAACTGGACTGCCACGGACCCAGCTGTAAAGAAAGGAATAGTGGTGAGTCGTCAAGGATTTAGAGCACTTTCCTAATTATTAATAATCTACTACAATTACCTTTAAGTCTCTCCCCACTATCCTATACTGATCAAACAGGAACTGGACCACAGCCACCGCCTAGGAACAGAGATCAGAATCAGATAATAAACCCTTTAAAGAACTGGAGATAAGTAAGATGGTGTTTTTCTCTTACCACTGTTGGAGCATAAGAATGACGAAAATCCAAGAGGAAAACAACGAAAGAATAAAATAAAAAAAGGGAATGTTAGTAGGGTAGCTTTTGCCCGGGCGGCACAAGGAGCGCACTAGGGACGGGAATGGTGCACTTCAGCAGAGCGTCCCAATGTGCACTGAAAGGTAGGAAGTCCAGGTAATGAAGAGGAATAAACAGGACAAAGGATCGCTGAAAGCAATCAGCTCGAGGGGTTGATGCTTGTAATCAAAGAACAGTTCAGGGTCGTGGTGCAGGGTTTGGAATACAGGAACCAATGAGTTGAGAATCAAAAAATCCAAAGGAAGTCCGTACAATGAGCAGGGTCTGGTACACACGGAGCAAAAATGGGACAGAATCGAATCCAAAAGCAGTCCGTACGTGAAAGGCAGGGTTTGGTACACACAAAGCAAAGTTGAACAGAATCGAATCCAAAAGCAGTCCGTACGTGAAAGGCAGGGTTTGGTACACAAAAGTAACTTTGAAAAGGAAGTTGACACGGAGGTCAAAATAGCGCCGATAGCAACTACAAACAGAAGCAGCGTTCACTGAGCTGCCATTCCCTATATCAGGAAGGAGGAGTGACCCGGCGAAAACGGGGCTCAGGTGTCTGCCTACACAGGACTACACCTAGTGTCTAGGAATCATGGGAGTTGTAGTCCGCAAAGGTGAACCAAGTCTTTTCCTCAAGGAAAACCGCCAGCGGTTCAGGAATGGAGCTGCGACATTCCTTATGCCGCGGTGAAGTGCAATGCGATGCCTGCAAAACCTGGGTTTGTCTTTATTATGTGAAGACACAGACACGGGAGCCCCCCTAAATGCAGGCCGTAGTGTAACAGTTGGAAGAGGAAAGAAGGGCAAGGACTGAAATGGAAAACAACAGAAGAGGTCTGAGACCCCCAAGGATTGCCCCTGGAGACGAAGTGCTGGTGCGGAATCGTCACCCACAGGGCAAATTGTCTCTCACGTATGAACCGGCCCCTTTGGACGTGGTGGCGGTCAAGGGGTCCATGGTGACCACATCCGATGGAACAACATCAGTGACTAGGAATGCCAGCTTCTTTAAGAGACTGGGTGAGCCGAGGGCGGAGGCCATGAAGGACATTGACCTCGAAGAAGCACCGGACGAAGGAGGGGGTCAAACCCCCACAGTGGACTCTCCGGGCCGTGGGGGGCCAAGCGAAGGGACACCGACCAGAGAGGCTGGCAGGAGGTACCCCCTGAGAACAGGGCGTGGGAAACATGCCTGCCTTACAGACTATGTGACAGACTGAGATGGGAAGGCTGGCCGGTAGTTCCGTCCAGGCCGTTGGGCAAAGTGCCATTGGGGGATCCAGGGTGGCTGCCAATAAACGGGGGACGTGTGGGTGCTCTAATGTGTGCTGTTTCATGTGTGGTAGTTTAGACCATCCTTTTTCAAGTTTGTTGTTATGGAAAAGGAGGAGTGTGGCGCTGGCCCTTTAAGGGCACGCACGCCACGGGGTGACGTTCACTCCGTCGCATGCGCTGTATAAATAAACAGGGCGTTCCCGGCGGCCGCAGAGCCACCGGGGAGCCCACACGAGCAACATCACGTCTCTGTGTGAGTGTGTGTATG